>NW_017728912.1:17969891-17984712 GCF_001723895.1 Crocodylus porosus
CCCAAGTGCCTGTACTGGGTCGAGTACCTGTCGGACTATTAGGCCTGTGTTTCCCCGAGGACACAGGGCCGAGACAGTCCCTTCTCGGGGTGGTGGCGGCAATGTTACCCCTAAACTAGCGAGTGTGCTCCAGGAGAGGGGTCTGCCGAGCATAAGGCGCCCCTAGGGAGGCATTCGGAGCCTGGAAGGTGGTCGGGCACAGGGAGGTGGGCGGCTCAATGCAGGAGCACCCCCTACTGGTCTGCCACACTCCCACTCATGGGGATGTGTCCTTGGAGTCTCTTCTCCTTGCGCTACTGCTTCTGTTTTTGAAAGAAGCACTTTCACCCTTTCCTTTGCTGGGCCCAAATTTCATTTCCCAATCTTAATTCATATCTTGCCCCTCATAGTGACTCCTCTTCCAGGTCATATTTAGCATGCATGCATGTTAAACTTAAGCAAATTCTAACCAAATCAGAAGGATATGATAGAATTACACTTAAGGAACATGCAGATGAATCTGGCCACAGGCAACTTTTCATCTTAACCCTGTGGAGGAAGCAGCAGAGGAATTTTGTCCTTCTGAGGCATATGCCTATAAGACTAACACTTGTGGAAACATTCTTTTATTTATATTATTCTAGATGCTTTTTTCCTATGTTTGAGCATTCATTAGTTACTTAAATATAAATGAACACTGAATTCTTTTGATCTGCATATCTTCTGATTGGAACTACATTGTGGAAAGGCAGATAATTATGATGCTATCCACAACCCATAAATAAATGAAATATCTAAATCCTATCAACAGTCTACTTCTCTGCATGCTGTTTACCTATGTGCCTCTCTGTTATCATAGGAAAAATAATTTAAAAGACACACAGTCATATATATCATTATTCCTTAAATGAAATATGGTGTATAATCGGCTGTTGCCATTTGGGTTCAAGATAATACACAGAGACAAAATGCACGTGTCTATCTGCCTGCTTAGTTTTCTTTTATTGTGATTTAATTATCAATTAAGAACAGTTTTAGAAACTTATATTAGCTGTTGACCTTGAGCTTTTGTCTTTTCCAACTATTAAGGAAGTCGCAGCATGAACCCCATAACACTGAAGTTATTAGTTTTAGGATAAGAAAATTATGTATTATGCATTCTTTCTATCTGTTAGTTGGGAACCTGTTACATGTAAAAAACAAGCATATCTACTCTGTAGACAGCCCTTAAAAGACTCATAGGTAGTAAATTAAGCCTGACTTCAAAGGCAACCCTTACTGAGACAAATTAGTCTATAGTGATAGAAAGGGGCAGCAGAAATCATTAATCTATCTGAAGGTCATTTTCTGAAATGTGCCGTTGTTCTTAAGATCAATGATCATTTCAAGATTAATAGTTCATAACTTTCCAATATATCTTTATAAGTTAATGTGATAATAGGAGATAAAGAATTGTAATCTGAAATCAAGCTCTTCTATAATGTAACTCTAGTAAGTCAATTATCTTTGTAAAGAAAAAAACCCAGATCCCCAGGCTCTTGGAACTTCTGGAATTTAAAAAAATACTGTTAAACAAACATTTACACAGTGGTGTTAAAAAAGCTGAATTTCTTCTGGGGATTTACTTCAATGTAAATCAGTCATTTCATAAACAAAACATACTTGAGTTCACCATTACTCTGTATTTTGTGTCATCATTTATACTAATGCAATGTGGTTTATTTTGATTATTATGTCCTCTTTGTACAGCACTATCCCCTTTTCCGACAGACATAAATATTGCCATGCACAGGAAGATCAGAAACAAGTTTTCTAAAAAGGGCGTCTTAATCATACATTTAAAAATGTGTTTCAGAGCATAGGAAAATATTTAAAATAGAGCTTGTTTAATCATGGATGTTTCAGTTTGGTGGCTTACCAAAAGCCAAGCACTGGGGAAAAAAAGCGTGGGTCATATGGAAAGAATTTTTTTTTAAATTGTCAACAAAATAACACCCCATCCATATAAGCATACACATTTTGGGTTAACATGAAAAGTTTTGTTTAAACGAAAAGGAAAATCTTTTATTAAGTTCATAATCCCTCAAATTTTTTTTTCATTTTAAAAAAAATTTAGAGCCACTTTTCAATGAAAACTCCAATTTCAAAATGAAAAGGCCAAATGGTTCATTTAAAAATGTCAAAACATTTTCCCCCTTTTCTGGCAAAAACTATATGCTGAATTTAAGCTGATTTCACAAGTGTTTTCAGTCCATCTGAAACTTTGTATTTTGGGGACATTTAATCTTTACTGCCTCCCCCCCCCCCAAAAAAAAAAAAAGAAAAAGAAAAGAAATCCAGCTTTTATTTAAAATACAAAACAAACAGTATGTCCCCCAAAACCAAGCCATTTTTTTTATTTGGGCAAAGTTATGGCCTAAAGCCGTAGCTGTATTTACAAGAACCAAAGCATGTGTTATGCAAAATAGTATAATAGGGGTGGGCAAAGCATGACCATGGGCTGTATCCACCCCACCATCCAGGCCACCAGGCAATTTCATGCAGTGCCCACCAATTAGTTGTATCCTGCCCAGCCTGTGCACTTTGTTCCCACTGTCCTGGACAGGAGGGCCCTGCACCCAGCCCTCCCCAGCATGCACAGCTTCCAGACAGGGCTGCTGCTGCCATTGCTGCAGCTGGTGTGGGACCTGCTTGCCTTCCCTGGCCTCCAGTGGCTCCCCTTCATATTCCTGCAGCAGCGTTTACTCTGGGCAGGAGGTAAGGAAGCTGAAGCTGGGTGGGAGCGCAGACCATAGGACCGGTGGGAGTGCCAAGCCCAGGGCCTGCATCCAGCAGGGCAGTGGGAGCATGGACCACATTTGGGCAGGGTGTGTGTGTGTCAGGTGTGAAGGTGGGGGGTGGTGGTGTGGGGACATGCCTCCCCACGGTGCACAGCCCCTGTCTCAGGCAGCAGAAGCAGGCAGTGAGCCCTTGGGGTGCTTGCGGCCCATGCAGGTGCAGCCGCTGGGCAGTGTGTGGCTCCAGCCAGTTCTGAGGCCTGCATGTGGAAGCAAGGAGCAGAGCCAGGCCAGCCCATCTCAATTACGTAGGGCTCACATGCAACTCCTGGGACTTGCGTGCCACCAGAGGAAAGCTCCACAGGCTGGAGCTGGCAGCCTGGGCCTGCTTCCTGCCTCCACATACATCTCACAGGACTCCACTGGGACACAGGGAGCAGGGCTTCCCTCCACTTCCAGTGAAGTCCCATGAGCTGCACGTGGGGGCAGGGAATGGGGCCAGGCTGCTGGCTCCATTGTGTGGGGCTTCCCCCTGGTGGCATGCGAGTCCCGGGAGCTGCACGTGAGCTGCCCTAGCTCTGCTTCTTGCCATAATGTGCAGTTCCCAGAACTGGCTGGAGCTGTGCACTGCCCAGCAGCTGCACCTGCTCAGGCCATGAACACTCCAAGAGCCTGCCACCTGCCGCTGCTGCTACCACTGGCAGCAGGGACTGTGCATCATGGTGGGGCATATGGGAGGGTTCCCACACCTCCCATCTTCCCTTACACCCCCCACACACCCACACCTCACCCACACTCCCCCTACAACACTCTCATGTACTGGCGTTGGCCAGTCCATTAAGGATGGCCTCTTTAATAAACTTTTCTAAGATCTTCCCCAGGATAGAAGTCAGGCCGATGGGCCAATAGTTAGCTGGATCCACTTTCGTCCCTTTCTTGAAGACAGGCACCACATTGGCCTTCTTCCAGTCTTCGGGCACTACACCAGAGTGCCATGAGTTTTCAAAGATCCATGCCAGAGGCTGGGCTATGATGCTTGCCAGCTCCTTGAGTACCCTTGGGTGTAGATTGTCAGGACCGGCTGACTTGAAGGCATCCAGCTTCTCAAGGTGTTCCTTCATGAGGTCAGCATTGATGGAGGGCAGAGGATCTCCCTCACCCGGACCTCCCTGTCCCGTAGTGGGCATGGGCGTCCCATGGGACTGATGAAAGACCAATGCAAAGTACCCATTTAATAGGTTGGGTTTTTCCTGGGCATTAGTTGTCAGTTGCCCCATCTGGTTCAGCAGGGGTCCAGTGCTGCCCTTGCTTTTCCTCCGGCTCCCCACATATCTGAAAAAGGACCTTTTATTGTCCTTGATGCTCGAAGCTAGTTGGAATTCAGATACAGCCTTGGCTTTCCTGGTTTGCTCACTGTAGGACCAGACCAGTGCAGAATAATCCTCCTTGGAGGTGACTCCCATCCTCCATCCTTTGTAGGCCTTTCTTTTTAGCCTCAGGAGGTCTGCTAGGTCCCTGGAGAGCCAAGGGGGCTGCTGTGTCCTCTTGCTGCCTTTCACCTGAGATGGAATGGGATTAACTTGTGCATTGAGGATTGCTCCCTTGAGGAGCAACCACTCTTCTTTAACTCCCCTCCCCCTAGGGCCATGGTCCCTTGAGGCCTCACTGACAAGGCTCCTGAGCAATCGACAAAACTGAAATATTTGTGTGGATGAATTAGTTCATACAGTGATGAGGGAAACTGTGATTCTCTATATGTATGGGCATTTCTTTCGGCTGAAGGGCTCCTTAATCAGTTTTGGTGAGCTGTTCATGGCCACAGTGGTAGTCCCACCCCTTGATAGGTGCCTCACCCCCTGGTCACCATCTTGGAACCAGAAGTCCTACCCCCGCAACCCTCTGACTTTTACCACTGGAAGTCCCTCCCCTTGCCCCCAGAAGTACTCATTTTGCAGAGGAGGGGTTGTCATCAAGGAACCAGAAACAAAAAAATCATATACTAAAAGCCAGCATCCAGGCATGGGGCAGTAGGGATTTCCCAGCTTCTGTGCCACCTGCTGCCTCTGCATGAAATATGGGCCAGGTCAGAATTCTCCATAGGTCCCAGTAAGGAGGTGTGAGGGATGCTAGGAATCTTTGGGCAAGGGGGACGTATCACTCATTGTCCCACATCATGCCCCTGTCTAATGTGTGACTATGGGTGATGTGTGTTTCATCCAATAAAGCAAATCAGCTGTGGGAGGACTCATCCCTGCTGTTTGGTGAGATCTGTTTTGGCCCTCAGAGCTGGGTAGTCTTTTAAAGATTTATACTGTATGCTCAGTTTTCTTTCTTCACTTCAAATTCTCTGGCAGCAAATATAAAGACAGACCATTCCTTCATGTAGACAGATCAAAGAGTGTGCCATGGGAGAAACATTTAGATTCTCATCCTGGAATTTCCCTTGAAATGTTCTGTCCTACGGTGGTATTTGGTATGTCATACCCCAGTGAATAGCACTGAAAAAAAACTATCCTTGTTAAGTGTATGGACAGGTGTTTATTTGAAGCACAAAGAATTTCTGGGAAACGTGCAGTGCTACAAAGTGGATACATCTACATGTATAATTCATTCACCTGAACTTTCTGCTTAGAAAATTCAGGCTCATTAATGCACTCTGGGGTGCATGTCTACATGCATGCCCCTGTTGGAAGCAAACTGCACCTGACAGGACCAGCCCAGTCCAGAGCTGGTCTTGCTCTGCTCTGTTCCCCTGCAGCAGCCAAGAGGAGTTCCAGGCTCCCCCAGGTGCCAGCCCCATGGGCTGGGAGAGGACACGAGGACTGGTTACGATCTTTGCCAGGTGCGGAGAGCTGTGCTGGCTGTAGGGGCAGCTGTATTCCTGCCATGTGAGGACTTATCCCAATCCCCACATTGCGGGGAGACAAACTGCCCCTGCAGCTGGCATGGCTTCCTCCACACTGGGGCTTAGGCTACAATGGACCCCTTGCTGCCTGGGATGACCAGGAACAAATTATTCCTAGTCAGCATCTACATGAGTCCTAGAGTGCATTAGCTAATGTGCCATTTATTTAGGACCAGTATGTGCTGGTAATAGCAAACAGTGCATTAGACTAATGTGCAGTAACTCCTGTGCACATGTAGACAGTGATGCATTATTGCACATTAGATTAGTCTAATGCACAGTAAAGTGTCTCATGTAGATGCGCCCAGTGTGGTGTAAAATGGGCATACAGATGTTTAAGTTCCTGGTTATCCAAAGCATTATAGAGCACAGCAAGTGTATGTACTGCATAGCCAGGGGAGCATGATCTCAGACAAATTTCTGGGGGCTTCTGTCTGCAGATTTGCCTTGAGGAGAGCTGAGCACAGAGGGAGGTGCTAACTGGCTACCTACAACCACCAGGGACTGTCTCCCTGCCTTGAATTGGAAGTGCAGACCTACAGCATGCTTGTTTAGTTCCCACAGCCAAAAGCTCTTCAGTCTCACTTCTAGCCTGCAATGGATCCCTGACACTCACGTGCTCTTTGCTTCCTGATCCAGTAGTGCTGGCAGGTCCAGTGCATGGCATACTCCTGCTGGCATGGAGTCAAGGCTTGCCACCACTGAAGAACCTCCCTTTCACCCCATCCATGGCATTTACCACTTGTAAAAGCTGAGAGCTGACATTTTTTGAAGTACTCACACACAGGGGCAGATTCAGGTATGGTGCTGTGGCATAGTTACATCCAGGTTCAGCAGTGTAGCTCACCTATAGCTCATCAGCCAGGGCTGCTGAGAGTGGCTGCTGGTGGTGTTTCCTCCATCCACCCAGGGGCCCCTGCTGTGGGGAGTGGCTACTGGTGGTGCTTGGCTTGTGACTGGCATTGGTGGGTATTCCCTCATCTTCCAGTTCCTATTCCCAGTTAGTGGGGGACACCTTGTGGGACTGTGCAGGGAGCAGGCACTGGAAGGGTGGGGTGGGGTGATGTGGGGAGGGCACTTGCTGCTCGCTCTGTCTCTGGCTGAGCTCAGCACCCATGCAGTTGCTCACCACAGCCACCACCTTGAGCAGGGCATGAGTAGTCTGGGGCTTCCTCCATCTTGGAGTCAACCATATGCCCAAAGGCAGCCCCTGCTGGAGAGGGGAGGTAGGTATGGGAGAAAAGACAAAAGAGAGGGCCTGGGAAGTAAAAGTAGGTTGGAAACAGAAACTCAGTTTTTGATCTCATCACCAATAGATATGACTTTTGTTCACCTTGAACAGGAGCTCTTTGCTTGGTCTGGAAAAGTCTCAGGTCCATCTGAAAAGCTAGATGGGAGGTACAATGCCTTTGCTATACAAAGCTACCTCTCTTTCCTAGTAGCAGAAATCAGTCTGCTGCACAGGCAAAACCAAATGTACAACAAGCAAGGAGGCCAAGAAACACAATGCTCTGTGCTCCAACAGGTTCAATGTTTATGAGTTGGACTGGAAAAGCAAAGGAAAGCAAAGAAAGGCAAAGGAAAAACAGACATTATAATAAGGAGCCATAGGCTCCTGTTACTAAAAAGGAGAAACACAGCTGACAAACCTGCTGCGTAATCAAACAAGCAGCTGAGATAAGGGCTGCAGACTGCAAACCTAAGCGGCAGCAGGGAGGATGGAGCGGTTCATTAACCCTAAGGGCAAACACTTGTGTGATCCTGACTCACCTGCCCCAGATGCAGCACCCTTAGAGGCAAGGCGAGTGGCTGGGAGCCAAGCTTTCCAGAGAGAAAGCAACCACTAGAGAAGCTCAGGTAGAGCTGGAAGATTTGAGCAGGGTGGTGAAAACTCTGGGAGACGATGGCTCTGACATTTTCTCCAGAGTGAAGGAAGGTTTTTGTTTCAAGCAACAGCTTGCCTTATCTTTATGTTGACTATCCTGAGCGGAAATGGTTTTGTTAAGCAAGAGCTTACCTTTTCCTTTTATGATGCTTGTTTACCCAGAGTGGGGAGGTTTTTGTTAAGATGATAGCCTGCCTTTATGTTATAGTTACATCTGTGGACTGGGTATGGCTACAAAGGGTGAAGAGCAGACCACTGGGGGTGCCTAGGGAGGGAAACACTGAGCTTTGAGCCCTGCCAGGGGGAAGAGACCCCAGTTACAAGTGGGTACACAAAAGGGCACAGAAGGTTTTTAGCTCTGCCAGGACTGGACACAGAGCAGAACAATATAGCTTCATAGATTGTAAGGCTGGAAGGGACCTTGGAAGATCATTAGGTCCAGCTCCCTGCACCAAACAGGAAAGATAACTGGGGTCAGGTGACCCCAGCAAGGTGACCTTCCAGTCTCCTCTTGAAGATTTCCAGGGTAGGTGATTGCACCACCCCTAGAGGGAACTTATTTCACAGTCTGGACACCCTAGCTGTGAAGCAGTTTTTCCTAATGTTGAGCCTGAACCAGTGTTCAAGGAGTTTGTAATCATTACTCCTAGTTTTCCCCAACAGTGCCCTGGTGAACAGTTGTTCACCCAGCCCTTGATGTACACCCCTGATGTAGCAGTAAGCTGCCTTCTCTTTTTCATACTGAAGAGTCCTAGATCCCTCAGCCTTTTCTCGTATGGCTTGCCATGCAAGTCTCTGATCATGTGGGTGGCCCTTCTCTGGACTCTCCCAAGCTTTATCACATCCTTGTTAAAATGTGGCGCCCAGAATTAGATGCAGTACTCCAGCTGTGGCCTCAGCAATGCTGAGTAAAGTGGAAGAACCACTTTCTTGGTTTTGATTGATTGATATATAGAGATGGCCTGAGTCAGAGAGGGCCAGGGCCGAAGCCTGAGGAGAGCAAGAGCAGGAAACTGAAGCCTGAGAAGGGTGTACACAAGAGATGTGAGCTCAAATGGGCGAGAGCAGGAGACAGGGCCCAGGGGCACAGGACAAGAGACCAGGGCTGGCGACTGGCAGCTGAGGTCCCCAGACACTTAGACACTGGGCCTTGGGCAAGGGGGCCCAGCTAGATAAAAGGAGCCAAGGCCAGGAAGGCTGAAACTCCCACAGGCTTTGATACCTGAAGGGGCAAACACTGAGCTGTGGCAAATTGCTCTGTTGATGATAACCAGTAATATCTGTGAGGTAAGGGTGTGGCTATAGGGGTGGTTGGAGGCCATGAACACAGCCCTTAAGGCACTTGGAGTCCTAAAACACCAACAGAGATGACTTGGCAGTGAACTGGGCCTTGTGGCAGCTTCCCCACCTTTTTCCATTTAAACACTATCAAGGTGTGGCAGACAAGTAAGAGGGAAGGACCCAAGGGACCAGAGAAGGTGGGATTGCTCTGTCAAAAGAGGGCTCTGCAGCACCGCTTGATCCCAGCCCTGCCACAACATAAATCAACAGAAGCAAAGTCAAAAAGGCATGTTGAATCTCCATTTTTGGTTATTTTGGATTTTATGTTTGCAAGTCCATGGAAAACTACCAGGTTTGTTAACAGCCATTCTTCTTGAATTTTGCACCACCCCTTCTATCCAAACAGTGTTTGGTCAAGATTTAGAGGAACCTTAAAATATATTAATGAGATTTAGCTGTTAAATAATCTGTAAGCAAAGTCTTTGTCTCTTTGAGACAGGTGAAGTCAATTGGTACTGTTATTATAATAGATTTTCTTCAAATTGGGTGGTTTTCTTCAAACTAGTGATTTAAAGCAGCAGTAGTAAATAATTTTGATAGATATTCATCCACATTTACATAATAAGGGAGTTCTTCTTTTAGCTAACTAGAATAGCTAAAACTGAAGTGCTGTTGATTTTACAATTTTAAAATAAAAGCTTTTAGGATAAGAATAGCAAGATGCAATTTCAGATGCAACATACTTCCTAGGATCTAGATGCCTTGAACTGCTTTCAAAAGCAAATTTACTTACTTTCTTAAAAAAAAATCCTTTGCTTAAGTCTTGGAAGAGGGATTCAGATAGAGAAAAAATATCAGGAAGAACAAGTGAACTGAGGTATTATTTTTGATATGTCAGCAGTACTGGAGCTTAAAAAAACTCCATGACTGCATTTCAGTGACTCTGCAGGGGAACACAAAAACTCACCTTCTGAACTACTGCGGGATTACACAACTGCACTGGAAAAGCAATACACCACCACATCAGGACAAAGGAATGTAATGTGAATTTATGGTTTTTGTGAGCCTGAGGAAGGACCTCAGAGATACAGGAATTTAAAAGCTGTTTCTTTTTGTTTGCTTATTTTAAATTAAAATCAAAGTTTCCTGTTTTCCAAATTTTACAGAGAGCAGGATCTTCTTGTGGATAAAGATAAAGGGACATCTAGAATGACATCTTCAAGAGAACTGCAGGAGGATACCTGAAAGCTTGTCTAATTTTATCCCAACAATGCAGTTAATCAAATAAAAGATATAACCAACAAAAATTCTTGCATCTTCAGGAAACGAATTTGGCATTATAGGGGCTGGAAATGATTTTCTGATAGCTACCACGTTTGCTATGATGATTGTCATTCAAAATTTTGTCTCACTGCTTATAGTTGCACCATTATTATACCTGAAAACTGCAATGTCCTGTGTACAAAGAAAGAATTTAAATAAGTTTACTAGGCTAAGAACAAAGTTAGACTCGCTGATACAGAGGCCACATCTCCATAGCAGAATCCTCTTCTCTTTATAAGTTAGATGAGTGAAAGGATAGCAGAATATTGGAATCAGGATTTCTTGTGACTCATTTCCACAGGATTTCAGTGAATGACCAGTGATTCCAGTAAGAAAGCCTGTAAGAGTCTTGGCTGAAGAAAAGTGAAGAGCTCAAAAGGAGTTTGACTGGAAGGCCACATTGCTCTACTAACTTGGGGAAAACTGTTTTTGAGGGGGCAGTGAGACAGCAGATGCATCTCTGTGCTGGAGAAGTAAGATGCTTTACATGTTCTTCTACTTATCATGGAAGTAACTCTACAAAAGACGCCCCATATCTATGATGTCTGACAACAAGAACATGTGCTGAAGACCCAGGATGACATCTTTCAAATTTTGTAGAGACAGGTGTGACAGTGGGACACAATGCCACTAACAGGAGGAAGGCAAGAATGCAACCTGTGGTTTCTGGCAATATTCTTTACTACTCACAGGTCATGTCTACATGGGCTATTAATTCAAATTAGGCTTTCTGTGTACAGTGGGCAGGTCTACATGAGACACTATGTCACTGTGGCGACGAGCTGTGGCATCGTAGCTCATTGCTATGGCAACACAGCCTTGGCGGGCACAAACCACGAAGCCACTGCTACTGCGCAGTGGCAACGGGCTTCTGTACAGTAACTCATTGCTACTGTGCAGTAGGGTAGAAAACAACCTGTGTAGTACCAGGACAGTGCAGAACCAGTGGTAATTGCGCATCCATTTAGTACTTGTATAGATGCAGCCAGTAAGCCTACCTGGGAGCATGTCTACATGTGCTCCCTCTTGGGAGCAGATTTTCTCCCAATGGAAGCTGCCCTGCTTTGCCCCACTGCTGCAGCCAGGGGGAGCTTCAGGCTCCCCCTGGGTGCTAGTCCAGGGGCTGGCAGAGAACATGGCCAGGAGAGCTCTGTCATCTGCAGTGACAGCTGTCTCTGGGGCCTGTACAGATCAGGAGAGGTCCTGATATGCACAGGGCTGGGAGATGGATGCTGCTGCAAAGTTCTCCTGGCCTATACACATGGGGACAAGTTCTGTGCCCAGTGGTGTTGCCCCGCATAGCCCAAGGCTGGCCAGGAACTGTCTTGTCCTGGGGCAGGTCTCAGCCAGCTCTGGGTTGCATGAGGAGAGCTCCTCACACACCCAGGGACTGGCCAAGAACTGTTCCATTCTGGGGACCTACTTTGGATGACCAGGCAGTTGAACAGTCGTAGGCCCATTTTATGGGACAGCTCCCTGCCAGCTCCAGGCTGTGTGGGGAAGTAGGTAGCTCCCAAGTCCTGGCACTGAGCAGCACCTGGATGGGGTGGTGGGGGGGGGCAGAGAGCTACCCTGTCCTGGCACTGCTTGGTTCCCAGCTATTAGGGGGAGCTGGCACCTGAGTAGTGCCAGAACTGGGGGAGTTCCCCATCCTCTGTAGCACCTAGTGTAGGGGCTGACCGGGAGCAAATCTGTTCCTGGACAGTGTCTACACATGCACTACTGCACTGTTAGTTTACTACCTGTATTTATGGGTAGTAACTAGCTGCTCAGTAGACTAATTTACTGCACAGTAAATGTCTGCATGTGCAGACATTGAAGCTTTACTGCACAGTAGATTAACCTACTGTGCAGTAAAGCATCTCATGTATACACACCCATTATTAGCAAGCTGGCCTGGAGGATGACACCTGGACTTACGCTACAAGTGGGCTGAAGGGAGAGTTCCTGCAGCCCTCAGCTCTTATGCAACTCAACAGGAGCTCTTCAAGGGGTAGGAGGAACGTGTTGGAATTGGGGGTTATATACCATTGTACTTGCATAAAATATGGGAAAACAACACTGGCACAAGTTAATTACAAATAAACATGTTTGTTAAGTATGTATCAATATATTAGACATGGCTACATATCATATTCGTGTTCTAGCAGGGTTCTGCAACAGAAGTCAGGGAGGCCAAGTAGTGGCCTGAAAAATATTTAAAGGAATATAATACAACTTCTATACACTGTGTGGTTTGATGGAGGAGATGAGGGGACAATGTATAGAGAGCAAAGTGACCAGGGCGAGGCCAGATGTGGCACGTGCACTCTCCATCAACTGCTGGGAAAACGTTCTGCTCTGCACAGGCTATAGAAATGGTCTGTAAGGAAGAAAAATACACCTTGGGGAAATGTACAGAAACTGAAGGAAATACAGTACTGGTGTGGGCTCCAGGCACAATGTTAACATCTGCTGTTATTTAAAGACTCTAGGCCAGGTGTTTCAGAAGGTTTCTGGAAGCCTTTATTCACCTATATCAAGACAAAGCAAACTCTGCTTAAGAAGAGGAAGTGCTTTGATTTTGATTGACTTTCAGGGAAACACCAACTTCGATGGGAAGAAAAAGCAATGGGCACACCTCCAAGAATGGAAAGATGGCTGTTACAATGCAGAACTACTAGAAGCATGGGTCACCAACCTGGTGTGATGGTGTCATGACTTCTCTTTATCCTATGGAGATTCAGTATGGCAACTGGAGTCCTAAAATATCATATATGGAGAATCACCAAAGTACAGGACATTATTTTTGCCCTTAATTTCTGAATTATCTTGCACATGGGGTACATACAAGTGTTCCACCAGTTGAAATACTCTATGTATAAGCATTCACAGCATTACAACTAGTTAAAAATGGCCAACTCAGTATAAATATCCACCAGGTCATATGAGATGGAAGTACCAATCAATTAGGTTCAGGCATTTGAAGGAATGCTTGCTTACCACCCCAATTGACTGGAATTGTAAGGATGCCATCTAGCATCCCAATGTGCCATGATCCCATCACCTCCCCTGCCTCCAGGGACATACTCAGTGATTTGGGTGGCAGTCTACACTTGGAGCCTGAGTCACAGCAAATCCCTCTTCCTGACAGCTGAGGGGTTGTGAACCTGTCAGCCCACCCACCTTGAACTGGAAAGGAAAAGTCCGCATCAACATGCTTCCCACAGGGAAGTCCCCCTACCAGGGCCAGAGGTAGGGCTCTGGCTGGGGTTGAGGGGGCACAGCCCCAGAATTGCTAGGCAAAGACCCCCCCCTACCTCAGCCAGACCTGGAGCTCTGGGCACAGTGCCCAGATAGAGGCACAGTGGGAAAACCCCTGCCCAAAAAGTAAACAGCATGCACAAGAGTTCCCTCCCTCTCTGCAAGAGATGGGGTAGGGTTTGATGGATCTGGGTCCTGCTTGATTGGACCCAGATCTACCGCACCCTGTCCAGTCTTGTACCCAAACAGCATGGATCCTGCCCTTTCTGGGAGACCTCTAACTTGCCCCCCCATGGAGACTGTAACCCCATGATCCACACTACTCCCCCCCACCGCACAGACACTGTCCACTCCTGCCCCTGAAAAGACCAGAGATCCCTGACCCATCCCCCATGGTCACTATCAGCCATTGTGGGAACTGGAGTTTCCTGACCTACCCCTCTGCATGGACATAACCATCCCACCCTTGCCCCCCATTCCTAGACCCCCTAGACTCCCTCCCAACAATCTCTACCTGAAAGGCTGGAGAGCTGAACAGCGATGATTCTGTACCAGATCTGACAGTTGATGCCCCAAAGGTAAGGATCCATTGGGCTACAGAAGGGGAAATTGGGACAGCAGACCCACTCTGGGTTTGCTGACAGCCTTTAAAAGCTGTAAGACAAGGAGGGGGTGATGTAGGGAGTGAGGGTGTGGTCCCTTGGGACACAAGACAATTAGCCCTGACCTTTGGCCTTGGCTGCTGTCATTAGGCAAAGTACGCTGAGATGAGTGCCCTGGGTCCCCCTGGCTATGTGTTTTCAGCATTGCAGGTTCAACAGACTGAATTTCAAACAGTTTAAAGTAGCCAGTTGAACTTCAACTGGTTCATTTGAATGCTTGTATTTACTGATGATGAGCAATTTGGTCTTAAACGTGGTTTATATTTTCTTTCTTTTGTGAATGATTGTTACTCAGCATGATTTTAGTTTTGTTTATTATTTGGCAAAGCTTTGTTATTTCAGTGTTTAGTTCTGAATTAAATGGTTGCTACTTTCTAATGGTTGTCATGATTTAGGTGCTAGACAACAACAACAAGAACAAACACCATATCTGATTCATTTCCAGTTAATTTAAAATGCCAACTGCAGCATTTTATTTCAAGGAGAATTAGCAATATATCTAAACTGTCTGCTTATTTTAGGATTTCTTTGTGTTCTTGGGTTAAACATGAGAGGACAGAATGATGATGAGTAGGAGAGGTAGAAACAGGCTACCTGTATTTTAGTAAAACATATTTCTGACATTTAAAAATGACAAATACTAAAATCCCCCAACACTTGGAGTTCCCTCTAAATCTGAAACATAGATTCATAGATTCATAGATTCATAGATGCTAGGGTCGGAAGGGACCTCAATAGATCATCGAGTCCGACCCCCTGCATAAGC
>NW_017728912.1:17984723-17987009 GCF_001723895.1 Crocodylus porosus
TTGGGTTGCCATCCTCAGCTCCATGGTAGGTTTGGCCTGTCTAACTGCCTCCCTACAAGCACGAGCAGAAGAGGTATATTCCTCTTTGGTGATCTCTCCCTGTTTCCACTTTTTATGTGCTCCCCTTTTGGCCCTTAGTCTGCCCTGGATTTCTCTGGTCAGCCAGAGACATATTCAGTAATGCACAGATTAGAAAACTACCTTATAACAAGACCATAAAGCACCAAAATATTCATTTTCCATTTTTATTTCTAAAGATCTTGTTATAAGGTAGTGATTGCAAATATCCTTACAAAACACCAGCGACATTTTTATTGTTACTTTAAGTCCTGACCTACCTAGCTATATATTTTAAATAGCTACTTTAAATGGAATTACAGCAACATTTTGAATGGAACTAAACTAAACTATCAGGCTTAACAGCAGGGCTAACACATTTAATGTTACGTGAACTTAAAGAAATTTAGACTTAACACTGTCCCATATTTTTTCATTGATTTTTATGGCTATCTTTTCCTAAATTAAATGTGAGCAATGCTTTGTTGCAGGGGAAGAAAAACTGACCCAACCTGGGTCTTTTCTCAGCCTCTTGAATGTTTGGTAATATATTAGAGCCAATTTTTTTTGTCTGCTTGTTTTGGTGCAGGGACAGGGGAGAGAAGGCGTAAGAGGGGAGGGGGAGGGGTTTTTCGTTTCTTTGTTTCTGCTCTTCTTGATCTAACCAGTGCAAAGGTTGGAAGGTCTTGAAATAGAAAATAATTATTAACACATTAATCATATTTTCACATAGATTCATTCATAGGTCATTGGCATTTTACACATGGTGAATATAGAACGAACCTTCTTAAGAAGATAAGGACACTGAGTTACAGGATGGACAACTGAACAGAATACAATCTACCTGCAACATACCTTGCTCACTGCAACACATTACCTGTCACTCTATTTCATACAGATTTTCAACAGAAAAACTTTAGACAAGTTCATATAAGTATCTATAGCGTTTGTTGCTTCTCAGAGCCTCTTAAAGCCTACTCAGCACTTCCAGTAGGTGTTTTGAGAAGAAAAAAACTGACGATAAACCATTCTTTAAAAGTAGCAGCCTCTCTGTTGGATTTTTTGTTTATGTATTGAAATGTAATTGGGCAACAGGAGAAAAGTAGATTTGTTAGGTGTTATTGTCATGAAGATTACATTTAATAATGTTGGTGTACCCTCCATAATTTATTTGATTAAAAATATTTGATCTAAACCCAAATTATGACTTCCCACATATATGACATAACTAATGAACTGTGAAAGGAAAGCTGTTCAGATGGTCACCAATAACCAGTGCTTAGTTAATCCTTTAAATAAACTGGAGCTCACAATGTGTCCCTTTGAAGTCATAAATAATGTATATTTTTCTTTTGACTTTTAATAAGCCAGCGGAGTTCATCTCACAGTCTCCAAACACATATATTTTATTATGGGCCTCTGCAGTTTACTTTAATTAGTGTGTCTGAGTGCTTTGGGAGACTTAGCCCTACTGAAAACAAACAGTCTTACCATCTATAAAACATTAGCTCCCTTTGGTTTATCCTGATACAGCCGAGGCTCAGTGAGAAACACATGGTGTAAGTAAACACTCATAATTGCATTAGAATTCCCGGGTGTATTGGTAATTCAAGCTCTGTTTCAAGATATTGTTAGAGCAGTTAGAACAGGTTTACCAATCTTGTGGTCTTCTGGGATTTCATGAAATTCCATTTGGAGAAAACTTTAAATGACAAATCTAATAGAAACAGCAGAAGACAAAACCCAAAGAGGCTCTGAAATGGAAGTGTTAAAAAGTGTTCTGTATAATTGCTTTTTTTTTTTTTAACATCTGTGAAACGTCTCATACCTGTTTTATCACTACCCATTTATTAATTTTTGCGTAAGGCAGACAGGCATGCATTTTCTTCTATTGCAGCTTGCATTAATTTTTTGGTCAATGCTTCAAACAACCTCAGACTCCTATATCTAAATCAATTTTCTTAGAAAACAATGGATGTCAATTCCAAAATGGGACAGAGTGAATAACATGAATACCTAAGGAGGAGTGGGGGGGAGAGAGAGAGATTTTAAAAATTACAGACTTGTGAGATATCTATCTATCTCACACACACACACATGCACGCGCACGCTTACTATATATGCTCTAAGAAGAAATCAACATTAAAATTTCCAAGGACTGCCTGATTTAAAATAGTGTGTGTGTGTGTGTGTGTGTGTGTGTGTGTGTGTGTGTGTGTGTGTGTGTGT
>NW_017728912.1:17987130-18074207 GCF_001723895.1 Crocodylus porosus
CTCATAGCCAGATGTTCTCACGTACCAATAGGTATACCAATAGTCCAATAGAATATACACACACACATATATAACGAGAGAGAGAGAGAGAGACTATTTTATATATATATATATATCTCCATATATAATACTCTATAATATATAAATATATATATACACACTTGCTATACATGCTCTAAGGAAGAAATCAATATTCAATATTCAAATTTCCAAGGACTGCCTGATTTAAAATAGTCTTTCACACATACAATTCATTTTGCTAATAACTTTCAGTTTCCTTTGACTAGTTTTGCACAATAACATCTGTAGAAGATAGTATACGTGAATAAGCAGAAAGCAAGCTTTGATTGTATGAGAACAGATAATAGCTTTACATCAATTACCATTAATCAAATGAATTAGGTAATTATAATACTTAGGTTCTCAAACTAAAGCCACATATATAATGTCTCCGTACCTTCTAGAGCTGTTATACAATGGCTATGTTTCTAATGAATATAATTAAAAATAACAACAACACTAATTAGGTTTCTTTCTCTGATTGCTCAATAAAGTCCATAGTAAGGGAACACACTGTCATTAAAAAAAGGGCCCTAACCCAAGTGTAAGATAGCAGAAAGGAGACTGAAGTTAAAATCATTCAGATGTATAAATATATCTTTTTTTCTTAAGTTTATTCCAATAGTTCTACTTCCAAGCTTGTTTCTCTACAAAATTTCCTCTCACAATGGAGAAATGTTTTCATCTTGACTGGAAGAGAGGAAGTCATGCTATTAAAAAATAGCTTTCATATAATAATCTCCATCTGCATTGTAGTGACAGCTTTACTCAAAGACATTCTGCTTTATTTGTCCCAGACTGTGAACCTTACCTCCCACTGGTGAGAAATTATTCACATTGCAAATAACTGCTCACCAATGGGAGCAATCTGCCAATTCATTTTCCCTGTGTTCTTGTTATTCACATACTACTGAAATATTTATTCAGTTTAAACTGATAAGCACTTTAAACAATTAAAATGATGGTACAATCCGGGCCAGGTTACTTGTAAGAAGTTCAGATATCTGTTCCACCTTCCTATCTGCACATGCTGGTCTTTGTTTGCCAGCACCTTTCTTAAAATCTTGCATTCATTTATTATTGGCCACTCTCTCTCTTTCATTCATCTGCCCACCTTGTGGAATTCTCCTTCCAAGACGTCATTAAAATCTCAGTCAAATCATTTTCTTTACTCCATGATGAAGATGTATAAATCTTTGCTGTCTTTCACTTTGAGGTGACTGCTCTCAGTAGCTCTACACAAATGAATGAAGCCATTACAATCTGAAGTGACTTCCTTCCAGGACATACTGGTTTATACAAAAGTCATTGCTGTAGATCTGCTTTCTGGCAAGCTCAGAAATGGTCAGGACGGGCGGACGGTCTTTGCAGCTACCTGCAACATATGTGGAGAGAGCCCATAGTAGTACTGAAAGCTGTGGAATTTCACTTTTAGTACGATAAGTGCAGATCCTGGAGCCATAGAGCTCTTTCAGAGAAATCTTCATTCTATAAGGGAGTTATCGTGAAGATGCTACTTACTGTCATTTTAGGACAAACACATAAACAATTGTGAATTTAACCTGTGACATGTCAGATGCTCTATAATTAGTGCCTGTATTCATGCTCTTACTCCAGTGTTTCATTGTTGATTAAGCTACTGCTACTTATATCTCATGTACCATGGGGTAAGAGAATGCACACAGGCAGGTACCACGGAGCAGCTGACATGCTGTATGTTCTCACCACCCTTTAATATTAATTGGTTAGTTTGTCCATACCTGGGAGACATTAAGCCACTTGTCACCTGCAACCCTAAGTCCATGGAACACCAGTTCAGAGAGCAACAAAATCACCTAACATCACAACTCCGATGGTTACACCGCCTCTTTCCAGCTATGTTGGCAATGGTGAAGGAAAGTGGCACAACAGCTGCTACTTTGGCTCAATGCAACTGGACAACCAAGCTTGTGCTAGGCTGAGGAAGGTGGCTTTATCACCAACCTATATTGGTGCGTCATCCCAAGCAGGTGTACTTTGTTCATCAACCTGAACCAAATTTCACACTAAGAAATTACAATCTGTGCTGGAGACTACAGGGGCTGTCAGCCCATTCAACTGATCTGTTTTAAGAAAATGAATCTCCGCCTCATGATACTGATATGCTATTAGAATTCATAAAATATAGTGAACCTATAACTTTAACCCTCTTTTCATATTTCTTATGTAGTCTATTGATTTAAAGAAATGACACTGAAATTAGAAAAGAATACCAACCACAGTTTGTAAAAACACACCACATTTATAACAAAAAATAATTAAAGTGATAACTAAATCCATTCAGTGTCAGTCCTTGACAAAATCAAGTTGTCAGGCAGAGCATGACTGGGAGTTTATTTAAGCTGAGACCAACTCCATCCATTTGTTGTTTTAGTGGATATATAGAGATAAATTTCTTTCTTGGAAACAGACACAATAGGTTTGGGGTTTTTTCATTATTTTATAAAAAAGATATTTTTCTTATCAGGTTTTCATTAGCCAAGGCAGCCTGCTTTATGTGTTTGTATAATTTAAGTAGGTTCTTAGTCTGTTTGTTAATACATAATGTTTATTTAAAATTCTTGAAGGAAGTTATTAATCTGTCAAAACTTTAAAGATTTGAAGCGGATAAATAAATGAACAATGCTAAATAATTCTTTGGGTTGTCTATAAAAACCCAACCTCTGCTCCACTGAGGTGAAGCCTGGTTTGCTTTTAAATGACTCAATATTTGCCTATATTATACTACTGCCAAAAGCTGTGCTGTCTGACAAATACACCCACCGGCTTAAACACGGTGCCTCACTGACTAGAAAGGTTGATGAGGAATCAAAAATATGCTTTAATCCAACTTTCATATCACAAAAGGTGCAATGGAATGATTGCCATTTGCAAAAGAAAAAGGCAAGCACAATTAAAAGCTGAATCTCTAATCCCCTTGCCTATGGCTTAGAAAGAGAGCCAAAAGAAATACTGTCTTAACAGGTACATGTCCCCTGAGGGGAAGCACGCCTTAGACCACCTAGCTGGTAAAATGAAGAGATAATAAGATGTTCAGTTGTATCAGTGGCCAACAAATTGTGCCTTGGCTTCTTTGGCTGACAGAAAGCATCGAATTAGTGGGTGGCAAATGAAAGGTCTCTTTTCTCACAGTGGGTGGATAAGCACTGTGGCAAATCAAACAGCAGATTGTCCAGTTCCCATCTCCAGCAGCCAAGTCACATATTGGTACGTGAGAAAATCTGGCTATGAGTAACTGACATTTGTAGGAAGAGACATTTAAAAGTGATTGAAAGGCAATGTGAACTGCTAACCACAAATTAGACTACTTGATACTAAGAATGGGTGAGTCAGCTGGTGCAGAAACAGTGTCTATTTGGTATGTTGTGTCTTAGCCACCAAAGACATTAGCATATTAATAAATAGCAGTTAATTTGACCCTGTGGAAACAGAAAATATTTTATTAATATATGGGAAGTAAGGGATTAAAAATCTTTTAAAATGTTTTTTACTATGCTTTTTTCTTTTATTTTTTTATCCCTGGAAGCATATTTGTAATCAGAAATGACTCAGACATATTAGGTGGAAGGTTTTATTTCCTTTAACTGCAGTGCAGTTTTTCTTTTTTTCCATTTACCCAAAGATAAAACACCATGCACATTTAATTCTCTGGAGTACCAGAGGGATCATAAATAACTAAGAAATGCAGAGATAGGACTGCACTACATATTTAAACATTGTATTTGATCATTTTATGTCTTTTTAACAGAAGTGATTACGTGGCATGTTGTGAACATGAGTTCATAACCAGGATCTGGGAGAAGACTGCAGAGCCAGCACAGATTACATTGCACTATCCTGGTGCCCAGTACAAATCTCTGATAAATAGAAAATCCCAATAAGGTTTAAAGTAAAGTCTTTTAGAAAGATGAGCTCCTAGAGATGTGAAAAATTATGCAATATTGCCATTTACTACGATTTTATCTTACAATATTTGATGATCTTCTTCATGAGTAACTTCCTGGCCTCATGGTTACAGAAAAAACAACAACTTGAAAATAGAAATCCAGAAGACAAATCAAGAACTTAAAAAAATATCATTTTTATAAATCTTACTATTTCTACACCAATCCCATGATTTTTTAATCCTTAGTTTTTATTTTTCAGAACTGGTGTTAGTGATACCATTCTGACAATAGAACAAACAGACAAAACATGCAAGTCATGGCTAATTTTAGGACAGATATGGAATCAAAATTAATCAAATTTGCTGGAAATTATTTTGGCTATATTCAAATTTCAGGGTCAGCCAATGGAGGGCTAGTAGATGTCTCTACACATGCATAAATTCCAACAGTTCCTTGAGTTTCATAAGGTTTGCCATTGTAAGATACAGTAGAGCAAGTCATTTATGCAATATAGTTTTCTCCCACTTGCAAAATATTTATGAACAGATTGCAATTTGCTAATATTTCTATTCTGATTTCAGGTGCATTTTAATGCTAGGAATGGATCACAGATTGTTATGAACATTCAATAATCAATATTCAGGTTTTGCAAATTATAGTTACGATTGCTTCTAGTATTACATGGTATTGTTGCTGTTTCCTGATTGGATAATTATAGCTTTTGTGTAGAAATGTCTCTCAAAGACAGACATGATGTGCTTTAAGCAGGTTTTGAGAAAAATTAAGATTTTCCTTTTCTTCAGTCTGCACAGGTCTGGTCCTATGCATCAGTCTGATAAAAAAATGTCTCCACTTATGAGATCTATTAGCTTAATGAAAAGTTTAAATCATATTTTGTCCCAATCACTTGTTCAGATCCCAATTCTACAAACACTTAGCCTTCTGTAAACGTTTATAGGCCCAGAGCTTTAATATGGATGCATAGGTATTGAGTCTGTGATCCATTCTTTATCTAACTCATTTAATGAAGCTGACCAAATTCAGTTGGTGATCCCACAGTTCAAAAATCCATGAATACTGAAACAAGCAAATTTAATATTCACTTTCTAGCATCTTTCATTCCATAAGAATTCAGCCAGAGAGATGTTCAAAGAAAGTGATCATAAAGGGATGATTTTTAAAACTTGAAGACTACTTGGTAGCAAATATTTTGGTGTAGTAGCCTTCACTGAAACTTGTGAAGATGATGTCAGGGTAAATCTGAAACTGGCAGATGGGCTGCAGGTTCCTCCTCTTCTTTTTGCACCCAAAAGCCACTTTGTTGCCATTATATAAATAGATGGACTTCAGAGTGAAATGACCATTTCACAGCCTCCACAGATAATGCCCAAATACAACTCAGCACGTTCAGTTCTGCTCCATCTGGTCTATGGTGGGTCTGATCAAACTGACTCAGTTGGCAAACTGTTTGAAATCCTTTCAAGTGAAAATTTAAAATGTCCAATATGAAGCAAAAACCTAAAGAGTAAAAAGGAATACAGTACTGCATTTTATAATAAAATGTTTCACTCAACTTCTCACAGAGCTCATTTTGATTAGATTTCATTAAACAAACATTAAAAAAAATCAGTACAACATTTTGTTTAAAGTTATTCCTGCATCATAAAAACTGTTTGAAATTTAAGTGCACAAAACACAAAAAGAGAGACTCTTGAGGAAGTGTACTGCAACAATGTAAATGCTTGTGCAAGAGAAAGAAAACATTTTTTCTCTTTCTGACCCTCTAATGAAAGAATAAGTAATCACATCAGTTGATTTATGGACCATAGAGATACATCACCATATATCACAGCCAGTCAACATATACCAGCACATTAATGTAAAAGGTTTCTTCAGTTATGAAGAAGTTATTGAATTTGAACTGTCCTTTTGTAGTAAGTGTATGAATGTGTACACACATGCATACATAATTCATAGTCCTTTTATTATTCTACAAACTGTGTAAAACAGATTTTTCTTCTCAATTATTTCTACACACATCTAGAATTACTTAAAAAATTCAAAGAGTCATAACTCTGGTAAACTGACAAACTACATTTTTCTTATGCCTATTTAATTGGCTTATTAGACATAACTATAACACATTCCTAGATAAGAAGGGTTATTGGCTTGGCCTGGTTCAAGTACTGGTATTTTTCAGTTATTTTAACCTGACAGCACTTTCAGGTTAGAATAATGTGACAGTTCTCGCAAAATGAAGATTCCCAAATGGTAAGTAGTTATCAAGTAACTTCCTTCTAAGTCAGTCTCTTCTAATGCCTTGGGGAAATCTGAGGTATCAGAAATATGAAAGTTACATTTTGACCAGATTCAGAAAGAGTTTGCTTCACAAACTTACAAAGCTAGCCAACAGTCAAAAAGTGATCTAAAAGGTAAATTATTAATATATTTTCTACATCTGGCAAGATACTAGCACCATTGAAACCAATGGAAATTTTGCCATTGGTTTCTCTGGGTTCAGAGTTTGGCCTATAATACTAATGATGGAACTGAGTGGTGCCAAATCTTGGGGAAATCCAAAATTTGGATTTCTATGGAAGAGAAAGATGACCCAGCTACCTTTTGCATTAACTGTTATTCAGAGATGCAAGCAACCTGCTTAAATCCGATTATGTACCTAATAGGAGGAATAAAATTGGTCCCAAGTTTTGCTTTGTTCAGGGGCATCTTCTTGTGAAAATTTTCTTCCTATATTTTGCCTAAGAAGCTCAACACTGTAAATATATTGTTACGGATGTACATACAGTTTATAGAATATAGCGAATTCAGATGTTGTGCTGTGCTGCTCATACAATTTTCTGACACTATTATGAAGTTAAGTATCAGACATCTTTGTTATGCTAAACACAACAGAAGCTGTTTTATGTTGTGTCTCTGGCAGAATGTCAGACTCTCAGTAGTTATCCCTGTTACAGCATGTACCTTCTAATAATGTACCAACTTGTAATTTTCAAGAAAAATACTTCACAGCAGACAGGATGAAGGGATATGCCCTGCTTTTGGATTCTGTGGAACCTATTTTGCAATGATAATTTTTAGGTTAGTATGGGGAGAATGTCTCAATATCCTATTCATTTCCCAGTTTCTTCCTATGAAGAGTGGAAGGTGTCTGTTTTGGCAGTACTGGGTGCATTTACACATGTGCTTTACTGTGGAGTAGACTGATTAGCACCTCAGTAAAGTGTCACCATCTACACATGTAGTGGTATGAGGGCGTAATAAACTAATTAACTCCACAGTAAGATAGTAGTTGGGACAGTACTGTCTTATGGTACAGTAATTAAATGCAGTGAAATGAATGCACAGCTGGTGATTGCAGGTGTAAAATGAGCCTGGTCAGTCCAGTCAGCCAGGGGTCAGACTCCTGCCTACTGCCTAGCCACATGGCACCCACATGCCCTAGCCTGGCCTTCCACTGCCCAACACCACTACCCAGAGCTAGGGGCTGACCCCGCCATCCCTCCCCTGCCCCCCCTGCCATGCTTCCTGCCAGCCCTGGCCTGATCTGAACCAGTTCAAATTGCTGCTGCCCCAGATGCACATGTAGACACTGTGCCCATGAGCAGTTTACTTCAGCCTCAACTACTCTGGAGTTTATTAAATGAGTTTAATATAGTAACATTTATAGAAGAAGATGTTAGTTACATGGAGATAAATTCACCCCCGAATTTGACACCTACTGTTTTTGTGTCAGCCTTTTGAAATTGTAACCCAAATTACCATAATAAGATCTTGATTGCAATCTAGCAGTGTGATGTTTATGGCACATCGTTTTGGACTTTTTCAGACAAACCATTATACCCAGTGCTACTGTTAATTTCATTTTAAGATAACAATATATAAGCCAGATATTAAAGGTTATAGGCATTCCAAAATTCCATGCAAAGATTGTTTTTTGCTGTTTGAATGCTTTGACACTGATGTGGCCATTTGTGTGAATATACACATCTTCCTGTATCCCTTCTACTGTTTTACTCCACTCCATAAAAACCTACACGTGGTGACCGGTGTCTACAGTTTAAAGAAATAAACCAGGTGTAATGCAACCATTATCTTTGGAAAATTATGAAAGATTGAGTCAAAACTGTTTAGTTTAATTCACATAGATTAGGGTAGGATTTTTTTTCCAACAGTTTTCTTTGTGAAGGCAATAATTTCTTCATCGTGATAAAAATTCAAGTATTAAAGCCATGAGTTGAAAGAAAAGAGGAAACATTTAATAAGAGAAAGCTTTAAACCTTTCTAGATTTTATGCACTCTTTAATAAGATGAAAGTAACATTTTGAAGTCTTAGGCTCTCAGAGAAACATTTTGAGGTGTGCTGCTACCACATCTCATCAGCTTTTTGCAATCAAGAGACATTTCAGATCTTATTGTGGTATGTTTGGCAATACATTAAAAGATTACCCCTTAATCTAGTTAAGTAACTGGCTTCCAGCAAGTGTCTATCTGTCCATCCAGCTGCTTACTCTTTCTTCCTGTCTTCATAAAAGAAAGGCAAATAACATCATGGAAAAAAGAGGACAATGAGGTTTGATCTTATTTCTGAGTTTCATGCAGTTTTGCTAGATGGAGATTTTCCTAGGTAGAGTTTTGCCGCTGAATTTAATAGGAGACAGACTGGGTCTGAAATGCCTCGTATTTGATCTACATTTTGAACTAAACTGATCTTCCATATTTTAATGTAAAATGTTTGTGCATAAAGCAGAATCTTACAATTGAAAATATTGTTTGTTTTTAGTAAGGGAATCTATATAGTGTAGGCAGGTTAAATGTTAGAGCTAGTAGGTTACTGGAAAAGTCACTTCAGGAGACAGCAGTAATAGTGATCCACTGCTATTGGCAGATAAAAACACATCTATTCTACTGTTGGTGAAAGTAAAGCAAAAGTATTCTATTTTAGGAAAAATGTGAAGTTATTAGTCTATTTTGTTTTCCAATTTTGTTCTCAGATCAGACACTCTGGATCCCATCTCATTCCTAACTCACTATATAGCACTCAATGTGCAAAATGGAGGAGGCAGGGTAAGGTTTTTCTGGACACGCTTAACTTTGGCATTTCCCAATTCTTACATTTTCTTTGAGCATAGTTTATTTAATTTTATTTAATTTTCTAGGTTCTTAAGAAGCAATTGATAGAAATAAATCTATAAGAAAGTTTAGGAAAGAAATCCATGCTAGTAGAAATACAAAGTTTAACTAAAAATATAAGTGCTAGAATTTTATTGGTTAGACTTTTTAGAATGCTCCGCATTGCTCATGATACATATTAAGGGACTGCTACAAAGCTCTCTGAAGTAAATAGTCATCTTGACCACCTGGGTGACAGTGATCATCGCCTGCTGGAATTGCTCATCCAGTGTAGGGTGTTGAGGGCTTATACCAAAACTAAAGTCTCTGACTTCAGAAGGGCCAACTTCAATGAACTTAGGAGATTAGTGGGGGAGGCACTGAGGACCCAAAAGGTAGAGGATATGGGAGTCCATGAGGGATAGTCGTACCTTAAGGGGACAATCCTCCAGGCTCAGAGTGTGACAGTCCCTGAGAGAAAGAAGGGGGGTAAGAGTGCTCTGAAACCCCCATGGCTCAGCAAAGGCAGATGAGAATGCCTGACGGCCAAATGGGAGGCATACACCCGGTGGAAGGGAGGGGCCATCACCAAGGAGTATTACTCCTCCTTGGCCTGTGAGGGTAGGAGGGCTATTAGGAAGGCCAAGGTGGGAGTGGAGCTCAGGCTAGTGACCAGGATTAAGGACAACAAAAAGTCCTTCTTCAAATACATTGGGAGTAAGATGAGGGCACCGGGTAATGTAGGGTGCGGTACGAACCGGTACGATCGGGTGCACAAATGATTGATGGCTCCGGAGGCAGGAGAAGCCGTGGGAAGCTGGCCAGGCCTACCCACTGAGTGGTGGATGCTCTGGCTTCTCTCTACTCAGCAGTGACTGCTCTGGGTTCTCCCTGGGTGGAAACTCAACCCTAGTTTTTATAGGCCAGATGACAAGCCCAATTTCAAGCCCCGATTGGTCAGATTTTTGCGCCAGAATGTTTGCGCAGTTTTTTTCACAGGGGACGGGGTTTCCCCAGCACATGGCCAGGGCCATGCAGCAAGCCAAATAGGGGCTTTCCAGATTTTGAGGAGAGTGCTTGACAGTATCTGTTGCTGGGCAAAGCTGGCAGAGTCCAGCTGGAGCGTGACAAGAGGGAGAAAGGAGGACCCAGGAAACTATAGGCCCATAAACCTCACATTAGTATTGGGGAAAATCCTTGAAAAAATTATCAAGGATCACATCTGTGAGGGGTCAGCAGGGAAGCTCATGCCCAGGGAAAATCAACATGGGTTCATCAAAGGCAGGTCCTGCCAGACCAACCTGGTGGCCTTTTATGACCAGGTAACTAAATCCTTGGATGATGGTGTTGCCGTGAACATAGTTTTTCTGGACTTTAAGAAGGCCTTCGACACTGTCTCTCACCCCATTCTCATTAATAAATTGAGTGACTGTGGCATTGATGCCTACGCAGTTGGATGGGTCAAAAATTGGCTGATGGGGCACACCCAGAGAGTGGTGGTGGACAGGTCGTACTTGACCTGGCAGGATGTGAATAGTGGGTCCCCCAGGACTCGGTCCTGGGGCCTACACTGTTCAACATCTTCATCAGCGACTTGGACGAGGGGGTGGAAAACATGTTGTCCAAGTTTGCCGATGACACCAAGATGGCAGATGTAGGCATGCCCACAGGGAGAGAGAGGCTACAATTAGATTTAGACAGACTATAGAAGTGGGCGGATGGTAGCAGGATGGGGTTCAATGTAGATAAATGCAGGATGCTGCACCTGGGAAGAAGGAATCCACAGCACTTATACAGGCTGGGGAACTTCCCCCTTGTGAGCACAGGGCGGAAAGGGATCTTGGAGTCATTACTGACTCCAAGATTAATATGAGCCACCAATGCCAGACCACAGCCAGCAAAGCCAACCGTACCTTGTCGTGCATCCAAAGATGCATCTCAAGCTGGTCCAGAGAGGTGATACTCCCACTCTACATGACACTGGTCAGGCCACAATTGGAGTACTGCATGAGTTCTGGGCACCGCACTTTAAGAAGGATGTGACCTGCCTTCAGAGGGTTCAGAGGAGGTCCACCCGCTTGGTTGGAGGGCAACAGGGCAGGCCCTATGAGGAGAGGCTGAGGGACCCGAACCTGTTCAGCCTCAGCAAGCAGAGGCTGAGGGGGGATTTAGTGGCTGCCTACAAACTCATCAGGGGAGATCAGCAGCAAATAGGAAGGGCCCTTTTCCCCCCAGCAGAACCTGGGGTGACGAGGAACAATGGCCAGAAGCTGCTGGAGAATAGGTTCAGGTTAGAGATTAGGAGGTACTATTTCACTGTTAGTGTGGCTAGGATCTGGAACCAATTTCCTAGGGAAGTGGTCCTTGCTCCTACCTTGGTTAAATTCAAAAAGCGGTTGAACGAACACCTGTCTGGGGTTGTGTGATCCCAGCATGTGCTCCTGCCAGTGGCAGGGGGTCAGACTAGATGATCTGTTCAGGTCCCTTCTGACCCAAAACTACTATGAAACTATGAAACTATTTTTACAAACACTGAATTCAATAATTTTTGGAACCATAGTTCATTCTACATGCAAAATCCAAAAGCTAAAGTTGCACTCAGCTTTGTTATTCCTGCATATTCTGTGATAATTGAATAATGGAAGAGAGATATTAAGAATCCTTTATTCTTTATTATACTTCTTTATTACCATTTATTGAAAACTCATTGCTCACAGCCACAAAGCGTATTTTTAAAATCCTTATATCTTGGCCAACTTCAAATGGCTTTTCCTCCTGCCAAAGTTTAAGTTTCTACTCCAGACCACCGAGGCACTGAAATTGTTCCCCTCCAAAACCTGATTTTTTTTTATAATGACAATAAAGTCTCTTTTCTCTATACTAATAAAAATGCAGCAGTTTTATTCATAATTCCTGAAATGCTTTTCAAAAGAAAGCAGCAGTGTTAGTCCTAGTGTATATGTAAGAAAACAAGGGAACGGGGCAGCAAAGTCACTTGTCCAAGGCCACTCAATAGACCAGTGGTAAAGGTGGCCCCCCAAATCCCTGTCCCCATCCCCTTCTTTATCTGCTATGCCACTCCATCTCTCAGTTTAACTGTAACATGCCCAAGCTATTTTTGCTCAAAACGTCAAGTGAAATTTGTCCTGACCATTTGACCAAACATCAAAAATTTGACAAGGTAGTAAAAACTGGAAAAAAACCTGTAGGATACAAATGCTTAAGCTATTGCTACACATTCTCCTTACACACACAAAGTAAACCTTAAAATAATTAAAGTCAATTAAGTTGTCATAATGCTATTTTAAACAGCGAGATTTGATTTACATTAATTATTTAGCTGCATGTGGGTACATGGAGTGATCCAAGCAAAAATTAGTATTTGTAACTGGCTCTGAGGGCAATGGCAGTAAAATACTACCTCAAGGGAAAGAATTGAAACTGAAATTATTTTACCCAAGCTCAATATCTATTTGCTGCTGTCCTTCTCAAAGTAACTATAACAAATTTTGCACATAAAATAGTAAGTCTCTGCAACCAGTACAAGAGATTTGGCTATTTCCTTTACTTCCTCCGATGCAGTCTGGAGCCTTTTAGTCCCTCTCAGTGGGCACATCCAGACAAGTATGCATGTGCAGTTTGCAGTGCTTCAAAGCTGTTTGAGGTGCTGCAAAGTAAACCACATGTGGTGCATATGCACCTGTTCACTGCACTACTAATTTGCAGCACATTGCCAAAATTTGATACCAGGAAATCCCCGTATCAAAAAAACCTGCTGCTTAAAAAAAAGAGGCATGGCATACGCAGCAGCATCATGCACCACCAGAAACGGAGCCTGGTCAGTCAGAGCCACACGCTGGCTGCTGGCCAGGCTCCAAGCACCCAGATCGGCAGTGACGCTTGTGCTGGCCTCCGCCTCCCCTACCTCACCCAGGTTAATTTGCTGTGCACTTGAGCACACATCCAAGGGTGTGCCATGGGACAAAAAGCAGTGGCAGAAATATGTGCTGCTGCCATTTGTCCTGTGGGAAACGTAAGCCCCTGCATGTGCACACTTGTCTTTACATGCCTAGTGGAAGCATCTACATATGTGCTTTCCTGTGGAGTTGATTAATTAGCTCTGCAGGAAGTGTCACCATCTACACATGCAGCGCTATTAAGATGCAGTAAATTAATTAATTCTGGTGAAGGATAGTACTGCCCAACACAAGTACTATCCTACAGTTGATTTATTTAGTGCACTGCAAGGCATGTGAAGATGGTGACCGGGGCTTGCTGGGGCAAGAGGGTGCTACAATGTGGGGCTACCTGCTGGCTAGCCCCACACTGTAGCACTCTTGGGCCTGAGCCAGGCCCTCTGCAGCACACTGAGCTGGGACAGAGCATCTATGGGCTGGCAGGCTGACCCCCTGTGTCCCCTGGCAGCTGGGGCTGCGCTGCTCCTGATCAATGTGCTGTGGTCCCAGGTGCACTTGTAAACGTTGCACCCAGGAGCAATACACTCTGGTACGAATTGTGCCAGAGATTATTCAGCTGTGCTAATTGCATGTGCAGATGCACCCAGTGTATGCTGCAGGAGAGTGACAAAAAACCCCAAACATAAGTGCTCTTGACCCATCTTTCCCTTATGGAAAACCCAATAATGCTGGTATTGATACTTCAGACTCCTGGAAGGTCGCTCATCTTTCTACTGGCTGGAGTTAATGATGATGTCCAGCTAAGTCTTTTTCCTCCCCCTTATGCTTTACTTCCAACTCAGGGAATTATGTGCAGAAAAATTCAAAATTAAGCAAAATTAATTAATTTTTTTTTTGTTTTTACAAATTAAACTAAATATAACAGTATTTTAACCTTCTTTAGAAATATATGAAGGTACTTGTGTGTGGGAGGTTGTAGTTGGGGGGTAGGTGTTCGGTATGTGTGTGGGGGTGTGGGTGTGCATGGAGTTTGTGGGGGAGCTCTGTGTGTGGGGGGGCTTGTGTGTGGGTGTGGGTATAGGAGTGTGTTGGGTTTGTGGGTGGATGTAGGCTCTCTTGCCACTCTCCCCATGCACAGCCCCCAGTACATTCCCTGCCACCACATGCCTCCCCCCACAGACACCTCCCACTGCCACACAACAACCCTGCCACCACATGCCCCACAAGCACAGCTCCCACTGTCACATGAACCCCCCCAGTACAGCCCCTGCCAACACATACCCCACATACACCGCCCCTGCTGCCACACCCCTCTCCCCATGCACAGGTCCTGCCACCACCTCCCCAGTATAACGCCTGCTATCACATGCCTACTAGTACAGCCCTCACTGCGACATGCCCACCCATGCACAGCCCCTGCCACCACACCCTCCCCAGCACAGCTCCCACTGCCACACACCTCTCCCTGCATACAGGTCCAGCTACCACATGCCCCCCCCCAGTACAGCCCCTGCCACCACCCACCTACCTGGCACAGCTCTGGTTGCTGGCAGGTCTTCAGGGCACTCCTGGCCACAGCAGACAGGGCATCTGGCAACTTGTGGCTCTTTTGAATGCTGGGGGATGTAGGTGGTAGCACAGAGCTGGCCTGATTTGGCTTGCTGGTGGGCACCTTCAGGTCAGACTGGGCTGGCTCTGTGTCAGCATGTGGGGCTTACGACACTGCAGCATGTGGGGCTCACGACACATGCAGCCTTAGGCACTCAGCTGCAGCCATGCACCACTGGGGGCTCTGCCTGCCCAGTCAGGACTGCCCTGAGGGCCTGCCACTGGCTGCTGCTGGCAGTGGGGGCTGTCCACCATGGGATGGAGGGCATGTGGCGGGGGGCCCACACCCACCCACAAACCCCCCACACATCCCCATGCTCCCTTGCAGGCAGCAGCTCCCCTTCTCACTTGACAGTACATGCCATGGAATCATATGATATTATGCAATTATGCAGTCATACGTTTTACCCCCAAAATTACGTGGGTGCATAATTGTGTAATTCCCAGGGTGTACTTATTGGCTATTGTATGTACTGAGTGCATGCTATGGATTAAGAAGAGAATGGTAAAGGGACTCAAGAGAAAAGATGAAAAACGGAAAGAAAGTGATAACATGAAATAAGGACCCTCTGTTAGCAAGCCCACTTCAGTAATGAGTGTAAAATATTTGATTTTATTTATATGCTAAATATTTTAATTTCATTTTTACAAATTATCAGAATTTTCCATCCACCTTAAAATTAAATATCAATATATATCTAGCCTAATTCTCTCAAATAAGCAAGGAAATGAGAATAGGTAGGTAAGGAAAGTATATTAAGTATTTATATTTATAGGAACAAACAGAAAAAAACCTCTTTGACACAAACAGCAGAAACTATCATATCCATCTCTGTGTATCACTGAAGATTTATAAATGTTCAACTTCTGATGGCCACCTATAAGTTTTTCAGGGATGACCAACAGTATCTGGGGGAACATTTGTTCACCAGAGAGCCCAAGGGATGATGAGGTCAAACGGTCATAAACTACTGCGACACCATTTCAGGCTGGACATAAGGAAGAATTTCTTTAGTGTCCAAGCCCCCAAGGTCTGGAACAGCCTGCCATCGGAGGTGGTTCAAGCACCTACATTGAACACCTTCAAGAGCAAATTGGATGTGTATCTTGCTGGGATCCTATGACCCCAGTTGACTTCCTGCCCTTTGGGCGGGGGCTGGACTCGATGATTTTCCGAGGTCCCTTCCAACCCTAATGTCTATGAAATCTATGAAACTTTGATATGTTATTGGGAGTTGTCTGGCAAACATTAATCAAGGATTAATAATTAAAACCATAATGAAAACTTTAAATAACAGATGACAGGTATACCTACTGCCTATGGCATAAGCTACCATCATAGCTCTTGAAGTAATTGGAACTGGAACTGACAGCTAACCTGAGAGGGGGCAGTCAAGAGGGGGCAATTGACTGGGGGTTTTTCTTCAAACAACTGCAAATCTGCTTACATCAGAAAGCCTCAGCATATAGTGCCATGGCTTAGGGGGCCTCAGCTACAGGGCACAGGGTGATACTCAAGACTGTTTCTCTCCTTTTATTATGTTATTACTTTAGTAATAACACTGTTTCTCAAAATTTTTAATACTGAGGAAATTCCTGCTGACCTAAGGAATGCCAATATTGTCAATATTTCTAAAAAGGGAGATAGATCTGTCTGTGGAAATGATTGAGGTATCACACTCCTCTATCGGTGGAAAGATCCTTGCTCAAATTCTGCTGAACTTACTGCTCCCTCTTGCCAAGGAAATCCTTCCTGAGTCTTATTGCAGCTTCAGTTCATCAAGAGGCACCATGGACATAATTTTTGTGGCCCTGCAGGAAAAATGCTGAGAACAACACCAGAAACTTTATATGGCCTTTACTGATTTGACCAAAGCCTTCGACTCCATTAACCATGAGGGTCTATGGAAGATATTAGTGAAGTTTGGCTGCCTTGGGAAATTTATCACCATCCTAAGACTCCTTCATGACCAGATGACTGTATCCGTCCTACGCAGTGGCTCTGCTATGGAGTCCTTTGCCATTTGAACTGGCACCAAGCAGGGCTATGCAACTGCACTGATTTTCTTTTTCATCTTTCTTGCAGTCATCAAGATGCTTATCCATGACCATCTGCCATATGGCATTGGCATTGAATACAGGATACAAAGGAATCTTTTCCATCTCTCCTGCCTCTGTGCCAAAACCAGGGTTACTTAGGCCTTGACCATGGAACTTCAGTATGCCGATGATTATGCTGTTACTGCACATACGGAGGAGGACCTAGAAATTGCCCTTAACAGCTTCTCTCAAACACCAGTGACTGGGACTGACCCTTACCATCAGAAAAGCAAAGGTGCTTCACCAGCCTGTTCTGGGCCAATCAACTCCCCCCAGCAAAGATCCTCGTTGATAGACAGGAACTGAAGAATGTTGAACACTTTGTATACCTCAGCAGCCATCTCTCAAAGAAGGCCAACTTTGATGAGGAGATCTAATATAGGATCCAATGTGCCAGTTCTGCCTTTCGAAGACTGAATCATATTCAGTGATCACAACATCAGGACTCTAACAAAGCTCCTACTATATAAGGCTGTGGTAATCCCAGCCCTTCTCTATGGCTGTGAAGCCTGGGTGACCTACAGGGGCCACCTAAAAAGGCTGGAATGCCATCACCAGTGCTACTGTCAGAAGATCCTTGGCATAAAGTGGGAGCATTGTCGCACAAATGCCAGTGTCCTCACTGACGCTAACATGACCAGCATGGAAGTATTGATTATTCAACATCAGTTGTGGTGGACAGGGCACTCACTGTGTGCACATGCTTGATGCACATTTACCAAAACAACTGCTATGCTCTCAACATAGCCAAGTACAAAGGACACATGGGGGCCAGAGAAAACCTTTCAAGGACACTCTCAAGGTGAACATTAAGTGTGGCATTGACATCACAAATTGGGAAAAACTAGCCTCAGACAGGGCTACATGGTGATGCCTTGTGAGAGGATGTACATCTTACTTTGAGGAAAACAGTCTTTCCTTAGAGGCAGAAAAATGACAGTAATGAAAGGAAAGGAAACACTGAGAAATCCATGGTCTGACCCCCACTTTAACCACAACTTGTGGCATCTGCCAGTCTGTGGCTCTAGGATCAGCCTTCTTAGCCAGCAATGGCCTCATTTACAACCCTTTACTTAACCTGTAGGAGTGATCATCCTTGACTGTGAGAGTTTGACACCGCCGATGATGAAAACAACTATAGAAGTAGGGTTGAAATGTTGTTGTAGCCACCTTGTGAGAAGCAAATGGAGGGGAGGTTTTGGTGCTATATTTTATTGGAGCATCTGTACAGCTGGGGGAGATGTTAGACAAGCTTTCAGGCACAGAGTGCCCTTCTTTAGGTCTGGGTAAAAAGTAAGTGTAGCCTAAGCTAAATACCAGATTAAATAATGTTTTTTCACTCCATATGTAAAAACATGCAAAAAATTTTTGAATCTAGTATTTAGTTTAGGCTTCACTTCCTTCCTTCTCAAACCTGAAGAAGGGCCTTCTGTGGTCAAAAGCTTGTCTAACATCTCTCCTACCTATACAACTGGTCCAATAAAAGATGTAACCCCCCTTTTATTACTATAGTGGAATTGTGGTGATATTTTCTTCTGGTCTGAGGTTCTCACCTTACTTGGGATGTATGTTTTTATTGTATGTTTGCATAGCATCATTTTAGTATTTTTAATATGCCTGGAGGCCCCAAAATGCTGGGCACTAAGTATAAGTACCAGACCCTCAAGTATTGGGAACAAGTATGAATCAATTAACCCACTTACTGTATATAGGGTTGCTGAATAAGAAAAACTAAAACTTTTGTCAGGCCTGATTCAGCAAAGCATGTAACTTGTGCTATGGTCCCACAAAATTCAAGACGAGTTAAACACTTAGCTTAAGTACTGTGCCAAATAAGCCCTACATGAGGAAAATCTCTTTAAGAAACTAGAAGACGACTGAAGTAAAATTTGTGGACATTCCTCCAAGATCTCCCATCATGTTCCGGATACTGCATCTCAAAAGACTCTGGAAAAGTATGTACTACACTATAAGAAACTCTCCTGAAGTCAATGGGAACATCCTGCTTCAATTTACATCTTGTCCAAGTGTCCCAAGGTCAATGGAGATGCATGTCAGGGCCTGGCCACATAAACAAGCTACCTCAAGGCAAACAAAGGCCAGGATTTACAGCATACCAAATATTCCATGCTAACTTCCCTTATGCATGCTCTGACTCTGAAAGCTACATTATTTTATCCCATTCTGTCAGTGAAGGGGTACACAAATAGTTACTGCAGAGTAGCTCCTGCTCTGTAAATCCCTTACCTCTTTTACTTTGCAATAACTTGCCTGGCTAATCAGTCAAGGAAACTTGTGCCACTGGAGTTGCTCACAGTGGAAGTTAGGGTAGAGTCTTTTCCATTTGGGCTGAAGAAAGTATATAGGATAGCAATATTTGGCAAAATGGGCCAGAGTTTCAGAAGCAATCTTCAACCTGGCTCACCTATTTTCATGTGTTGAGGACTTTAGTCTTTGTCAGCTAAGATTCTGTGGATGCATCTACATGAGATGTTTACTGCAGAGCTGCCTAATTAGCTCTGCAGTAAAACATCACAGTTGACATGTGTGGTAGTATTAGGATGGAGTAAACTAATTAACTCTGCTGCAGAAAAGCACCTGTTAATACAAGCAGTATCCTGCTGCAGAGTTCTTTAGTCCACAGCAATGTACGTCTGACAGGCCTGGCTGGGGCACGAGGGTACTTCAGTGCAGGGGCTGCCTGTCCATGAGCCCTTCACTGGAGCATGCTTGTGCCCCAGCCAGGCCCTTAACAGCATGTTGAGCTCAGGGGGAGCAGCCCTGGATTGGCAGGGCCCCCTGAGGCCCCCTGCCAGAGGAAGCTGCTCTGACATGGCTCAATGTGCTGTGGTCCTGGCTGCATGTGGAAACACAGTACCCAGGAGCATGATGACCTCTGGCATGATAATTTCCAGAGTTTAGTGCTTCGTGTTAGTTGCATGTGTAGATGCGCCCAATGCCTACAAAGGTGCTTTGGCATCTGTATTTTGTAAGTTTGTACAGAGTTGTACCAGAAAGCACACCCTGTATTCTCAAACAAGATATCTGACATATCTGAACACCTGACATGTCAAAACCTACCATATTAACGTTGGGAAAATATAGGAATTGAAATGAAAGAAAATAAATGAACTGACCTTTTTGGTATAACCCTCATGCAACAGAAAATATCAGACTAGTTCCTGAGGCTGTAACACAAATATATTATAGATCTTTACTCACAATTAAATAATATATGGATTTATTTCCATTAATCTGGTGCTGAACCAGGAAAAGATGAGGTATAACCTCCCCAAAAAAACCCCACAAAAAAACAAAAACCCAAAAACCCCAACAAAAAACAACCCCAGGATAAAAAAAGTAGGAAAAAAAATTATGCAAGTGAAGAAATGCATATGGAAAATCACTCTGGGAACATTCAAATAATGAAAAAGGTAAGGCAAAATGGCAATTTCAAAGAGCTTGCAGCATTGCCTTGCTGCTGTTTCAATCTGAGATGTTCACAGAGAAGATTGAAAGAACAGATGGCAGTGAGAATGAATCCAACAGCCATTCAATATACACTTACTCGTGCCTCTAGAGAGCACTGTTAATTCTTCCTTTTTCCTCTATCACTAAGAGGTTGAAGGATATGTTATTCCTCTAGCAATTTTGGCTTTTTTGTCATATAAGAAGAGCTATTAATACCAGAGACAGAACTAAGCTGCCAAATTATGAGCCTGATCTGGATTTCAAACACTCAAAATATACGGTTTGTTTTTCCATTCAATTCAACATAGAAATGTAGCAACTAAGTGTGAAATTTGAGTCTGGGTTCAGATTCTGACTGTATTTGGGGGTGAATGGGCTATTTGTACCAGGGAGTTTAGTTCAGGTCCATATCTAATTAATACGTTTACAAATGGTAATATAATATGTAATAATATACAGCAATTCAGTAAATTATATGCCTGATTTTTTTTTAATCAGAGGCACATAGGTATGGGATGAAAATGAAAGAAGGTTGCTAAGACAATGGATTTGCCCCTGGAGAAATGTAACGTAGAATTTACAAATATTCTTTCAACTACTGCCATGGTCAGTACATGAAACAAGCCAGAGAAAAGCAATGGGGGACATCTGGTCTGAAATTGTTATGGTTAATTAGTGGATCTTATTTCAGTAAAAAGTATTTCACTTTTATTACCCATAGATTTGCTTTCATATCACATTAGCAACAAACTCTGCTGATAAGATGAAGATGCTATGCTGAAAAATATAGGAATTTTCCTACATGCTTTGGAAAATTTGATACAGATTTCTCAGAGCTGGAATCTGACTCACAGGAATGATGAAGACAACCAACATAGCAACGAAAGGTAGTGGAGGCATCTGTTATAGATATTTCAGATATTTGTGCCTTCTGTTTCTTTACGGGTTGATCATACCCATTTGGGGGGACTTAAAAAAGATCACTTATTATTTCTTTAAAGGATTCTGCAGTTGCATTTTTTTGAAATCATATGAGTTCAAGCACTAGATTGCTCTGTCTAGCACTGTACTAGTATGCTAATCTGAAAGCCTTTCTTTCTCTCAGCATGGGAGAACAAACTAGAGATGGCGGAGAGAAAAATACTTTAAAGAATACCAATTCGTTGTTTAGAAGGGGGAGCAAATGCAAGTGATTTGGCACAACTGTACAGCAGAAACTTGTACGCTGGCTTGCAGTCTCTGACTGCTGTTGCTGCTCCCTTAGTTATTTTTATGATTGTCAAAATCACTTGACTTTTGTGTCCTTTTTTTTTTCAAAAAAAGGATGTAAAGGAATTCAAGATGGGCTTTTTGACTAGGTCCCAGTGAAGAACACTAGAGGTCACTGTAGCTATCTAGATCACAATTTACAGCAGCATTTAAGAGGATTTGTTAGACAAGAGCTCGAAAAAATGCTTCATTTTCAAGCTTGAAAAAATGAATTTTTCCAAGCCAAAATAAATGGTGTCCCTCTCCCAAATGAAATGTAAAGTTTACCTGCAACTGATTAAAAAAATAAAGAAAGTTAGGTCATGGTTTTGTATGATTTAAGTGTTTTACTGATACAAAACACAAATTAATGAGTTACTGTGCAAATATGAAATATTCACAGTTGAATTTATATATATATACACACACACATATATATTCACACACACATATATACAAACACAGACATGTATACATACGCACACATGCAAATGTACAAGCATATACACAAATACATGAGCCCAAACAAGAGATGGTGCAAGGGAGCATGTCATGTTTCTGATCCTGAGAGCTGCTCTGTGCCAGCTTACGGTGGGGTTACAGCAACCAAAGGTGGGTGGAGCACAGTAGACTTCTGCCCTTCCACCCCAGCACCAAGAGGGGAGGAGGGAGAGATGGCTAGTGTAAGTAGCTTTATGCCAAAGGTAGATACCCACCCCCAGTGAGATGACTCTCAGCTGATCAATTATATCCAAATTCTAATTCTTTTGGATCCCCTGATTTGTGCAAAGCGGGGAGATCTAACCAAGAACTGACTTTTAGTGCCGAATATGTGAACTTAGTATTTGTGAAAGATGCCAAAGTAACATCAATGGAAGGAAAAGCCTCCTTTTATTCACAGAACCTGGTAGTGTGTTCATCAGCGTAATCACAAACTGTCTATAGAACCCAACGACTATATCCTGGTATCCCATTCATCAATCAAACTCTCTCGGAGACCAGTGGCATAAAAAGCAGAGTTTGCATTTTGGGAAAACCCTGTGGGCCAAGTGCATGTGTGTGTGTGTGTGGGGGGGGGGGGGGTCAGAAGTCATAAACTGTCCTGCTACTACTGCTGCTGCTACCACCATGTATTCTGCCCACCCCAACTCTTGCTCTTAAAGCAGCAGTAGCAGGGGTTCCCTGCACCGGCTGCTGCCGTGGAAAGAGCAATGCTGTGGGCCTGTTCTTGCTGCCAGGAAGCAGACTGTGGGAGCTGGAGACAATTTTGGCACCCCTCCTAAGCTGGCACTCAAGGCTAGTGCCCCTCTTGCCCACTTCCCTGATCGAGACTCTCAAAAAACCTACCAGTTGTTTTTGCAGATCGGTGACACTGAACTAATTTGAGATTTCCATGTAGCAAGCAATTATAACTTATCCTAGAGTTTAGGACCGCTGCAGTCTTCTCATCTGACCTGCATTGTACAGAATGTCACAAAGCCTCACCCACTAATGTCTACATGCTTTTCCCTGGTCATAGCCAATCTTTTAAGAAGAAAACCAGTCCTGGTGTATGGGCAATTCACTATGTCTCTATGAAAAATGCTATAAGGGTTAATTCCTCTCTTAAAAAATTGTACCTTTTGCCCCGTTGAGTTTGGCTGGGCATGTGTGACCTAAGCAGAAGCTGTTATAACCCATTACCAACATTTGGCTGATCCTCCATGGGTTCTACTATAATCCTGTAATTTCATGTGGAAAAACTGGCTCCCTAAGTATTCTTACAATTCTCCAAGTAAAGTTTGCACAATTCAGAAAGAGAGAAAGGAAAAAAAAAGAGAGAAAGGAGAGTGGCAAAGCAAAACATTGCCTTCATGATAGAAAATGCCTCCTGGTAAAACAATGAAAAGAATGAGATGATGAATTTGATCCTTGGCACAAGATTAATATAATAATGGATACTTACTCTGATGCCTGTGAGAAACACCAGGTCAAGTGATAGCACTTGATTAAAGATTCTTCTGGGTAAGATTGCTTATATCTAATGCACTTCAAATTTTGGTGTAAGAACAGCTGGCTTCTAACTGAACCATGCAGATGGATTATCATGAATAAACAGCTCATTCAAAGATTAACTGGGCAGTTCTGCAGCCTGGGTAGTGGTGGTATATGGGGCAATAGCAGCAGCAGCAGCTGGGCCAGTAGCACCAGCTGCTACTTTTTGTGCCCTGCCTAAGATTGTGCCCAGGGCTGGTGCCCTCCTAACCTTAGTTATCCTACAGACAAAGAAAGTTTGTAGTGCCTCTAAAACAAACTGTGATTGTGACAGATAATACATGTCTGTGACATTACTGGAACTCTAAAGGCTGCCTTGCTGTTTTAAGCAAGCTGGTTTATTTTATATTGATGGTATATTTACACTGAATCAATTAATCTGTGTAGCACGCTACTACACACTCTCATACTAGGAAGTGCTTTTAAGCAATATTTTTGTAAATCATTTGTTCTGTGAAACTTCATCTACTGCTTGAGCAATATTGGGCACATCTACACATGCATTAATGCACCGTGGTTACTGTGCATTAAGTTTAGTATCTGTAATTACAGGTACTAACTAAATACTCAGTAACTGGCACTACTGTGCAGTAGCACCAGCACCTGCCTTTTAAGTGACACTAATGCACAGTAGACTAATTATACTGCTTATTAGTGCAATAGCATGAGTTTTGCCATGATGTGCCAATGTGCAGTGTAATTAGTCTACTGTGCATTTAGCATCTCATGTAGACACACCCATTGAGTACCAAAAAGTGAAACGAATGAACCCAAGTGTATTGAGGATGGGAGGCTCCTTGGATATATACAGGTTTTCATTTTTGGCTGTGGAAATTTTTGAGAAATTTATTTTCTCAGAAATTGACACTGCTAGAAATGTTTTTGGGAGAGGGAGCAGTCTACAGGTTGAAGGCCCAGATGAGGAGATCCTGGTCTGGGGAAGGTGTGGTGAGCAGCATCTGCTCTATTCTTCCTGTTCCTGGATGGAAGGGGAGCAGCAGGGAAAGAGTCACTTGTGATTCCCCAGACCAGACATCTTGATTTGGGAGTATGCATCTAATGAAGTAAGTTTCAGCTTATGCTTCTCTGATTTAGTTTGTATATAAAATACAAATCTACCTTGTCTTCTGCCTGACACAGCTAACTACCTTTTTCAGTTCAATGGTACAGAAAGTAAGTTAAAATCTTGCCTCTTATGTCTTCAAAGCCTTTTCCAAACATTCGCTAATTAAAGTCATTGTTCACTTCACTGGGTCTCAGCATGGGGACAGAGGCCCCTCCATACGTTCCCAGTTGCTGAATGCAGACCCCCAAAACTACTTTAACTGTGTAGATATCATATGCAAAGACATGACTTACTTTTAGTGTCTTTTAAAAAATAACCTTGGCCCTAGTTCATTCAGTGAGTTCAATGGACACTTTGCTTTTGAGAAGAGCAAAGATTTGGTTTCTTTACACAATTAGATCTATCCTTTCTGTGTATGCTCTTGAAAGGCAATGGTTAGCATTACTCTATTTTTATTGCTGAAGACTACACAAGTAGCACGGGAAAAGCTTGTGCTAATTTTGTTGTTTCCTTAGAAGGTCAAGTTCAGGCATCTAAGCTTTGCAGCACAGCTTTCAACCAAGAGCTAAAATTCAAACTTCTCAAGCCTTGCACAGCTGTAATTCAGCCTCAGGTTTCTTTGGGTTAAAGGTCAACACATTCATCTATTTGGTATAATTCATAGAATCCCTTTGGAGGAAAGAAAAAAATTAACGTGAAAACAAGCCATGCTTTCTGAAAATGAATGAAAACGTATTATGATATAAAACAGGATCCTGATGGGCCCCATACCGATAATTATATCTCTGTTCCTGTCTTACAGCTAAGTTAACCAAATTCATACTAAGCATTGCTATTCTTTTGTTTTCCCTGCCCCTCTATTTTCAGAATATTTAGTTTGCACAGCTCTAGTATAAGATAATCAAGTCATACTGCATTTAAACATCAGCAACAACAGCAAATACCTGAACAAAAGGGGTGTAAACAGGAATATATGGTTTGCTATTATCCCTGAGAAAATCACTAGAGTTAATTGTAGGGGAATGATCATTACAATGTTGAGTGTTTATGAGAGTGTCATCAATGATCATGCACATCATGAAGTGGGTGCTAGTAAAAAACTATATAACTTTGCAGAACACTGCCATGCCCATCTGGGAGTTGGCTCTGCCAGAATTTACACCAAGAATTGATTGTTTTTAGATATTAGCTTCATCTGGAGCTTCATAATTAACTGCTCCTTCAATGAGACTTCATTTTTTCCTCTTTTGCTTTAAGTACTGTTGACAGCTATTCAGAGCACAGCCATAGATGAATGCTACTGCTGTAGTGTAAGATGAGCAGATTCCCAATTTACAAACCTAGAACAACTCAGCAAAGGTTGGAAGAATGAGGGGGAATCTAATGGGTGGTAGCTTTTTAATTTTCTAATACAGGTTTTTATTGCTCTCAGCTAGTGACCATGCATTTTATACGCACAGAACACAGACAAGGAAGCGATTTAGATGCTGAATTCATTGTTATGTCTGGACTTATTGTAAAGTAAGTTAGTTTATTTCTTATAATGTTAACACCTTTATGTAAAAAGCAGTGAGAGAGTGACAGCTAGAGAGTCCAGGAAACCCCTGCTCAAGAAAAACTGTGCAGGAAGTCAAATAAACAGAGAAGGACTGTGCTATCTGGTTCACAACACACATGACACCTGGTGTCCATAACACTCGAAGAAAGAGGACAACAACCTATGCAACATGTGCTTTTCCTGCTCCAGACCTTGTGAGGCTTCTGTGGGCCTAGGGTTGTGTGAATTTTTGGTGGTCGTTTCATTTAATTTTGTTTCGGATTTGGATGTTTCAATGGTTGAAACACCGAATCCGAAATGAAATGCAGGGCTCCAAAATGAAATGGGCCTTCCGAAACATTTTGGGGAGGGAGACTGCTCTGATATTGACATCTGTAGCTGGCCAGTGACAAAAATCTTTCCCTGTGGTCCCTTCCAACCCCAGGGCTGGGGAATCGAACAGGGAGCTGGGAAATCAAGCCAGGGCTGGCGAATGTTCAGGTCTCCTCCAAGGGGGCATGGGCCCCCCGGATGATACAGAATGACAGCAGGCTGCTGCTGCTGCCAGCTGGTGATGATGGCAGCTCTAGGCTATTTCCCCAGCTGGCAGCAGCAGCCTGCTGAAACCCCATGCAGATCCAGGGGCCCTCACCTCCCAGGTAGAGGTGGGGGAGTGATCAGAGAGCTGAGGAATCGAACTGGGAGCTCCGGCTGACTGCTGACATCACTAGGGCTAGTATCAAGGATCAAGGACAACAAAAAGTCCTTTTTTAAATACATAGGGAGTATGAAGAAGCCACCGGGTAATGTGGGGCCCCTGCAGGATACGCTGGGCAATCTGGTGGTTGCACCAGAGGAAAAAGCAGACCTTTTTAACAAATTCTTTGCCTCCATTTTTTTGTGCAGGGACTGGGACTCCCCTTCTGAGATTCAGGATGGACTCAGGAGAGACTCCGCCAGGCCTAGGGTCAGAAAGGACTGAGTTAGAGAAGTTCTGGAGGGGCTGGACATGTTCAAATCAGCGGGTCCAGATGCTCTCCACCCCAGAGTGTTGAGGGAATTGGCAGGGGTTATTGTGGGGCCCCTGGTATGGCTTTACAAGCACTTGTGAAACTCTGGCCCGGTGCTGGACAACTGGACGAGGGCCAATGTGGTCCCCATTTTCAAAAAAGGGAAGAGGGAGGACCCAGGGAACTATAGTCCTGTTAGTCTTACTCCGATCCTGGGGAAGCTCTTTGAGAAGATTATCAAGGAGCACATCTGTGAAAGGCCAGCTGCGGGGATGATGCTCGGGGGCAACAAGCATGGTTTCATTCAGGGCAGGTCCTGTCAGACCAACCTGGTTGCCTTCTATGATTAGGTCACCAAATCATTGGAGGCAGGTGTCACAGTGGATGTAGTCTTTCTGGACTTCAGGAAGGCTTTTGACACTGTCTCCCACCCCATCCTCATTAAAAAGCTAGGCAACTGTGGCATTGATACCTACAGTCAGATGGGTCGCAAATTGGCTAAGGGGCTGCACCCAGAGAGTGGTGGTGGTTGGGTCATATTCAACCTGGAGGGAAACGGGCAGTGGGGTCACCCAGGGCTTGGTCCTCGGGCCCGCACCGTTCAATTTCTTTATTAGCGACTTGGATGAGGGGGGTGAAAAACACCCTGTTTAAATTCACAGATGACACCAAGATTTGGGGTGAGGTGGGCACGCCAGAAGGGAGGGACAGGATACAGCTGGATCTGGACAGGTTAACAGGGGTGGGCAAATGGGAATAGGATAGGATTCAATACTGACAAGTGCAGGATGCTGCACTTGGACAGTAAGAACCAGCAGCATGCCTATAGGCTGGGGAACTCCCTTCTCGAAAGCACAGTGGCGGAAAGAGATCTTGGAGTCATTATCGATTCCAAGATGAACATGTGCCAACAATGCGAGAACATGGTCAGTAGGGCTAACCATACCTTGTCCTTCATCCACAGATGCATCAAAAGCAGGGCCAAGGAGCTGATCCTCCCCCTCTATGCAACACTGGTCAGGCCGCAGTTGGAGTGCTGCATCCAGTTCTGGGCACCGCACTTCAAGAGGGATGTGGACAACATGGAGAGGGTCCAGAGGAGGGCCACTCGCATGATCTGGGCACAGCAGGGCAGACCCTATGAAGAGAGGCTACGGGAACTTAACCTGTTCAGACTTCACAAGAGAAGGCTGAGAGGGGACCTGGTGGCTGTCTATAAACTCACTAGTGGGGACCAGTGGGGAATGAGAGAGAACTTGTTCCCCTGAGTGCCTCCCAGAGTAACAAGGAATAACAGCCATAAGTTGTTAGAGAGTAGGTTCAGACTAGACATTAGAAGGCCCTACTTCACAGTCAGGGTGGCTAGGATCTGGAACTAACTTCCAAGGGAAGTAGTGCTGGTTCCTACCTTGGGGGTCCTTAAGAGGAGGCTTGATGATTACCTAGCTGGGGTCATTTGAGCCCAGTTTTCTCTCCTGCCCAGGCAGGGGGTCAGGCTAGAAGATCTACAAGGTCCCTTCTGACCCTATATCTATGAAACTATGAGCCACCCCAGCTCCCAGACAGCATGAGGCTCCCTGCTGAGCCACGGTGCACCCGTGCCATGGGGCAACTGCCACATGGGTGCCAGGCAGGATGAGAAGCAATACCTGCTGCTCCCCACTGCCCTGCACTATGTAGGGGGGCTCTGCCATGATCCCTCAGAGGCCCCAGTTGCTGCTGCTAGAACCAGCAAGTATGGGGCTTTTTTGCTTTTTTTTTTTTTTTTTTAAACTCTGCACTCACCAGTTGCAGAGCATGTGGATGACAGCAGGCTGCCACTGCTGGCTGGCACCAGCACCAGCACCAGCACCAGCACCCGAGTTGGCTCGGCACCGCCTGTGCCAAGCACCAGGAAGAACCCAGTGCTGGTGCTGGCCCCAGCCAGCAGTGGCAGCCTGCAGCCATCCTGCATGCAGATCTGGGGGCCTGTGCCCCCCCAAAGGGCTGCAGGGCTGTGCCAGACTCCTCCTAGGGGGCAGGGGCCCCCGGATCTGGATGTGGGATGACAGCATGCTGCTGCTGCTGGCAGGTGATATGCTTTTCCTTTGAACAGTTTGAGGTGTAGTTTCCCAGAAAATGATGCACCTATCTTCTTGAAACATGGCAGGCTTCATGGCTTCAGAATGGGCTAGCATCCCTGCAAGTTTCATCTAAATCAGGCAAGAAATGACAAAGTTATAGGCAGTTTTGTGATTTCCCATTATAGCCTATGGCCAAAACACCAAAACACTGTCAAAATTCCACAACAGCTCCGAAACAATTTTGGCTGAAATGAAATGGGACAGCGATTCAAAACACCAAAATGAATCACTGTTCTTCTGAAACGCTGAATCTGAAACCAAAATGGAATGCAGACGTTTCACAAACCCCTATGTGGGCCTAAAGTCCAAACAGGGGAAGGTCATAGAGCCTGCATGGGCTCTGAAAAGTTTTTGGCAAGAGGCATATCATCTCTGTAGGGATTTCTCTGGATTGAGTGGTGGGTGGGGAGGCATTCAGTCTCTAGTAGACTCATGAATAAATAAATAATAATGATTTTGTGAATCCTGAGTCTTGAATTCTGGGCTGAACTGATGTTGTGTTTATAGCACTTATACTATCCATTTCATTAAAAGGTTTATCACAAAACTAAAATAAAAGTTGCCCACCCCCGCCAAGGAAATGTGCACATCCTGAGGGACACCGTGTCCTGAGGGTAGCCAGGCATTTGTAGGCTAATGCTGTTTGTATTCATTCCAAATTGGTGGACACATGCAACAACTATGAGCAAACTTCCATACATAGCCATGAAGTTCATTAACCTATGTCTACCATTTCCACCATGGCAATGGATGGTGCTATGCTGTCTTTTTGTTACCATATACATTCACAATTGCAGAATACACCTTGTCATGGGATAGATTCCTCTCACTGTGAAGTAGCAACCAGTTAGATCTCATAAAGCCAGTAGGAGCTGAAAGGGCACAGTACCTTTAGAAATAAGACCACTCGCTCAGATACGTAATTGTGGAATGGGTATCATTCTCAAAATAAAGAGAACAGAGTGATCTTTGCTGAATCCCTGTCATGTAACATAGGTAAGTAATGAGACATAAGTTCTCAGTGAACACTAACTTTGGCCAACAAGAACTTAAATACAGTGGCAAAATGATATTTTAGAGTAAAGCATTCAGGCCCCTCTACACATTTCAAGTATCACGCAATGGTTAACTGCACAATTACCTGGAGACCAGCTACATGTGCAAAGTACTTATCACACCATAAAAAGTTCCAACCAGCTATAAAGTTAGATCTCAAAAATGTGTACTAACTTTATAGATGGTTGCTGTCAAACTTTAATTTGCTTGTGTAGCAGGGTATCCCCATCAACTGACATGGATCCCAGCTGCAGAGGTGCCCCATGCCCAGCCAGCCTGGGGAGTCCCACAACTGAGAGGACTCTCATCTCTAGCAGCTCCCAACTTTGCATCCTGGTGGCACCCCAAAGCTGCTGAGACCCAGAGTCCTGTACCGTGTCTCCTGGTGCTGGGATCTAGCTGGGTCCTAGCAGCTGCATGGTGAGGCTGCAATCTCTCAGCCCAGGGGAGTGTGAAGCCCTCAGGACTATGATATCACAGTCGCAGTTGTCTTCCAGCCTTGGGGGTATGTGGGGCTCCCAGCTGTGGGAGCTTTCTTTTTGCCGCTACAGGAGGAGCCCAGGGCCGCTTGCCATGTACATGTGGCATGGCAAGAAGGCATGACTGTATGGATCATGCATTAGATCCCATTGCACCTTTACTTGCATGTGTAGAGGGGGCCTGGGTCAATTAGAAGGAAAGCCCATTTTCCCATAAATATCAATTTAAAAACATAATGCCATTAAAGAAGACTAATTATTCTTGGAGCTGGCATATGAATGAGATGTATTTAATATTAGATCCATAAATGCAGAAGAGATAGATGACTGGTTGCGATAAAGAACTAGGAAGGAAAGAAGTCCACTGCTTGAGGCTCAGGTGTTAGCCACAGTTAATCCACAGACTTCCTGTTGAAGAGCTGAGATACATATGAAGCCCAGATCTGGGCTTTGACAATACTACAGAAACCTCTTGGTCTTTTCTTCTTGGTAGGGTCCAATATGTTGTAAGGTAACAGAAGAGGAATTCCAGAAAGACTGCATAAAAAATGGCTTTAACCAATAATCTGTTTGATCAATACACTTATATTAGCATGATCTCCTTCAACTGCCAGATGCCCTAAGGCCACAAAGGGCAAGACGATATATAAAACCAAAATTGACTTGTGCTAATTCCATGTTAATTAAGCTTCTCTTGACCTGTCTTGCTTGTTCTTAAGGGAGACAATGCTGGATCTTTGCACAAAGAGCAATGAACATGTTCTTCTGGGTTAATTTCAACAATCATACTATACCAGTACCCTGAATTCACACCCTTAATCAAGCTGGATCATGTTAGGGCAATCCCTAGAGTACTATGTAAAGCTGTTATTCGTTTTTGTATGACAGCCAACATTGCTGCTTTGTAAAAGGCAAAAGTACACATTTAGGCTTACCAGGCTAAAACCTTCTGTCCTCTTGTCTCCCTGCCTCATACACTTGCCCTCTCTTTAAATTATATCATAATCACTCAGGGCTGAAGCATTTTTTTCAGTGATTCTCTGAAATGAATGGCTCATATGTTGTACTAATAAACATAAACTGATAATGCAGCCATCAACTAGGTAATTTGTTAAAGGTTTGTTTATGGGTGAAGTAAACATATCAGCAAATATAAGGCTGTCAGCTTGTATGTTGCCAAAACACCATCAACTTATGCCCCTACCTGAGGTAATGCAGTGGCCCCCTGTAGTGATTGATTTGGGCCATTAGCTCCAAATCAAAGTTGGTTTCAGTTCATCCATCTTCCTTGAGCCTTAGCAAAAATGTTATTTGAAAATAAACACTGGGTCCGTGTCTCTCTTGTAAAAAGAGCACCAGGGAGTTGACAGACATATCACTAAATACATCTCCATCTCTGCAGCAACAGCTACAGCGTCCAGAGGTTGAGCTGCTGGGGCCAATGTATTTTGCAAACTCGATGCACTGTAATAGAATATGCTAAAAATGTTTCCCAGTATCATTACCCTAGTGGTACTGAATTTAAAAGGAACAGTTCTTAAAACTGAGGGCCATATCCTGCTAGTGGTTGATTTATGTTTGATAAAAGATGAGAGGGAGGAAGGATGGCTTTAAATCACTGACTACTGAAACCGCTCAGTGCTCGGCCAATCCCTGGCTGAACACAGAGTGACCTATAGCAGTTCCTGCCTATTAAGAACATTCTGGCAACCAGGATTTTCAGGGCATCATGGCCATGCTGATTTATTCCCCAGACTTGACTCCAATGCTTGTATTGAGAGGACCCGTGTAGAATTTACTATGGTGATTCTGTATCCCTGGAAATCGACTGGACAGGCACCTGGTTGGGGTCTTATGACCCCTGCCACCCCCAGTGCTTCTTCCTGCCCATGGCAGGGGGTCGGACTCGAATCTGTTTAGGTTCCTTCCGACTCATTGATTCTATGATTCTATGAAGATTCCTCCATGTAGGGGGGCTAATTAAGAGACTATAGCCACTGGAAAGCGGCTGAGGTTATGGTCCTTCAAATGTTTCAGTTCACATAATTCAAAAAACAGAATATTGTTTGTTTCTGCCAATATAGCTCATTTTGTACAGGTGAGCCAGAAGTATGAAGTTTAGAGATGGGGTTTAGAGCTGTAGACTTTTTTTTGGATCCAAGGTTTAGTTTGGAACAATCCTTAACAGTTGTTAATCACTAATGTTGGGTGCCTGCAGCTACCTTGTGCATTATGAAATGCAAATAGACTCAAGCCACAGGGGAACTGGCTTTTGAAATTCACAGCATTCAGGTACAACTGTATCAGGCATTTGATTTAGTCCTACCTCTAAATCAATCTTGATATGGATTGTAGTATTTCAGGCACTCTTACTTTGCTTGCCCAATATATTTTTAACGCGTTTAAACTCAGAAAAAACAACTTTGCAAAAATGACACTTTCTTATTGTAAAAAGCCCTGAATGAACCTTGATTTTCATATTTTGGATTCATATCCATTAAGTTATCTACCAAAATGACAGGGCTCTTAGTGTACGTGCACATGTCTGTGGTACTCAATCTACAATCATGCAGCTTACTTTAAGCTGCGTAATTGTAGATCAAGTTTAGTTTGTACACACATTTGTCAGTACAGGCATACCTCGTTTTATTGCACTTTGCAGATATTGCGTTTTTTACAAAGTGAAGGTTTGTGGCAAACCTGCGTCGAGCAAGTCTATCAGCGCCATTTTTCCAACAGCATTTGCTCACTTCGCATTTTTTAGCAATAAAGTATTTTTTAATTAAGGTATGTACATTTTTTTTAGACATAATCCTATTGCACACTTAATAGACTATAGTATAGTGTAAACATAACTTTTATATGCACTGGGAAACCAAAAAATTAGTGTGACTCGCTTTATTGTGATATTCGCTTTATTGCGGTGGTCTGGAACCGAACCTGCAATATCTCCGAGGTATGCCTGTACTGGGAGTCACACAGGGAACTTGATTTAAGTACGTTTGGATGGGGGAAGGGGTGGGAGGTATAGGGGTACCTAGTAGGGTTACAGGGAGTTTGGTGGGTCTGCAGAGTCACTGTTGGTGACTCCCTAGGGGCGGTGTCTATATAGGGGATGGAAGGGTTGGGGCTAAAAATACCCCAGTCAGGGTGGGGTGCTAGCAAGAGTGCAGCCCCAAGTTTGGAAAAAGCAGATGGGATTTCCCAGCCTTGGGACTGTGCTCTGAACATAATTCATTGGATTGGGCTAATCCATTTCAAGTATAACTTAATTCACTTTCACAGATGAACTAAGTTAGAACAGGCCCACAATTTTTTGTCCAACCCGAGCTAGATTGATAAGTGTAATGTCTGGAACATCCCTTGGCTGGGATGATCTAGTTGTGGATAGGATGATCTAGTTTTGGCTGGGATGATTTAGTTCAGGGAAGGGCAATTATTTTGGGTTTACTGAGTTTTGGCAAGCCATCAAGGGCCATCGAGGGCCATGACAGGCAGCCGGAGGCAGATAAATATTAATTTTCTAAATTTTTTAGGGGCCTCACAGGCCAGATAGAATGGCTTGGCGAGCTACATCCAGCTTGCAGGCCGCATTTTGCCCGCCCCTGATCTAGTTGATTGGCTGAAATGCTCTAGCTGGGGATGATCATGCTTTGAGCAGGGGGTTGGACTAGATGACCTCCTAAAGTCTGTTCCAACCCTAATTTTCTGTCATTCTGCAGGGCCAATACTGCTACAGAAGGGGACTCTAGATTCTTTTTCTGCTTTAAACATCTTCAGCAACAATGCTGGTGAAGTCCTCATCTCCTGTTCTTCATGATGTGTGATAAGAGATGGGCCAAGGTCCCTCAGGGATCCAAACACTGCAGAACTTGGAAGAGAATGGATCAGAATCCTGTTTTCTGGGTGGTGAAAATGTCTGAGCCAGAGAGAACACTGCTTGATTTTCAGGGAGAAGGCTGAACTGGAAGCATGGATAAAAAAACCTTTTGACATGTGAAGGGTCTGTAAATGTCACACACTGAAGAAGTTACGATGTTATATAGTTAAAATTCAAACCAGAAGCTCTTTCACTGGGCCTCTGAAAATAAAGAGCTTTGAGAAAAGGAGGTTTCTCTGTACAGTATTTCTCATAACGTTAATAAGAAATGTTGTAAACTGGACCCTGTGTTTGGTAGCATTTCAAGTGATGATAAAAGTTATCAGGGGGCCTTATCAAATGCTTTGATTTGTCTTTCTGGGCTACTGATTGGTTTTCCTCAGGGAGAGGATATGAAGACCTCACATTAGCACCTAGCCCTGTCTGCCTTCTGTTGAGGAAAAAGAGGATTTAGTACAAATTGAGAAGTCACCCCATACAGTGTGGCAAGACTGACCTCATTGTAACTGCTGCAGCAGGCATTGAAGTCTGCTGGAGCCTGCCATGCTTTTGCTAGGTCAGATTCCTTGCCTTTTGTTATTTGAGCTTCCTTGTGAGAGTCCTGGCTGCCTAAAGGAGTAACTTGACATTCCCTTTCTTTGCCCTATAATCCAATCAGAGGGGCTTTGCTTTCTCACAGGGACATGCTCTAAGTTTAGCTCAGCAGCTGTGAAGTGAGCTTCATTGGTGAAGATTAAGACTTTGACTCTGATCACAGATTTCAATATGAATGAAGTCAATAAAAGGGAGATTATCTTTGTGGTTGCTTTTCAAAAGTCCTATCTTCAGGAATCACTGTTTATATGGAAGTTTGACACAGCTGACATTTCTTTGCCTCATCTAACAGCAAAAATATTGATAGGATATTCATCTTAAAGATATAGAAAGCAAAGAGAGACTGACATTCAGTTTTGGATGGTAGCAGATGCAATTAGATCAAGAAAGACAGAAGGGCTCTTCTGGTTACAGTCTGGCACTTCAAAGCAAACTGAAGAGGCTTTTCAAAGAGGATGCACATTACTGTTTGATTAAGATGCAGCTTTATGAATGAAATATGTATGCAATTATTAGCATGAGCGAGGGTTTTTTAAGAAAAATAATATTTTATCTCATTAGTTCATATTATTTCTTGGCCCAACCTGTTACCCTAGAAGTGAGCTTCCACTGTTGTAGTGTGATTTTTATTTCTGTGTGGAGGGCTGCTAGGAGATGCCCAAATCTAGCCTTCTCTTATCAGTTTTGGGTGCAAGTCAGAATCATGTAAAGGCCTATTTCCCACAATTGCAATGCAAGAAGTATGAACACAGAAGAGGTTACACAGTGTATCCTTCTCACCTCTGGCTGTCAGCCCAGTGCCGTCTTGTTCCTTTTTGGATCAATTTGTCCCTGCAGCAGGATCAGCAACTTTTGAGCAACGACAGGCCATGTTAATAAAGCTTGTTCTAAGGTACATTGCGGCCTGTGACCCAGCTGCCACCTATTCACCCTGCTGCCACATGGCACCCCTGGCTAGGGAGTTCCTCACTACTGAATGCCATTGAATTGGCCCTCTGTTGAATGTTGCTGTAATCCCAGGTCTACAGAGTGAATTGCAGACTGTAGGTAACTGACTCTTGACCCAGAGAATCAGGATCACTTTTCTCTTGTGCACTGCCTTGCTTCTAACAACTTTAACAATGCAATTTAAAAAAAAAAGTATTTCTTTGTATTACTTCTAAAGTTGCTTCTTTTCTATCTACATGCGCTTTACTGAGGAGTTGACTAATTAGCTCCACAGTAAATTGTCAGTGTCTCCACATACACTGATATTAGGATGTGATAAGCTAATTAACTCCACCATAGGATAGTACTGTTGGGAACTGTACAATCTTAGGGTGGACTACTTTACTGCACTGAAACAGATGTGCGGACAATGGCTGGCAGGGGCCAGACTCCTGGCTGCCACCTAGTCACATGACTCCTCTGGTTCTATATTCTCGTACTCCAGCCAGCCCTCCACTGCCTGACACCACCATCTGGAGTCTGAGGCGGACCCCCCGTACCTCCTGCAAGCCTGGGCCTGTTTCCCTTGTTCAAATTGCTGCTGCCCAGGTGCTCCCACCTGGGAGTAGTTTACTTTGGTTCAAAGTACTCCAGAGTTTATCGCTTTGCATTAATTGCTTATGCAGATGTACCCAGAATGTCCCATTGTTCTAGCAGTACAAGAGAACAATAGCTTCACCTACCTCAGGGCTGTCCACCTTCTAAGGCCCTTGGGCCTCATCAGTGTGGGATGTATACTGTGTGAGTTGCACTAGGTGCACTGTGAGGATGTTCCTCACCACCACTGCACCAGGTGCCTGCCCTCCTCCCCTTTTGCACCACTACATTATGAAGGTGCATGAGTGCAATCCCCCTCAACTGCAACATGCACCTGTGCAGGTGCAATCCTGTCTACATGCTGCCCTGATGTGCCCCCTCCCCAGGTGTGACCCCATACTCACTCTTGGCTCCCTGAACTGCCACTCTGCCCTGACCCCTTCGACAAAGACGGGAAGAGACAGTTGGAGAAGGGAGGCTCTGGCTGCTATTGCAGCTAGACTGATGGGGACTGGGTCACTACATATTAAACATTCATGGGCTGCCAGCTGGACAGCCTGGAGCTACCTCATTTATGTTGTCAACTGTTTTCCATATTCTTATCTTATTCTTCCATATTAATTTCTTCTCAATAGTAAACAGTCCAAATATTTTCAGTCACTTTGTAAAAATCTCTAAAACTTCATGAAAAGTGAGTTGTTAACATTTTCTGTAATTGAAGAATAATGAGACACTGTTGCAGAATTTAAAACACAGCTAATTTTGGATTAATGCCATATTTAAGATTATTATCTCATAGTTATTTCTCAGGAATAAAAGTCTTCTCCTAATTTGTTTCAGGCATAAACCTTTCCAGACAAATAACTTCCTCTAGCCACAGTGTGGAACAGTAAAGAAAAATCGAGTTTATAAGGAAAGTCTAGATGTGATTCTATCCAGGGAGTCTTTGTAATGTTTCCATAAATGTAACAAGCTATTAAGATTAGTGTTTATATAAAATTTATGTAAATAATAAATACTGACAGAAGAATTTTACTTAGGATTACACTTTACAAAGAAATACAAACATTTGTTAAGTATGATAAAATGTTCTTACTACAGTTTCTTCTCATTCCCCTCACAGTGGCTAGCATTATCAAATGTTCATCATAGACCTAGCTATATAACTCAACTCCTATATTAGCCCACATTTACCAGGAATTTATCGATTCAGGCTTTATATATATATTTCCATTATATGAAAACTTCTCAGTATCTATGTACTAACAGTGGGAACATTTCTAATTTAAAATGATGAAGAACAGGTAGCCACATCAATAAAAACACGACTACTATATGAGATTTTGTCTGGAGCTCTGATTAAAAACTGAAGAGACCACAGAGACCAAACCATCCTGTCACACTTAGGGTTGTCCCACCAGTCAATACTGAGCCACACTGATGAAACTTTGTGGGGAAGCTTGCAGAGTTGCTTCCTGTGCTTTTCTGTAGCTAACATCTGTCCATCAGTGTGGAATGTTACCAAAGTACTAAATTTATATATCTGATTTCCCCATTATATTAAGGCCCCTTCACCCCATTCTTAAAATGTCAAAGGACATTAAAATGAGAGTAAACTGGATTTATGATCACTTTAGGGTCCAACTGTGTAAAGGAGTCTTAATGGAAATAACAACTAGAAAAGGTATAGAGAAGGGCAAAGATCATCAGAACTATGGAATGGCTCCATATAAGAAAAAATAGGACTCTTCAGCTTAGGAAAGGAACAACTGAGACAGGGGGATGGGGTATGCCAGAAATCTATAAGATGATGCATAGCGTGAGAAAATTGAATAGAGAAGTATTTTCACTGTGTCTCATAATATAAAAGCTAGGGGTACCAAATAATATGTATAATACCAGGTTTAAAACAAATGAAAATGAGTACTTTTTTTTTTTTAATACACATAATTTAGAGCCTGGTCAGACCTTACACGGGATGCCAAACAACTGTTGACTGGTTCAGTGTTGTTCAGCAGCCACAAGTTAAGGCAAAAACCGGCTCTGACTGCTCCTTACCTGTATAGCTGTAACTTGCCACTAGAGGCTTCATGAGCAGGGACAGGACTAAGATCTGGGGAAGGGGTGGACAATTATTTGGGCCCATGGGCCACACATGGAGTTTTGGTGAGCTGTTGTAGGCTGGGTCAGCAGCCTTCTTCTGAGCCCCCCACCCTGCCCTGCACAACAGCTCACCAAATCTAAGTGGCTCTGCTCTGTGCTTGGCTGGGCAGCTGGAATGGGAACATGAGCAGGCAGGGAGTGGCATCCAGTAGTGGGATGGACAGACAGGGCCAGCACTGGGATCGTGGGGCCGTGACAGTGTAGGGCTGGGGGCAGAGCCATGATTCACTGCCCGCGTGCCCCTGTGGTGGGTGCTGGTTCTGCAGGTAGGGACATGCCCCTGTTTATGAAACCCATACCCATTGCAGGAACATCTGGGCAGCAGACTGTGGCTCTGTCCTAGCTCCAGCCCTGTGCTGTCACTCCCCACCCTCCCTGGCCTCGCCCATCTGTCCAGCTCCCAAACACCACTCTTTGCCTACCCGAGGCCATGCAGTCTGCCTGTGTGGGTCCCGTCCCTGGTGGTGGATGCAGGGTGGACTCGCTGGGATGCCTGGGTAGTGGGTCTGGGTCAGACAGCAGCAGCAGCCAGAAGGAGCTGCCACCACTGGGCTGCTGGGAAGCAAATCCAGCTGCCACGCCATCTCAGCCCCACTACATGACTGGGGGCAGCAGGACTGGCTGCACATATCATGGTCCAAGCTGCCCCCTGCATCTGGGCTGGGCAGGACTAAAGGAATGGGCCAGACGAAATCTCTTGTTGGGCCGGATCCAGCCCGTGGGCCATATTTTGCCCACCCATGGGGAAGGACAGGTTTGCTGCTCCCGCCAGGCAGAGCAAGTACTGCAGCCCCAGAGTGCCTGGCAGCTGTGTCACCCCCTGCTGGTACTCAGACCAGCCTGGTTCAGAACTTGTAGCCGTGTGTGTGTGCGCGTGTATGTGTGTGAAATTGGGAGGCACTGCAGTCACCAGGCACTCTGGGGCTGTTGTGCTCTCCCTGCCAGATGTGCCCAGGGGGGGTGAAGTGCTGGACCTGACTCCAGTGTACCCCATTGTCCCTACTTGCCCTGATCCAGGAGGGGCCACTTCCTCTTGGGACGCTAGAGAACTTGAACTTGGGTGGAAAAGCTGTGGCCACAAATCAATGGACCAGGAGCAAATAAGGTGGATTAGAGATAATTCTGCCCTGGAGTAGTGTCTCATTAAGCTGAATAATGTGCAGCCAGTGCAGGGATTAAGAGCTCCAGAAGCTGCCTAAAGTTATCATGTAACAAGACCCTAACATTAAGAGCATATTGCCACATGGTGTTGTGGAGGAACTTCTGTGGAGAGGTTCAGAAAGAGATTAGATACATTTATTGTAGATAGGTCCATAAAAGAGCTCCTTCAGGGCATCTGTAAATATATTTAATTGGTATATATAATAACTTTATAGTTATTTATTAGTAAGTGAGCTTATTATAATGCAGCACTCCAATACGGATGTTGGAATGTTGGCAATTTGTGGGTCATTCTGGCCTTCAATTTTTAGCTTTGGGCCATAATATTAGGTACATAAGTGACATATCCTTTGTGATTTACTGCCCAATAACTTAAGAGCTGTTTTTTCCTAAACTGTCTTTACTCTTCTTTTTGTTTTACCTTTACAGTAAATGATGAAAGTGTCATGATAACTGGATCTTCTCCAGCTGGAGGGAAATAACCAACTGAAGATATGATCAGTCCTGAATGTATACTGCCCCTGACTGGGTATGGACTCAGTGGGCTATCGGTGCATTGCTTTTTAACTGACAAGAAACAGAACTCTTGTACATGACTATTAAGTGATCATGGAGGCTAGGTACAGACATTCAAAAAGCCCAAGTTGGAACTGATCTAAGTTGCACAGTTTTCTGTAAGCGGTGTAGTTTAGGTTGGTAGTGAACTGGTTCCACCATTTTTAAACCAGTCTGTGTGTGATGAACTTCTGTTCTGTTATGGGTATAGATTAATTTCCAATCACTTATACTGGTAAAAATGTAATGTCTGTACCTGGCTTAATGTACTTAGTTTCAGAGAAAAACTAATCAATAAAAAAAGTGATTGAATGTGAGATGTTCATCTCTGTAGTGGGCATAGGCCCAAAGACATTGCTGTCTGTCTTTTAAAATCTGATTTTTAAAAAGTTGATCATCCTGAGTTAAAAGGAAAATAGTTGGACAAAGAAGTAAAGGAAGACAGAATTAATTTGCTGAGTGTAGCATGGATGCCAATTCAGGGGAAAAGAAAAGCACTCTTACACTCACTTCAGAATGGCCGGGTATGACTCCACTAGTGCCTTTCAGTGCTAGGACCCACTGACAGATTTACTGCTTGCTGTAGAGTTGCTCCTGCTGCATGATGGAAATGGCAGGTGTACTGTACTGCTAAGAGGATTTCTGTCTGAAATGTCTATTCTATGCAGATGTGTAACAGAGCAGCTAGAGGTCATGGGGGGACAGTTTAGTCTTTGCAGGGACTTACGTAGAAATGAAATTTTTTTAAAAATCTTCTTTATGACAAGGGACTCTTGTCACTAAACCATAGTTTTGTTACAATATAGGAACATAGCTGATATTGAATTGGTCAGTTGCTAACAGGTAAAACATTATGTATTTTAATTATTACATATAATAACAATATATATGGCTTCCCAAAATGCTATTGCTAACATCAAATTAAAAATCTAACTATGGCCAAATTTAAATAGGCTACAGGCAAACTAAAGGGGAAATATGCTACTTGACAGTAGGAAATTTTTTAGAGGCAAGTCCAAAGCAAAACCTCAGATCCAAATGAACCTAAGACCGTAGGTATTGGAAACTGAATCTGAATTTTGATCTTATTTTTTTTTGCTGGAGTCCATCACTACATAGTTTATTTGAAGCTGGTTATTGTATTTCATCAGTAAAACTACTTGAACTCAAAATTCAAACACAATGATAGCATTATCCTGAAATTTTTTTTGGTTTTGTATTTTGTGATTGAGCTTCACTAAACTAAAAAGCTCATAACCTGATCCTCTAAAAACTTGGACATATGCTTGATTTTACATGCAGACTGTAATCCGGAAGAAGTCAATAGGGTTACTCACAATGTCTAAATTTATGAATCTGTAAACATTTTCATAGGACTGGGGCTTCAGCTAAAGCTTTTGGGTTTCAGTCTCTTTTGTTAAAAACTCCAAATTTTTCCCGAGTTTGGTGCAAAATCATGAAATTTATCAAGCCATAACATTTACACTTAGGTCTAAGTAAGTTTGAAGATTTACAGACCTTAATTGGTCTCTACCCTGTTCATATCTGGTCTCAAGTTCCTTTGAAAGGTGGTGAACGCATGCATTTCAAATTTGTAATAAACTGTGAAACAAAGGGTGCTGTGTGGTTTTGCAAGTTTATTGAGAACACTTGCATTGTTCTTCTCATTAATTATTGGAACATATTTGTGGATACAAGTAGCTCATTACAATTTAGCAGATGAATAGCTTTAGCAGGAGAAGCTAATGTTACTGCATGCAGATACAGCACTTAAATGGACAAATGCACAATGTGATCATTCTTATCCAGGGGTCAACAATACTTTGTAGTGGGGAGCTGCTTAATGGAGCTTAGCTCCAAGCATGGGTTGCTTCCAACATGGCTCTCACTGAAGCCAGAGCCAGAGCTAGAGCTGAAGCCAGGCCTGGAGCCAGAACCACAGTCACTGCCCCATCTCACAGTGCTGCAGCTGCTACTGTTTCACCTCACTGCCCAGGCAAAGACAATAGGCCAGGCTTGTTCAACATGCGGCCCGCCAAGCCATTTTCTGAGGCCCACGGTGCTGCGATGGGAAATGAAAGTAAACACTGTTTATTTTCGTTCCCACCCCCTGTCCCTCCCCCAACCCCTCAGCAGCTTCGTAATGGCTGCTGAAGGGCTGTAGAAGGGACAAAGTTTCCACACGCACCGTGTCAGTTTGATGTTGCCAATGTGGTGCATGTGGGACGAGGAGTAGCCATACGCTGCTTGGGACAGGATGAGCCCAGCCGGAGCAGCAGGGGCTGAACTGCACTTTCCCCCTACCTGCGCCAGTCAGTCCTGAGCAGCACATGGCTCCGCTGCCACTTCTGCTGGTGGTGCTGACCCGGGTGGGTCTGTCCCACCTGGAGCAGCACGCAGCTGAAGCTGGCTTCCCACTTGGTGCTGGGGATGGGAGGAGGCCGGCCAGGTTGGCATCAGCCAGCAGAAGCGTCGGTGGAGCTATGTGCCGCTCGGGACGGGATGAGCCCAGCCGGAGCAGAAGGGGCTGAGCTGTACTTTCCCCCTGCCTGCACTGGTCAGTCCCGAGCGGCACATGGCTCCGCTGCCACTTCTGCTGGCTGGTGATGACCTGACCGGGCTCCTCCCATCCCCAGTAGCACATGGGAAGCCAGCTTCAGCTGCGTGCTGCTCCAGGTGGGACAGACCCACCCCGGTCAGCACCAGCCAGCAGAAGTGGCGGCGGAGCCATGTGCCGCTTGGGACTGACCGACACAGGTAGGGGGAAAGTGCAGCTGAGCCCTTGCTTCTTTGGCTGGGCTTATCCTGAGGTTCATTTAATGTTTGTAAAATGCTTGGAGAGCCCCACATAGATGCAATGCATAGAAACGCAAAATATATTTTGACTTATTTGGTTGGCACCTTGGGCTGAGATTTTCAAAGCTGAGTCAAAAGGGCAACTTCCATTAAAATGAATGGGATTTAGAGGACTCCAAATCTTTTATGACAACTTTGTAACATGCCTATCTACCCCTTTTTGCAAATCTCAGCCATAGTTTGGAAGCTCAGCCAAAGAACATAAGAGCTTCTGAACATAAGAGCATAAAAAGTGCCATGCTTGGTCAGCCCCATGGTCCATCTAGCTCAGTATCCTGTCCTGAACAATGGCAGAGGTGGATGCTATAGAGGGAGAGTTTTGAACTGATTAGACCCATTTCATTGTCACTTCCTGTAACTTCATTGTCAAAGGTCACATGACATCACTTCCTGATGTGATACCACTTCCTGTAAGGTCTTTAAATACAGCTCGCTGGCCCACTGGGTGATAAAAAGTTCATGATCCGGCCCCACATTCAAAACGGTTGGACACCCCTGCAATAGGCAGACAAGGTTCTTTGGGTGAATCCAATATCTTTTATTAGACCAACTTAAATGGTTGGAAAAAAAAAAAGTTTTAGCAAGCTTTCGGGTTTAAAAACCCTTTGTCAGACTGAGACGCTTCTGCAGCTGGTGTGTGCTCTTCCTGGATTGAATGAATAGTAAAGAAGCCAGAGGCTGGGCTGAGAAAAGAAGCCACCTGGCCCTGCAGGCCAGATAAAATTGCTCCTTCGGCTGGATCCAGCCTGTGAGTTATAGGTTGCCAACTGCTAGACTCCTATCATATGAATAAGCTATTCCATGATATTGAAATAAATGATGCAATCCTATTATGTACTCTAATTAGTTCCTGCGCGAGGTGAGTTAAGGAAAAATTAGTTCTGTGGATTTCTTTTTACAAAAATGCACAAAAAAATAGCTAAGCCCCGATTCTTCTGACACAGGTTTACAATAATATTATTTCACTGATATTACTGGAGATTTTTTTCTGTCCACAGGGTCAGAATCATATCTCTGGATTGTTATTTCACATTTAAATAGAAAGCTATGATCACCCACTAATTTAATACACAAGATACAGTTCTGGTATCTGGTAGTGTTCTGTTATCCAAAGGACAAGGACATTCATGTTTGTTTTAAGCTGATGGATTGCTTCCCTTTTTTGTTTGTCTGCTCGCGGCTCTCTCCAAGCACCTGCTGGTGCAGCTGCAGAAAAAAGGCTGCCTGCACTGTGCAGGTTTTAAGCAGGTACCTGATATTTTGCTTTGAGGTGGCTGGCAAGTATAATTGGCTTGCTGTAGAGCCACAACATTATCTTAGTCTTGCATAGTCTTTTGCAATAGGCTCTAATTTTATTTCATGAAACTTTCCCCTCCAACTATTTTTACATAGTAACTCATCTGACAGCAAAGTCCAAAATGGCATCTGCAGTGGAAGGTAGATATCCACTGTCTAAGTCTTATGGCACAATTTTGTGATGATAAGCATGAGCCAACTACTTAAGCGGCTTACATGTACAAGGTGACTTCTTGATCCTTCTTCAGTGAGTAATTACTCTGAAGAATATCTGCCCACCCCACTTTCCCCTTGCTTCCTTCTGAAATGAATCAAAACATGAAGCTCCACATGGTCGTGATTCTTGACATGACTGGAAGTGTAGGGGAATAAAGCCACAGTCTTACAGACACCAAGCTGTAAACATGATTAGCAGTCTCAAAAGCTTAGCCACTGTACTGGGTATCCTTGTAATATCTTATTAGATGTTTTCACCCCTTGTATTGGCTAGGAAAATAAAAGTATGTGGCTTTCATTTGCATATACAACTCCTTAGCAGTTACCAACAAAAGGTGCAAGCTTGTATTGTCAGAGCAAATCTGTTCTGCAAACTAAGAACACGTGAAAGTCCAGTGCCTTGTTTTGTCCTTTAAACCAACTAACAGTAGAGAACTGGTCTAAAGAATACTTTGATTGCGCATAAAGAAAGTGGTGCTTGCTGTTAAGCTATAACCATCAAGATGTTACCTGGACATTCTCCAATTCTGTTCTCCTCTTGCCAAAAGAAAAAAAAAACCTTTCAAGGCAAAACAAAGTAAAATTCTAGCAAGAACAAATATAGTTCACTTTTTCTTCAAATGAGTCTGATATTAAAGAGAAGAAAACATTCATTATGCTTGCTCCCTCCCACCCCACCCCCATTTTTTTATAGTAAATGTCTTTGACCATATACTAAGCCTTTGCTTTTAAACATTACCTGCTGAAAGGGGATGCCATAGAACATATGGTATGAACATTACAAGATCACGTTCAGGTATTTTTTCTGTTACAAGCATGCATAGCAATTTCTAGGAATCCTGCATTGTACACAGAGCATGTTTGGTCTTGCATCCAAATCTTCATGAAAAGTGACAGTAAATGCAGGATAAAATGGCATTTGTAGCTACTGTTCTGCTAGGTTAGACTATTTCACAATGCAGTGCATCAGCTGATGCTAAAATAAGTAGTAAAGTTTGCATGCCAGTAAACAGAAGGTGTATTCACACCTGTTGTCTGGGTATTCATAGCCAGGACCCAAAAGATTTCTATAGGTGTCATAAAGATAAGTTCTTCAATTAAATCTAATCCTAAAGAATTGTATCATTGAAAACTTTCTAGTTTGTCAGTGAGAGATTTATGGATAGGTTATGAATTTGGAGTTTAAAAAGTTATTGTATAACTGAAATCAAAAGAGAATGGCCATAGCAGAATGGTTTCTTTGGGGAAAAATTTTCATTTCTTTTGCTTATCCCAAAAATATTAGAGCTCATAGTTTTCACTATTGTAATAAAGGAGAAACGTGCATGAGTATTTGTAAAAAGACTTATCTTTATCCTTTGGCTCCAGACATGTGGCAGACATCAGAATAAAAAAGGTTGGCACTGGAGCTGATAAATATCTTTTAAGTTATGAATTTTCAGGAAAAAAAAACTGGAGAAATGGAAAAATGTTTTACAAAATTTTTTTGACTGCCTTCAACAGCTTTGCTTCCAGTTCTGTCACATTTGAAAAATTTTTGTCCATTGATTCCAGTGGTTGCTGTTATAGCTATGACTCAGCTATGGAAAGTGGCCCAAATTGAGACATTTAAATTAGTAACATCTTCCATAGAGAACTAGCTAACTATACCTATATCCTGGGATACCTGACTTCCTGAACATGGAGGATGATCCCTTTAAGTCCCTGAAGCATAAAGACTTATAAATTAGGTTTAAAGGAACTGTGCTTCCAGGGCTGAGATCAGAATAACCTTTATAGTCCTGGAAGCAAACAAGAGTGATAGGGTGAAGCAGTGCACACAAAGTGAACTGACACACCATAAACCGGGGGTTGTCAACTGTGGGGGTATGTGTACCCCCGGAGTACTTGTGAAGGCCCTAAGGGGTACACGCAGACAGGTAGGCATGGAGCACTGCCACCCAGCACCCTGTGCTGCTGCTTCCCAGGAGCAGAGCTAGGGGGGCGAGGGCAGCAGCGCCCCTCTGTGGGCCACACAGGCACCGCCCAGCTGGCTGGACACGGCAGGGGCAGGAGCTCAAATGCAATGGCTGATGCCACCACCCATCACCATGTGCTACTGCCACTCTCCCACCTCCCCTTCTGCTCCATGTCTGGCTGCAAGCCACCCCACTTCCCTACTCTGCGTTTGGCTGCTGGGGGTCCACTTATTAAAAAAGTTTGAAAACCACTGCCATAAACCATTAGGCATGAAGTAGTGCCATGAAAAGATAACAGATGAGTGATGCTGCTCAAGTAAAGGAATATGTACAGTGCCTAAAGTGAACTGGGAGCCAGGTATATTATGCTCAGTGTACCACTCTACTAATGGGCTTCTACATCTTGCAAGACTCAAACTAGCTTATTCAGAGTTAACTTGGGGATCTCTCCTTGGCACAGCATTGTCCTCATTGCTTATATTGGACCTAACTCCACAAAGCACTTTACTATGTGCCTTAATACTTACATCCTTTGCTGAATCATAGCCTTATTCTTTAGGACTTTCACTGATGCCCCCCCCCCCAAAGTCATTGACTACATTTAATCAAGATTTGCTATTTGGGGGATAGTTTTCTAGCCCAGGTTAGGAAGATCTGGCAGTAACAAGTTAAGGAATAAGGAATCCTGAAGTGTTAAGGAAGATTTGAGGGCCCAATGAAGCTTTTCAACAGGTTATTGTTTGACTTTATTATCAGAATCAGCATGTACAGAACTGACTGCTGACGAGATACATTATTGTTAAGGACAGCAACACATTTATAATTCTGACAAAATTATTCACTTCACTGTGGTGCAGCAGGTGTTGCCACATATGATGCTGCACAAACACAAATGAATAATGAAAGGGATTATAAATTAAGGCTCTGAGGTCAATGGGACTATTCACAGCAGTAAAGCTAAGCATATTTAGGTATCTGCATGACTAGAGTCTAAGGCCAAACAGTCGTCTAATATAATTTTCAAATACACGCATTTTATTTCCTAAGTCCTCCATTTGACTGCTGTTATAAGAAAACCTTCTTATCTAATATCTAATTTGAAATCCCAGTACTAAATGCCCAAGACACACTTTTCAGTAGAAAGAAAACCATTAGCATTACACAAAAATTATCTCAGTTGATGAAAAATATAGTTTCCTCGGAGAGCTTTGGCATGTTATGGAAAGTTGTATGATGCTAGTAAACAGGAAATTAAAGAGGGAAGGGGATAGCCAAAATAAAATCAAGCCCCACAGGACCAATATATAATTGCAATGAAGTGTTGGCGGCAATTTGGCATTTCTTGAGCTTCTGGGAATAGAAGGTCACAGGGTCTAATTGTGCTGCGGAGAGGAAAAGAAAAATGTTTGCAACGTGTGGATGTTTTGGAACCATCTTCGCCTTGGAGCGAGGGAATTAATAATAATAAAAAAACAAATCAAATGGCTCAGCAACAGAGAAATGAAGCAGAGTATTGTTTGTGAAGGTCCAAGGGAAAGAGCCAACCTTTCCAAACTGGCTATAACTGTGTGTTTAAAAAAGGCAGACTATAATAATAATATAATGCTGGTAAGAAATGTTGGATAGGTACTTCTTCACAGTGAAGTAAGACCTGTGGCACCTGGTGTGGGGAGACACCGATGCTCATGTCTGAAACCAAGGTGGGGGTCACAATCTGTGTTTTCAGGGCTCGTGATAGCTGCAGTCAGCTCTGAGGAACTGTTTTAATAACTTCTGTGATAGGGAGGTCTCTTTCTGGATGTCTAAAGGTCTCTGGGGATCACAAGAAGGATAACTGGCACCTCTTAGTTCTCAGCAGAACTTGTGAGCAGGAAACAGACAGCTAGCCACATGCTCAGAGCATCAGGCTGCAAAAGATCACTGCATATGCACAGGGGCTAATTGGAGTTGTGTAAGACAATATAGTCTGAACACCAAATCTTGAATCATACAGTGGCAGCGTCAGCACTAATTACGCCTGCAATATGTCAGGAAAGACCTCATGACATCTGAAAACACAACACACAAAAAGCTTATGAGGCTTCTTCCTCAATCATAAGAGTAAAGAACGCTAATTCTCCACATTATGCTTAAAGTGTTGTAGCAGACAAAGAGAAAAAAGCAATATTTTCTATCTAAAAGTGCTTATTAATAACGCCACCATTGTTATTATAGACAAGCTGCCCGTGCTACAGTTATTAGCACTACCTTTCTAATTATCCGTTTTCCGTAAAGATGGACCTGAGCCTTGGATTTTGTGTCTAGAGCTACTTTTTCTTCAAAGCATAGAACACTCCTCAAAAGAATACTTCAAAACACCCTGCTATTCATTTCCCTGGCTTAGCTGAAAGTGTATGTAAATACTAAGTGTTACACATGGAGTAGAAGGGAGCAAAGGAATCCCATGCACAATCTGTGTTATGACCATGAAAATGCAGACCTTGTGTGGTGGCTACTACAATTAATTTTTATTTACAGAAGCTAGGTGCTTTCCAAACATGTAAAAAGGATGGACCCTGCTCAAGCCTTCACAGTCTAAGGGCAATGCTTAATTGACTTAAATTGATTGAAAATGGCTAGCCTCGTGCTAATTGATCCTTATTCAAAAGTTGTTAGTGATACAGATTCTAATATGCAGCTAGTAGTTTTGCATACTAGTAAATAAATATATCTTTCTGGGCATGTCAGAGACAGGATAACTATTTTTAATATTTACTATCAAAGTGGAAAAGCTGAATTGTTTTTATAATTTGAATACCTTCGTCTAGCTAGTTCTGACAATAATCTCTCTTCATTGGAGATATCTCATTAAGTTCTCATAGACTAGGAACAACATTTAAAAAGACAATGAACCAGCACGGCTGTCATAAATGACAGAGCAGCTTCCTACCATATTTACAGTGCATCAAACCTGATATATAGGGGATATAAATAAAATCAGAATATAATATTAAAATATGTACCTAGAGTTCATGCTTTATGTGTCTTGACCCTGTTCCCACCAAAATCAGTGGGATTTTTGCCACTGACTTCAGTGAAGGAAGGATACGGCTTCTAAATTGTAGATCAAAATGTGCTGTATTCCTTTCTGTTTTAATGTCTATATAGATGTAGCCTGAAGTAGGAGGAAAGTGTCAGTTTTTACATTTAAGGATTTGTGCTTTATGAGGCTTGATATGTTAATGCTTCCTCTGGGGCTATTCTGGATAAGTGCTTTGCACAGGTGGCCTACTGCAATTTATAGACACAATAATTGAACAGGGGAAATAAGAGACAAGAGCATTTACAGCACATGGGATGCAGCTGGTTCAACCACTTTAACAGGAGGCATAACTTTTATATGACAGAGTCGCTTTCTAAGACACGGGAAAAGGACCTTTTCTTTTTCTGGGAGACCCATGCACTACCTTCTTGTACTTGCTTTCCCTGCTGCACATACCAGGGCATGCTCTGAGAGTCACGTTGTCAAACCTTTAAATGAGCAATTTAATCTACTATAATTTATACGGGTAAGGAACTCTTTTAAAATGAACATCTGTTAAACGAAGAGTCAGCTTGAGAAATGCATAAAACTCCCATGAACTAAACAGTCACATACCAAGAAACATTAAACTTAGAGAATTAATGGCAATGTAAAGCAAAACAACTGGCTCTTGCAGTTGATATTTAAAAAAAAATTTAGATAAATATAATGTTTTGTTGCTGTCTGAACAGCTGCTTACATAGTTAACCTGGATTTCTTTTGTTGCAGAACGTTGGGTATGATTTCTGCTGAGTGGTGTGAACTATGAGTAGCTTGTTGAGGGAGCTGTTGGTCTGGAGCCATGGTTATTTGCCTTTATAAAAAATTAAAATTTTAATAAGTGGATAGCAACTGAATAAGAAAAACAGAATCTGGTAGGAAAACTTTTAAACTTAGAGAGGATAATAAAAGAGAACAAAAGGACCCAATTATATTTTTAAAGGAAAACCGAAAGCACGCCAAGTCACTACACAGAATTAAAGACAAGGAAAAATATAATGAATGTAATGGTAGAATATAATGAATATAATAGTAGGGTAAAGAGAATATAATGGTTGCATATAATGGTAGAGCTGAGATGATGTTGCAGCCATGCTGGTCCAAGAAAAATGTGTGAGTAAGGATTACACACACACACACACACACACACACACACACAATCACACATATGTGTGTGTATATTTATATAGATATATAGCTATATCTATATCTATCTATCTATATATAAAGAAAAATAGTTTCAAATTTGCTCTGTGTGTGTGTGTGTGTGTGTGTGTGTGTATGCTGTGGGTGTGTATATACACATACACATATACACACACACAGAGCAACTCTGAAACTGTTTTTCCTCTATTATATCTATATCTATATATATACATACATATATATACACAATATTATATTTAATATAACTTATTATATTTAAAATAATAATTTACTTTAAAATCCAAGTGGCACTTCCTTTATATTGAACCGTACTATCAGATGCAACTGCCTGCTGGGGACATTTAGGATAAGGACATTTTTAATCAGAGTAATTCAGAGCTTGCTTTGAAAACATGAAAGACTTTGACAGACGATTTCTAAAAACCATTTAGATTAAAACAAATTTAATTAAATGTTGTTCAACTGCAGTTCTACACCCAATCTGCTACTTCCCAAAGTGTTCATTTTTTCATATATGTAAATAACATCTGTATACATATGCTAAGGAATATAAATAATCAGTGCTATATTATTTTAATTTTAGCAACATTCTGGATGTAGACATGATGAAGTTCCATGTCAAGAAATGTAAAGTGCTCCACTTTGTGACCCCCAACACACATGCAGGCTTGGTGGGACCAAACTGGTTAGCACCACGAATGAAAGGGACCACAGGGTAATAATAGACCACAGTATGAATATGAGCCGGCCGTGCAATGCTGTAGCCACTAGGTCAGATTATACTCTGGCATACATCAATTGATGCATCTCCAGCAAAACCAAAGAAGTGATTCTTCCACTCTATTTAGCACTGGTGAGACTGCAGCTGGAGTACTGCACGCAGTTCTGGGCACCACACTTTACCAAGGACATGGGCAAGCTTGAGAGAGCCTAAAGAAGAGCTACCTGTATGATCAGAGTCATACAAGGAAAGGCTGAGGGATCTGGGACTCTTCAGCCTGAAGAAAAGAAGACTGAGAGGGAACCTGATAGCAGCTTACCACTACATTAGGGGAGTACATCAAGGGCTCGGTGAACATCAAGGGAGTACATCAAGGTTCAGCAGGCCACCCAAGGGGAAAACTAGGAGTAATGGCCACAAACTCCTTCAAGAGGAGACTGGATGGTCACCTTGCTGGGGTCATCTGACCCCCAGTTATCTTTCCTGCTTGGTGCCAGGGGCTGGATCCGACGATATTCTGAGGTCCCTTCTGTCCTTCCAATCTATGACTCTGTGGTGGACATTTTATTTTATGGATCAAATTATTTTTGCGGGGGAGAGAGGGCAATTTCTCCTTTCATTTACACAAATGGCACTCTGGAGTAAGGCACTCTGATCCTGATCTAACACTGCACTTAAAATAGGTACTTAACTTTAAGCACATGTATATTGTTACTGACATTAGTGGAAATTCTCTGCTGCATTGGGAACAGACCATTTAGTATTGATAAGACTGAGCCCTAAGTCACCTATAGTTTGATTTACTTCAGATTTATATTTGTGAAAATGAGAGCCAATTTTGACCTTTTGTCTGTAAGTTTTAGTTGCAAGCTCTTAGCTGAGTTTAATTGTCCAGTAGTCATAATAAATAAAATGCCAGCTATGCTTTCCTGACCTTGACCAGGTTCTTAGTGGCTACATTTACATGGGATACTGATAGTGCAGTAGCCCATGAGTGCTGTGTAGTAGCACTGTGTGGTAGAAAGTGTGATGCAAAGATACTGTGCAGTAGTCTAGGGCAACTGGGCAGTCAGTGTCACGAAAAAGCCATTTGGCAACACCACTGCACAGTAACTCTGGTTACTGCACAGTCATTTAGTACTAGTTTATACAGGTACAACTGTGCAGTCACTGTCTCATGTGGACACGGCCAGTTTCTATAAGGACTTAAGGATTGGGACCACACAGACTTAATATTAACTGACTTATTTTTCATCTTTAGCCCTGATTCAGCAAGGTATTTAAGCATATTTGCAGCTTTCAAAATGTAAGTGGCCCTATCAATGTTAATGGGGCTATCCACAGATGTGAGATTAGATAGAGGCTTAAAAAAAAAGGTTTGGTCTGTAAAAAGACTGATCTCCAGGCAACCAGGGACATGTCTGCTATGAACTATAAAGGATCAAAGGTGACAAATCATGAATTAATTGAATGGGTTTCTCCAGATTCCCACTCTTCCCTCTGTCATCATTCCTCACTCACTACACTTTCCATCATACCACAAAGGGACACAGAACCTTGAGAATACATGCATGCATTTGCCACAGATAGTCAGTCTAGTTCCACTTTTTAAATTGAATAGTAAAAAATCAGATTAGAGATGACATTTTAAAGACACTCATGCCCTCTGCTAGGTAAAATCCAAATGTTCAGCTATATGCTAGCAACTCTATATTGTTAATATGACTGAGGTTCTCCTCTGGCAGCAAGTTGGGCTTTTAGAGATGCAAGATTCAGTTTCTATTACCCTTACTGTTGTAAGGTCTGCGTGGTCATGATGTGCAACCTAGAGACAAATATGGAGCTGGGTGTAGTCAGTAGTTTGATTATAATTTATTAAAATGCTTTGTTTCGCTGACATGGGAACCACAAGGTTATAGCTTTGTTTCAGATTGTCTATATGTTGGCTATTTTGGTTTTATAGCTAAAATGCATGGCAAAGTACAGTAGAGGCTGGAAACATTATCGCTTTAAAGGAAACACAGTAATTCCTTTTAATACCATGCTGTAGTGAGGCTCCCATTGCCTTTGGCGGGGTCAGAATTTTATCCTTGTGGCTCTATCGTTAGTAAAGAACACAAAATACGTTATGGTCAGATTAAATTTTCAGAACATATTTTGCAAACTCCCTTTGTATTGTGAGTAGTGCTCATACTTCTTAGAGAGTTCTGCTATTTTGCTGAGCCTTTCTAGCAAGACATCAATTACACTGCTACATGTTGGTAACAGGAAATGCAATTTGACAGAATGATTAAGAAAACCAGGCAGGCAAAGTTCTTTGGGTAGATGTGATATATTTTATTAGACAAACTAAATAGTTGGGAAAAAGTTCTTTGCAAGCTTTTGGGCACAAACGCCCTTCTTCAGGCACTGGGAGACTGCTGTTTTGAGTTTTCTGTGGTAGAAAAGAAGCTAAAAGTGTGACAAGAAGTCTGTGAAATGTAAATAGGTGGAAGAAAAACAGGAGAACCTCAAAACTGCTGCAGGGTGATGTGTGAAGTTTGCTTTGGGCCATGATTCCTTAGGGGACTTAAGAAGATGCCTAACATTAAGCTCATTACTTCAGTGAGGCTAGCTTTCTCTTCAGCAGTGGCATTTGCTTAAATGCCTTGTCAAGTGAGAGCCTTACTATGCTTATGAATGATGGAGAAATATATGAACAACAATAAAACCTACAGCTTCAAGTTTCTTGACTTTCCCCTGATTTTGTATGCTGAGCTGCAATTGCTTCAGAGGAACAGCCCTAGGCTTTTTGTTGCCCTAGGCAACTTTGAAAGTATATACCCCATACATGGTTTCCAATTGTCTCCACAGCAAACAGTTGCTAAGCTTGAATTTTCAGTTGCTTGAGGCAACTCCTTTTTCTGACAATATGTAGAGGCCAGATCTACTTCTGCATTTCAGGCTGCCTTATAGAAACAAGATGGCTGCCACCTGATTTTTGATCAATCACTTGTTTTGATTATGTGCAAGATGTTTTGAATAAAGGAGAACTTATTTGTACTAAACGAGATATTTTATATTATATTGTAGCTTTCCTTTAGGTTGATATATGAGTTCTACTCTCAACTATGGAAATGTTCACTTTTGATTCCTATTTAATGTAGTCAGCACTACAAACACCTTGGTCAGAAAGCTTTGTGCCACAAATACCCGGTCAAATACCCATGGTTCTGAATTTCACAGAGCCCTTATACAAGACTGAGCTAAGGCCATTTTCCCCTCTGGCTTTAGGTATTCTTTTAATTCCCCTGCATGCCAGCAAATTTGTGATTCTATTAAATGTTGCTTTGAAAACAGAGAGAGAAAAAATAAGTTGCTGCATTTCCATATGCTCTGTCACCCTACAGGAAAGTAAACAATTCTGCTTTGTTTCTTGATTACCAAAATAGTTTCTTGATGACTTGTTAATTTGATAGGCCAAGCAATTTATTAGGTGTTTCCTGTGTTTTTAACTACAGTCTGCATTGCAAGGAAACAAGTAGTGTCTGTGGCATGGAAGATGAGTCTGCGTCTGATGAGAGCCATGTGTACCAAACTCCCATTTTTCATAAGTGCTGTCATTTTACAGATGTATGACCCTCTTCTCCTGGTTACAGAGGAGAGGGGGCCAGGGGGAAGATAATGTACAGGGTTCAGTAGAGAAAACCTTGTAGGCAGATACACAAATCATGTCATGCAAACCAGAACAGGCTAAAGGAACATCACATCTCTTCTCAGAAGACAATAACAGATAGGACAGAGAAAGATGGAGTTTAAGATGATTAGGAAAACAGGAATGGTTAATGGATAACAGCAACGTGGCGCCAAGCAGTTCATTCCATGTCATAAAGATATGAGGCAACACAAACAGAGAGCAGGTAAAAGGTCTTTGAAATTCATCCAATCAATGCCGATCCAGATTTGTGCTCCAAGCATATTTGACAGAGAATAATATAGACTGTGGAGAACTTAATTTATTTCAAATTAAGACCTTTGTTTTTTTAGCATCTCTCATTCTCCATGTGCATTTCCAACATGGAATCATTATTATTATTCTCATTGTTATTATTAATAGTAATGTACTTCTTTTGTGATTCTTAGCATGTGCCTTTTTTTTGGAGGACTTGAGTTCACATGTGTCTCATGATAATCATTCCTCTCTTCTAGTAAGCCAAGACGTTTGGAAAGGAACTCAGACAGTTAGAAGCAATTCTACCCCTCTCAACCCACACAATTTTCATACAGCATTCCTGCTCCCAGGCTCAACTGGGTCACATTAAAAGGTAATTCTACCAAGGACCCTGGTTCTGATAAGCCAATCTCACTTAGGATAAAGGGTTCAGTGGGAAGGGAATTAACCCTAAGATTCCAGTCTGAATGGGGAGTCAATCATTTCTTAGAGTACTTCTGTTTACCTTATATATGACATTATAGGTAGATAGATAGATAAAGGGAGATCTATCTATCTCTATATAATCTCCCTTTATATTTGGACTATGTATATAGCTATATATCTATATATATCATAGCATCATAGTATCATAGTGCTTAGGGTCGGAAGAGACCTAAACAGATCATCAGGTCTGACTCCCTTCTCCGGGCAGGAACAGGTGCTGGGGTCATATCACCCCAGCCAATTATCTGTCCAGCCTCCTCTTGAAGACCCCCGGGGCAGGAGAGAGCACCACCTCACTTGGGAGCCTGTTCTAGAGCCTGGCAGCCCTAGTTGTAAAGTAATGTCTCCTGATGTCCAGGCTGAACCTTCTCTCTAACAACTTGTGGCCATTATTCCTAGTAAACCCAGGTGGTCCCTGGGGGAACAGGGCCTCCCCCAATTCCCACTTGTCCCCCCTGGTGAGTTTGTAAACAGCCACCAGATCCCCTCTCAGCCTTCTCTTGTGGAGGCTGAATAGGTTCAGGCCCTTTAGCCTCGCTTCGTAGGACTTGCCCCTTGACCAGGCAAGTGGCCTTCCTCTGGACCTCTCAGTGCTAGCCACATCCTTCTTGAAGTGTGACGCCCAGAACTGGATGCAGTACTCCAACTGCGGCCTGACCAATGCCACATAGATGGGAAGGATCACCTCCCTGGACCTGCTCATGATGCATCTGTGGATGCATGACAAGGTGCAGTTAGCCTTACTGACCACTTCCTCTCATTGGCGGCTCATGTCCATCCTGGAGTCAACAATGATGCCAAGATCCCTTTCTGCTTCTGTGTTGACAAGAAGGGTGCTCCCCAGCCTATTGGTGTGTTGCCAATTCCTTCTCCCTAGATGCAGTGCTTTGCACTTCTCTGCATTGAATTCCATCCTATTCTCATATCATACTATTTATAATATATCATATCATATATGTATATATGAGATAAACACTGTTGCATTTATCCAGTCACTCTGTCTACAAAGGCCAAATATATATATAGATATATAGATATTGTATATAGAGTGAATGGATAAACACAACAGTGCCATGACTTTCTAATCTAGGCCATTGCTTCAGTGTTATAGTGCCTTTAGTTTGTAAATGCCTCTAGAGAGTTGTCAGATGAAAACAACTTTTAGGATCCTCATCTGTGTTTATGAAAAGTTGATTATACCTGGCCCATCACAAGTGTTCAAGAGGAGAGGGAAAAGTGTTTTCCCCATGTAACCTTGTTCAAAATACCTCACTCACTATATGCCAAGGAGATTTACAGGTACTCAAAGGTCTTCTAAAACTGCTAAAAAGGAGCAATGAAGAATGAAGTGAGGTGGGGCTGTCCAGTTCTGAATCAAGGCTGAATTTCTCAGAGAATCCTTCCCCATAATGCTAGACAGTCACAGGAAAGCCACAGCAAAGCAAACCTCACCAGATAGAACATTACTCACCAAAATATACTAAAAGCTCTCTTCCTAAAGATATTAAAATACAGAAACAAGTTCAATTTGTTAGTAAACTTGCTTTTCTCAGAACAATTCTCTATGAAGTATATATTGTAAGTGGTTTTTCTTAGGCAAAGATTCCATTGACTTGAATAGAAATGTTGACTGAATAAGGAATGCAGACTTTCTTTGCCTGTAAACAGAATTGTAGTCTGCACGTAATAAATCTCGAAAACAATTCAGACCTTTCATTCTAATTCATTATGAACAGAGCCAGAGTATATCTAAATTAATGATGAACACCATTTCCACTCAGTCCTACTCCTGCTGAAATCAGTGGCAAAACTCCCACTTACTTCGATAAAAACAGGAGCAGAACTTACATTTTTCAAAGTCTGTATTTGGGATAGGTGGGATAGTTCAACATTCCAGCTGCTAAAAATTTGGACCTCTGGCTTGGGGAATGGAGAGTGAAAAATGAACACATTTTCTGGTTGGTTGTCAGAAAAAAACGTAGTCTAACGTAAAGGGACAATTAGCATTACCAATGCAAAATAGATAGGATGGATTTCATATCAATAACATCAATTTTATATACTCATCCCATAATAAAATTTAGTCAATGTAATGCTTTCCAGCAGAATGCCCTATGATTAAATGACAGTTAAGTAGTTTCATTTGTCTCGATCAATTCCATTCAAAAGCTAAACACATCAAAATAAGTAACATCTAACCTATTATATAATAAAGAATGTTAATTATTGCAGAGTTAAGACTACAATTAGATAGAAAATGATGTGGCTTGCCAGATAACAAAGGTAGGAAAACACAGAACTAAATCTCTGTATGCAGTGATTACATCACACATGATAACACTATCCAAGATGCTATTGTTTATCCTTTAGATAATGTCCTAATCAATAGATACATAAAGGCAAAAAAAGAGTAATTGAGAAAAGTGTATTTGCTTCCATATTGGTACATATCTACTGAAAGCAAATGGGATTCTCATCAGCAAAAAGTATTTGAGTCTAACTTGCAGTTCTTTTTGATTAATAGGCTTTGAAAACATCATGTTTAGGATATGGTAAATATGCGAGCATTTGCTTAGCTGAAAGATAAGGGGCTATAAAGTCAGCTGAGATATGACACAGCAAACAAAGACTAGAATAGCGCAGTCAAAGTTGCAAGTCACCTTTCTTTAAGACCATAAAGAAGAAATGTGTTCCTCATTGTAGAAAGGTTTAGAGAGAGGGAGGCTCTTTCACACACATTTTATCAGATGACATTTTGTCAATGATACCTGGCTGCAGCAAATTCTGGCAGTGTACATCTTTCTGCAACTGTTTCATTCCCATGTCTATGTATAAAAGGGGTCCTCACTGTACAAGGTCTTGTACAGGCAGACAGGTGACCACAATGGTGTAATGCTGACAGCAGCTAAATCCTGCATTTGATTTACTACATTCTTAGTGGAGTTGATTCTCAGTCCTCTGTTTAAAAAAAAAAGGCATTCTATATTACCGTACTAATACTGGGCATAAATAAACACCTTGGCCACTCTTAAGTTGATGAGAGTTTTGCTATTGACTTCAGTGGGGCCAGGATTTCACCCCTTCCATCCGTGCTTGTAGCTGAGCTTGTTTGTGTGTAAATCCTCTCTCTCAAATGTACATGCAGGGCTTTGCAGATGTAAAATTGTATGCACAAGGAAAACAGCATTGGGAGATAAGGTCCAGACTGCTCATCTTGTGTTCTGCTGTAAACCTTTGTTACTTCAGGGATCAAGCAATCTTCCCATTCTCAACATTGACTAGTGGTAAGAACAGGGGAGTGGGAGTCAGGAAGCCTGGGTTATATTCTATTAACTCACTTCCCAGAGTTTGACTCCCTAACTGTTTGTGCCACGCAGCGACCCATATGCAGATCAGGTGTTAAAATCTCTCTCACATGCATTACTATGAGGTTTAATTAATATTTGTGCTGAGCTTTGAGAGTGAATGGAAGTTGCTACTGTGTAAATGCACAGTATTATTATTAATGTTCCAGGATGATCTTAAGAAAGTGAATGTGATACATTAGGGATCCTTTGGATGAGGAAGCCCTGAAACTAATTAATGGATCTATAGGGTCACATCAAAAGGGTCCTTCTCTTCTCCCAACTCCCTTATTTATTTTTTGGCATCATCCTTTTCCTTCCTATCCTTCCAAAGCCCAAGGCATCACAATTCACATTTTCTTTGCATTAAATTCTCAGACGAAGGGAGGGGGGTGGGGGAAGTAAAGAGATAAAAGGGACAAACAGCTCCAGATACCAGGCAGTGTAACCAATTCCTTAGAGTTAGCCTGTGCTTTTGAATATTTTATCATTTATAAACTGAAAACACATTATGCTTTGATTTTCAAATAGCAGCTGAAGGAACATGCCTGTCTTAAACCTTCTAAAGGACAAGCATCCTGATTGGGATGAAAAAATATGCATTCGGTGTTTCCAAACAGTTCTTGCTATGTCCCACAATTTTGTGGAGAAAGGGGAGGGGTGAATGGGAGGGTAGAAACCATTTGAAAGGGTGCTTGTAGTAGTACACAATGGGCATGATTCTTTTCTGGTAGTAGTCCACTAAAGTCACTGGGATCGCACCAGCGGTGATGGGTTCCTCTAATTATTTTTAAAAAATTAATATAGTTCAGTGGAAATATGACGAATAATAACCAAAGGGGGTTCTGAAATATAAACTGATGGAGGAATTCTTAAACTGCTCTCTCTTTTCTGAGCACCACCAGTTTCCTGAAACCCTACTATGCCTAAAGAAATAAATCTTAACCTTATTTTCCCTAGGGGAATGAGAATAGATTTATCCCAATATTCTGTGGTACTCAAAGTAGGTTCTAACCTTGAATCGAAAAATTAGTGGACTCAGTCAAACTAGACAGACTGCACCCACGGGCAAAGGAAACGATAAAATATTGGAGGGAGATTGATTGTAAAATATCAATCTGTATGAGAAATATGACTAGGCATTAATAGGGCCTCAGCTTACTAAACTGATAAGCTTCTCTCTCTGTGAGTGCACCACAGCACAAGCACTAAGCACGACTTTCACATGCAAGACATAAAATACTTGTTACGTTCCAACTTTCAGCCAGAGCTGTGTAAGAGCCAGGCAGTACAGGGATACTGTACAACCTCACCCCTTGAATTCTACAGTGATAAGGCAGACTCCCAGGATTAACAGCCCTGTCAAAGGTAACTCTCTGAAGTGCTTATTTGTTTAGAAGAACCTCATTCATCATTAAGGAGTGATGGAAATGGAAGCCCTCCGACACAATATCTGAAGTCTACCTGGATGTATGCTTTTTTAGTATTGTAGAAAGAGGGAGATAAAGCCTTCCTATCGGGTTCTGAAAACAGTATTAAAATGAAATACATTACTCGTGTTCAAAATGTAAAGCTTCAAAGACGTTTGTTTTATTCCTTTTTCGTAAAAATATTGAAAGTCCACTTGTAGGAGTGTGTGCTTTATATGGACGGCAAAAGTCCAAATGGTATTACAATCTTAAGTACAGCATTACAGTCCTAATCTTAAATGAAAACCCTCCTTATATGGGATTATTTTTCCATTGGTTATTTTTGGACTATTAGTTTGAATGAGCTGATGAAATCTATCTGGTAAAATACCCGTGTTGATTTTTTTTTCCCAACTGAAACATACTGAAAAAAGTAAAACAAAATTAGAATTTGTAGGGACAAATAATAGAAACTTTATATTTGCTGGAATTGTTATATGGAATCTTTCATAATATGATCCTTAATTTGTTTTACCTTATGTTTTTGGGTATTCACGTCTGGGATTTTCAGGCTAGGCTCATTTTTACATTGCACATTATTTGATACTAAGGGCAGAAAGTATATGAAAGAATTTATGTTTAACTGAGAATTGTTGGTATTGTTAGTGTTTGGAAAAATTCTCTCTTAGAGGAGAATGCGTTCTTGTAAAAGGTGATGAAGTTAAGAACTTGGAGGCGAGGGGGACTGAAAAATACGAAACAGCGTTAAGAAATGACAGGCGATGATATTCTGCTTTGTTGGTGGTCTTGTAGATGCTAGGCCTAGTTGAATGTTAAGGAATTAAGGATATTTTGTTCTATCATTTTGACAATGTGTTCAGTGAAGTGAACTAGGGAAGCTCGTTTTACCAGTATAAAAATTGCATTAGAGACCAGTAAAGGAGGGTCTTGTTCTACAAGAACACTGCCATTTGCCATGAAGCCAATATGAGAGTCTATTATTGCTGTGGTAGGAAATGTTAATTTTGCTCATGAGGCTGCATTTTAGCGATCCATGATTTTATGTTTAATATACTGAACAAAAAGCTATCAGGTTTGATTCAGCATTTCATAAAAGTTCCCTCCTTTTTTTCCTGCCACACACCAAATGCAGCATATTTTCAAATAACTGCCTGAAGGACTACTACAGTTTCATCCCCTAGCTGAGATGGTTTGTAAGTGCCAAGCTCCATACACTTCAATAACGGAGAAGAATTATACAGAATCACTGCCTTCAGCAATCTGATTAGCTGCCAATCATGGGACTAGAGGTAATAAATTCTGGAAATGATACCACATCCTAGTTGATGCTGCTGCAAAATGCAAAATGATGTATGCACTGCATGATATAAATATATGTTACTGTAAATCTGAAACTGCCTTAATTCCTGCTGTCTTTTTTTTTGCTCAGTTGTGCATTGCTTCTGCATTATTTTACAGCTGATTACCTCTGACTGCTCAATGACCGCTCCCTTAGAAAGTGCTAATTAAGATACTGAAGAGTCTCATCTAATATTTATACTTCTGGTGTTTCACTAGATCATTTTGCAGTGCATGAACAGCGTCATGAAGAAGGAATTAGAAGCAGTATAGCTTTGAGCCTCAGATAATCCTTCACTGATTAGTGAGATTCTCATCATCACCTATTCTGAATGCACTCCTCTCAGGATGTTGATAAAGCCTTTCAGTATCACAATATGGACTTCCAAGCACAGCTACAGCTTTTCTACCCAATCAAAGTGAAACCCTCAGTTCACCTGGTTAAGCTAGCTAATCCTAAATCGGCTTTTAGATTGTCACTTAACAACTCTGAGGCACTCCAGAAGGATCCCTCGCAAATCCTGTGGTAAATGAGGCCTAGGCTGAGGGAAAATGAACAAACACAAAGCTTTAAAAAATGGACAGCAAGTTCTCTGCCGAAAAAAAAATCTTTGGAGTAAGAATAAAATGTCACAAATCAGACAGTTGTGTTTAGTTGGTCTACCTATGATGATGTACGGCCCAAGTGATATCTCAAACTGTATCACCTATATATTAATTTAACCACACAGTAAGGTAAACGGCAAATTTTGTGAGAGCTTTTGGTGCTTTGTCTTTCATCAGCATGGATGACTAATAATACAGTGCAAAAGAATGTTAAAAGTTTCATTAGCCTGTGTATATATGTTGACTTTGAAAAATGTCTGAACAGCCTGCATAGCTATGAATCAGAAGCCCCCGCCCCCATGAGCCTTTTCTAATTAATTTTTAACCAAAGTTAAGGTTTTCTGGTAATGTTAATCTTTTTTACCTTATATGAGATGGTTATTTCGTCTTTATTTTTTCTGAACTACAGGATATAAAATATACTGCAAACCTTGGTATCCCGTATTGCCTAATGAAAATGAAAACTTTGAACATTGGGTTATGAATGCTTGCAAGTAAAGTAAAAACAGAAACAAAAATAAATGAAGCACGTGGTAGTAAAGATCCAATCCAGATGCGGTCCTGGTTTTTCAATGACCAGCGAGGTGCAAAGCGCTTTTGTATGCATGACTGGAAATGCTGCTAGTGGGCTCATGTGTCTAAATGGTGTGCTCCTGGGGTAGGCTGAATTCTCAGCTCCATAGAGTTTAATGTAAAATCTTCTTTTGGATGCAGACAAATCAGAAATTGCATGAGCTATCTGGTAACTGGACAACTGAGTCTCAGTGTAAGTTAGAGCGGACCATTACCACGTGGAACCTCCAAGCTAGATTGTGATACAAACAGAATTTCATCAGTTCTGGATATTCAAGGTGTGAACTACAGTATGGGAACAGGCGAGACCCTGTTTTTTCTTCTATGCATTACATTTTAAAAATCACAAACAATAAAATAAGAAAGAGGAATGAGAACAGTTCTGATCATTGCATTTTTTAAAAAATGCTTGTTTTGGCCCTGAACTGCAGTCAACTACTGCCTAAATTAGAGGATAAATTGTTTTGTTCTACAAAGGGGCAAGCAAAATAAGAATCTGCCCTCACTTTCCTCCTGTTCCACTCTCACATGCCCTTCATTCATCTTCCCTGGAAGGTGGAATGAGTTAGCAGTGATTCGTAACTCAACTACCAACACGTGGGCACTTAAAGGATAAAGCAAAGAGTGGCAGAGAGTAAAACTCTTGCCATCTGGAGCTGCTCACTTACGTACCAGTGTGCACTGATGCCAGATTAAATAGAAAAAAAAAAAACACACAAGAGCTCCAAGTTTATTATCTTTCATACTGAATTGTTTAGAAATAATAAATAGAATACACAGTTTATTTTGTCTTGTGGGAAGTTTTAACAGTTTGTAGGATTAAATGGCTTTCCCCTTCTGTGAAGGGTCTGATGTAAACTCTTGTACCAAGGCTTAAAGTCTTAAGGCTGTTAGAAGTTTCCATCAGTCAGTCTGTATGTCAGTGGATAAAAAGTTGGTTGCTGATCTGACCTGTTCATTGCTCTCTGGAAAGATGCCATCAAACTACAGACACATTCTACAATGTTGTGGGAGGGGGAAATTGGGGAAGACTGCTATTCAGTAACAGAGGTATCTGTACCTCCAGATCCAACACTGGGATGCTCAGGCAAAGACTTAAGAATACTGAACCAATTTTTGCATTTGTTCATGAAATTGAAGCTATCCTTATATAAAGCCTAACGATTTCATGCATTTGCCTGCTGAGTGGAGGAAAAGAAAAATGAAAAATCTTTAGTATGCACTTTGTGATTCGAGGCAGGTTAAAATGATCTTTGTTCAACATTTTAATTCCAGGCTTTTGCTGAATAAACTATACTTATACAGATTAGTACACTGAAGATAACATTGTCAATGTCTAAAAACTTGCTATAGGTCATACGATCTCAAACTGTGATTGTTTTACTTTATAAGTACTGCTGTGTATGCACATTAGCATACATCAAAAACATCTACATCAAATATATATTCTGAAATTATTATTTTTCCTTTTGTAATAGCTCACGGCATTTCCAACCCCTCCCCCCACCAAACAAACGAAAGCAAAAGATTGTTTTCTTTCGCACACTGTACTCTTAATTTTACTCATAATGAACTTTTTTATTTTACTAAGACATCTAGGGAAATACTTCCCTGTAACTGATAAAGCATGATCTATTTCTCTTCTGAAATGGATTTCTCTTAATATTTATCTACCTGCTTCTTTCTAGCTACTTTTATTGCCATCTTTGGGAGCAATTACTAGTCTATAATTATACAAGGGTCATTTGGAAATCTCTGTTCAGGCAATATTTTACTTGTACCTCTGTGTTTTCACCCCTGTTCTATTCCCGAGATTCAAAAGTGGATGCTATTTCTAAATTTACATTGGCAAATTCTGGGGAATAATTTGATACGAAATCCCCAAATTCTTCCTCAGGCAAAATCCTTTAACAAGATTTTTGCCCAAGGAAGGAATGAGTTACATGTTACATTTAGACCATACTAAGGGCACTTAAAACAGGAGCATCTACATGTTAAATCTCATTAATTTTTGCTAAGTGTCCTCTGAGCATCACAATTTTATGCTACTTCAAGCAAAGGTTAACTCTGGGCTGTGCTGCCAAACTCAAGTTAGCATACGTTCAGTCTGCTCCAGGGAGATAAAACAAACAATATGCAGTCTTCTAGCATCTCAGAAAGAATAGTTCCCAAGGCTGCTCCATCCTCCCCCACACATAGGCATCCAGAACAGTGATAGAGCCAGGTGTCCTGGCTCCTAGCCTGCCCCTACTCACCAGCCCTCTAGTGGCAAGTCAGAACTGTGTAGGCAAGAAATGAGATTAAACCTTAATATGCGCCTGCTCACAGCACATTCTAACTTTAACATCAGTTAACATTTCACAGATTTATCTAAGTGCAATGTATAACTTCACCCTAAAAAAGGACTTCAGGATTTGACAGCTGGTCTGCAGTTTGGTGATCTAGTTTCCTGCATTCACTGATTTCTTGAGATTTGTGCCCAAAAGCTTGCAAAGAACAATTTTCCAACTATTTAGTTGGTCTAATAAAAGATATCACATCTAACCAAAGAACCTTGTCTGCTTATGTCTTTAGACCAACACAGCTACAACCAACAACTATGATTTTCCTGATTCACTCCACCTCCGCTTTTATGGGAAAGTAGGAAGAAAATCCCTTCTTATGTTCTGAGAAATGTTAGAAATAACATACACAACGATAGTACTAAAATGACAGTAAGAACATTTTGGTCCACATTTGGGTTTAGTCTGTACTAACATTGCACAAGTCAGAGTGTGTGTGTGTAGTTTAATGCTCATCTTTTCCTTCTGCTGATTTTGGGGCTGCTCTTTGGAGGTCAATTTCATTTAAAGCTCCCCTAACTTACTTCATTTAAAATATAGTGAAAATAGTGAAGCTGGTCTTATAAAGCTACAAAATAATAGGTTAGGCTCCTTTAAGAAACAAGTACTGTTCCCAAATGACTCATACTCAGTTTGAGAAAAAAGGAACTAGGTGCAGATGATATGTATAGTGAATGTAAGAGCCATGGAAGAGTTATAGGTCTTTATAGCTCCTGCCCTATTAGCAGGTCTAACATAGGATTTGTGTCTCTACTGCTTTGGCATCGCTGGTTACAATGACTAGTAAATACATGCACTGCATTTTAAAGGACCTGCATGCATAATAATGACATTGCACATTTTACATTGGGTTTGTGCACTGAAGTTAACTGCAACATTATAGGGTTTGGAAAGAAGGACACCTTATTCCAGGGTGGCAGACTGTATGCTGCTATTACTGTGCTTCATCACTAGGTGTCAGAGAGTCAGTAGCAGCCCATGTACATTGAGCAAACACTACCCAAGAACAAGCTGCATACATGCAACACCTATACTAATGTGATTTATAGGTCATGTCCACTCATGCATTTGATCTGGATCAGTTTACTTGCAGTCTCCCAGCACCAGTCCCATGCTCACAGGGCTGGTGCTGGGAGATAAGGATCTCCCAAAACCCACTCCCTGATTGTGATCTCAAAGCAGGGGGCTTGGAGCTCACAGATGCTGGGGCAGGGGGACACAGTCCCCACCCAGGCTCTGGTGGCAGAGCCTGCCCTGGCAGCAGGCAGCTCCTGGGGGTAGGGCACAATCTTCTGGGCCCCTGGTGGACAGCTGACTGGGAGCAGATTTGCTCCCAATCAGGCATCTACATGAGTGGAACTGTGCCATTACTAATAGAAAGTAAACTTGCTACTTGCGTTTGCAGGTAGCAAATTTACTCATGATTACTGAGGTTTACTGCATAGTAAGCATGTGCACATGTAGATGCACATGATTACTACACAGTAAACTACGCTACTGTGCAGTTAAGTGTCTTATGTAACACACCCACAGACATGTAATTTTACAAATGATTCTTCCCAGGGTTATTTTACACCACATTAGGCAAAGTTATACCAGTGTAAGGATTTAAGCCATCTGCCCACTCCTTGTTTATACTGTGTACATTTGTTATTTGCCCAGGTCCAGAATGCTGTACCAAGTCCTATACCATGTGTGTAGGGAGGCATAACAGATTGGGCTGTGAGAAGCACATGGGCAATTTATCTTGCCTTCTGCAGACTTCAGAAGTCTTGCCCAGTTAGAATGCCTCTGGGCCATCCACATACAGAACCACTTTGCTTCTCTTATTTTTCAAAGGGCATTTCCACATCAGCAATACCTATCTATTGGCATTTTTCTGTCATGCCACATGACATGAGGCAATGGTGAATAGGATCAGGTCAGGGGTGCATCTGGTCTCACCATGTTTGTAGTTGAAGAAAACAAGGTAATAAAAGTTATCTTGGTTAATTTTTATAGCTTTTTCTATTGGCAGAATGCAGAGTTTATCATTTAGGGGAGGGATAAAATCATGATAGATGAAAACCAAACATTAAACATGGACAGCGCAAACATAAGCCAAGTGTGGGTCACTGGACAATTGAAGCAGATTATGACAATGGTTTGGGAGTGACTTAGGGGCACTGCTCAAGATATGAGACAAAACGGTTTGTTTGCAAAAGTGCCAAATATTCTTTTGAATTTTACTGATTGACTTTTTTTTCTGAAGGAGGAATTGGCAAGTCTTTGAAGGCTATCAACAACTCATTCCTTTGCTCAGGTTTTCTAAAGGCGTGGAGAATCCCCATTGTGAATCTTGGCAATATGTCATTAAGCACCATCCGATGCAAGGGAATAACCTTGTTACACAATGACATAGATTATGTATCACCTGGAGAATCTAGCACAGACATAATAGTCAACAAGGTAAAAGAGGAAGAAGAAGACCACATATGAAGAGCTGAGTGGACTGAAAACAATTCTGTAAAAAATTCCTTAATAAGATACAGTTAACCCTAAATTAGAAATTAGTCCTTGGCCTTGATCTCTTGGAACACTTCCCAGTGAGTCGGTACTGAGCCCAGTGCTTTGCAATGCTGTCAAGAATCTGTGGAGGTGTCACTCTTTAGATAATGCAAAACCAAGGTCTTGGCCACTTAGCATCTTATGTTACTTTGAAGGTGTTCACCTCAAATCCTTGACAAATCCCTACTCTCTTCTGTTGCACTACTTTAATTCTCACTGCAGCTCCATTACAAAGCATTCTGCCTATACTGTGGTCCTGTGAGAATCTGCAGTTAAATAGCTGACAAGTTCCATTCTGGTGGTAGTAGATATATCGTTGTATGCTTAGTTAGCATAGTGCTTCAAGAACCTTTCAGAAGATATGCATTACACCTCTACATGTTATTAAAATACCCATTTATATAAAATGGTTCCTGATAGGCCGCATTTAGAACACAAACCTGACTTCTCACAACTCATCTGTTTTTGTAAAATATTTGATTTGTGAACAGATATCACTTATTGCTGTATGAAATGGATGAAACTGCTCTAAGGAAAAGGAAAAACATTGCAATTTGAATGCATATTGAATAAAAAAATACAACCTCAACTTGATTTAAACATAGAGGCCCCTATGATATGAAAAGCAACATTATTATCTACTAGTTAATACTGAATCTTTCATTAGGCACGGTTACTTTTATGCCGTTACCAGAATTAAAATTTATTTCAGGAACAAAGTGCAAAAATATACTCTCGTTCTGTTTATTTTAGCTGTAAAGAAAGCATGTCCATTCCAGGTTATATGAAATACAGTTATGAAAAATTAAATAAATTGACTCCCCCAGTTTCTCACAATCCACAATACTTCAAATGGCAAAAAATTAAACAAAAATTAATAAAATAGTCTCCACAGAGTTGCATATATCACCAGACTGTAAAAACCCTCCCACTTCTTAAATGGAGGAAAGAAGAGATGGGCTTTGCTGTTTACCATTACACTCAGTCTATTTCAGAGGAGAATGAGGGAGAATTTATTGACACTGTCAGTAAATTTACTTTAACTATTTTACTACTGCTAAATGTGCCAGATATGTTCAGCAGTTACATGTCTTAATGTTCCATTGATTTCCTTTGAATGGTCACTTAAAACAACATTATAGATGTGTGCAATGAATCTGGCAGGAAAGGGATTACATTTCTTTTTATCAGTCTATGGATTTCCAGAAAAAAATCATTCCCCATTTAATTCCAAGCTCCATGTTTACACAAAAGTGTATTGAGACCTTGAATCTGGGCTGAATCCCAGGGCTTTTACAGCATTTTGGTGGCATAAAAGGGACAGAAATCTACCAGATGTCCCAAGTGTAATGGATTCCAGGTAATTCTGGGTTGAATAGTCTTCTGTAAAATAAGTTTGAAGAAGAAGAAGAAAAAAAATCCCCCCAAAACCCAGAAAAAACACCAATGGCCAGATCCTCTTCCACCTATTAGATGCCTAAGTGTGATCTTACTCCATCCTGCTTGGGTCCTTGACAATCTTAATAAAGAGAGTAGTCTCGTTGTCTTCCTCCTCACTACATTCTTCTGACTGAGTCTTAAGACTAAGATGATGGTCTGTTACAAATGTAGATGCATTAATGGATCTTCAGGGACTTAAAGTTGAATAGGATTGCATTTAGGTTCCCTATAGATAGAACTCTACAGAATAAAGTCCTGGTTTCATTCCAGTCAATGTCAAATACAGCATCATGATTTTGATGATGCTGATTGTTCACGCAAAGGATGAATTACATTTCAGATCCCATATTATCCTGGGCCCACAGGCCACATAGTGAGTTTTGCTGAGCCGTTATGAGTTAGGTCAGCACCCCTTCTCTCCCGCCCCTTGTGCAACAATTCACCAAAACTCCCTTTGTGGGATAGGGCCATAGGTGAGCGGTGTTTGGGAGTGGGATGGACGGGTGAGGCCAGGACAGGGTGGTAACAACATGGGGCTGGGGCCAGAACAAAGCCACAACCTGGTGCCCGCTTGCCCAGTTCGGTGGGCAGGAGCATGCAGGGAGCAGATTGTGGCTCTGCCCTGGGTCCCAGTCCCATGCTATCACCACCCCAAGATCCTGGACTCGGCCCCAGATGCAGCTTCCTACCTGCCTGTGGGCCCAGCATGTCTGTCTGGCCTCCATGGGTCCTAAGTAGTCTTCATGGGCCACTGTCACCACCTGGCAATCCCGGGGTCTCCATGGAGACCAGTCAGAAGCTGTGCAGGCAGGACGCTGTACAGGGGGTGGACGCAATGGGGCTGTAGACAGGTAGGGAGCTGTGTCCAGGTCCGGGACTGAGGCTGAAATCATGAGGTAGTGACAGTGTGGGGCTCGGGCCAGGGCAGAGCTGTGATCTGCTCCCTGCATGCCCCTGCCCACAGAACCAATGCCTGTCTGTCACAAAGGCATGTGGGTAATGGACCATGGCTCTGCCTTGGCCCTGGGCCTGTACTGTTGTTGCCCCAAAATCTTGGGGTCTCCCCAGCCCTGCCCGTCTGTCTCACTCTTGGACACTGCTCCATGCCAGCCCTTGGTCCCATCCTAGCCACCTGGCCAAGCACCCTCCCCACATGGGTCCCACCCCCAGCAATGGCTGCAGTGCAGATGGGCTGAGTTGCCTGGGCAGTGGGGCTAGGTCGGGTGGCAGCAGCCAGAAGGAATCACTGCTGCTGACATTGTTGCTTGGGCTGCTGGGAAATCGAGTTTGGGTGCCAGGCCATCCCAGCCCTGCTCTGCACCGCCCCCCACAATGTCCTGGGCTGCCCCTTTCAGCTGGGCCGGGAAGGCTGGACAAAATCCCTCAGCAGGCTGGATTCAAACTGTGGATGATATTCTGCCCACCCCTGATTTAGCCAGTTCTTCTATTCCCTCACAACTGGTTTATTAAAAGATAATGTAGGATTTTGCCTCAGCTATCATCATGACAGATTTCTTATCATGGTCTCATTATTATTTTATAAAATGTTTCATACACTATCATTGCCATAACACAGTGGAGCCAAACATTTAAAAGAATGGGAGCCAAAAGACAGTCTAAGCCCATACATAAGTAGGTGGCTTAATTTTCCTTAAGCACCCACCCACTCCCACCTAAGTCAATAAATTTTGAAGCCTACTTTCAGGTATCCCTTTCTTTAGAATGTCATCCTGAATCTTACACCAGTAAGAAGTTACAGTATAAGATTATATTGGGGCATTATAATAATCAACCAGCAAGTAATTAAAAACTATTTCAATCAACCAACAAGTAATTAAAAACTATTTACCAGTGATGTCATCCTCACTCTTTTCCAAATAATCTTTCAAAACAAAGCATCCCTAGAACTTGCAGTCACAAGGACAACCACTGCGGTGTTACTTTTCCCCTTCCATTCCTGCAAGAAATATGAAGAGGTACAGAAATTTCAGAAAACCAAAAACAGAGAGAAAAAAATGCTAACTGCACATTTCAAAACCTAATGCAAGCTTGATTTAGGTTTGTTTCAAGCCAGTTCTTATTTTATCTGAACTAATTTGCCCATCTTGTGTTTCTTCTGAGATGCCGGTCTTCCTTGTCTTAATAAACAACCAAATCATTCACAATAGGGCTCCGAGAAGAGAACAGGATTCGGCAAAGCAAATAAATACATCAAAAGGGGAGCAGAAATATCCCTTGCATAGAATGCAGGTATTCTATTTGGATCACCGCAGCATTCAAAAAGGGTACACGTTTTTGTGCACAGTGCCTTCTGGTAGAGAGTTGCAGAGACTTGTGGGAATTTGTTATTCTCCTCCTGAAAAGTTCAATTTTTTGGGGGCAAAAATTCACACACTACCCCTCATTTTCAAGAATCTGCAACACTTGTTATGCCATACAGAACTTTAGCTTCAAAACTTACTCTTGCATCACTGCAAAATCCATCATTCATTTCTCTAATCCTCCACGGCAGCTAGAGGGCAAATATATTAAACAAAATATTGTCTTCATTGTGTTATTAAAGAGATAGAGTCAGGGTCCTTGTGTTATGAAGTAAGACTTGATGTTTCTTTGTGATGAACACAAAAATATCTGCAAACACTCACATCTTCTGCTTTAAAATACTAAGTCTGGGGATTAACATTCTTCTTAAAAGAACAGCAAGTCTAATTTAGCTATTTTTTTAGATTCAGCTTTCTAAGGCAAGAATGAGGCACTGGCCAAAAGTGAAATGTTTTACTGTCTATACTAGTGATTCTCAACCAGGGCATCTATTTTTCTGTAGACAAAAAAAAAAAAGAAAAAAGGTGAAAACAAAGAGCTAGCATTTTCCAAGGGGTGCCTTGAGTCTGAAAATGTTGAGAACCACTGGTATATACAGTAGAACTATTTGTTCTATCTTTGCCTAGAAAGAGGTAGAAGAGGCCTCTTTTACAAAATATTTCATGTTTTATTTTTTTTTTCCCAGATGGCCTTCAGCAGCATTGCAGTCTACAGGTGTAAGCACAAAGTAATTACATCTTTTTGAGAGAGGCAGTATTATTTCCTCGCATACGAAATGTGGGGCAAAGACATTGCTGGTTTATACTCTGCCCTTCACCACTCAAAGGAGAGCAATTGGGAGCAACCTCTTTAATCTCCTGAACTAGACATTTTTATGGCCAAGCAAACGTGCTCTGGTCATGCCACAAATGCCCAGAATGTGGGGCTACAACATACGTGGTATGAATTCATATTGCTATTTTATGGCTGATGTCTGATAACTTTAAAATGGGAGAATGTGGGCAGTGTGGAGCTGCCTGTGCTTTGCAGCTGCCCTGGCCAGGCACTCCCAGGGCTTCAGGGGCCCAATCCTGCATGGCCTGCAAATACCCATTTCTTTGGGGCTCAGTATGAAGCCCCTGGACATGTGGGAGTGCCTGCCTGGGTTCCCTGGGCACATGCTGACACTTCAGTGCAGTCCTGGAGCTGGTGGAGTGAGTTTGGGACACCAGGTGCATGTCTCCATAAATGAGGAAATCCATACTTTTCCTGCTAGCTGAAGAGTACCGGGGGATGCCATAGCCACTCCTCTGCTAGTGGGGAAATCTGGGATCCCCCCAATGTATGGGGGAAAAGGGTGGGACTGAGTGTTTTCCCACAGGAGTGGGCCCAGGACCCACCTGGGAGCAACCAGGACTGGATCCTGTGGAACAACAGGCCACATCTATTTCAACCCTATGAAGTGGATTGGGTGTGCTGGGACACATCCAGGCACAGCTGATCCACTTGACTGGGCATCATCTGTTTAAAGCCCTAGAGACTGCAGTTCTTTCCTGTCTTTATGTGAATAGTTCAAGGGGATAAGGTAGAAATCAACCATATTCTTTCCCCACACGCTGTTTTACCTTAATACAGGCCAGGAAATATCTAGCTCAAAATTTGTCCTGTCAGAAAAACTTGGCTATTTTTATACTAAAGAGCAATTTTTGGTGTATTGTGATATATTGTAAGTGATGCTGAAATATAAACAAATCATAGAAAATTAGGGTTGGAAGGGACCTCAGGAGGTCATGTAGTCCAACCACCTGCTCAAAGCAGGACCACGCCCAACTCGATCATCCCAGGCAAGGCTTTGTCTGCCTGGGTCTTAAAAACCTCCAAGGATGGAGAGTCCAACTGTTTTAAAATATGGATCTAAAATAGAGGAGAAAGCACATTGGTGTAAACTTGTCCCTGTTTTTTTCTTATATTTATCTTAATTGCCTTTATTCATTTATTCAATCAGATTCAAAACAAACTCCAAACTTTTATTTATAGAGGTAACTCAAAGTTACTAGCTGACTAGCTTCAGGGAAGTAAGTGGGACAACCTCACATGAAGAGAGTTAAGCATGCATAGAACTATTTGCAGGATCTGGGCTTAAGTGATGAACTCTATGAAATTCAGTAATGAGTCATCCTACTTGTGGTCAAAAAGCTGCTACTGCAAACACAGTTTTGAAGGTATCTAAGAGAACTGCTTTTGCCTTTCAGGCTTAACATGTGTGGCTGTCTTTGAACATGCTGGGATGTTTATGTATCTGCACACATAATATATTGAGACAAGGTAAATCCCTGCTTTTCTTTCTTGTCTTTCAGGTATTTTCAGTGCTTTCTTTGGGCTTGTCTTTCTGTTTGAATTTTGCAATCCCAATTCTTTCAAAACTAGTTGGAGAGTAAACAGAGAGGCTTTGTACCATGAAAAAAAAAAGGCAGATGAACAATAGACAGCAAATAACACAAACTGCTTTTGCATTTCGTCCTTTAAACAAATTAGAGTAAAAGCTTTTCTTGGAAAAAAAGAAAAAAAGACCCCCCCCACAACCCTGCAATCATTAAATGATTTGACATGCTTAGAGAAAGTCAGTCTCTCTCACATGTATACACAAAATCCTTTTATCAGGTTGTCTCCCCATTGTGCTGAAATACGGTTGTAATTACCTGGCTGTTCAGAGTAAACAGATAACAGAGAGGCATTCCAAGGGGTTGCATCCCTGAGGCTGCAGTTCATTCTAAGGATTCTTGATCAGCTTTCTCCTGAGACTGCCTGGAAAACAAAGTGATATCACTAAATAAATTCTGCAGCATCACACCATCTTTCTCTAGATGGCAGCATTTGCCTTATTGACTGGCCTTTGGATGAAAATTTCTCTCACACAAATAAAAACAAAGATTGAGTGAGCTTTTGGTTGGAACTGACTTTATTTGCTCTGTGGGGTTGGGCAGCAATGAATGCGCGCAGTGACATGAAAGTTTTTGCCCCTATAACTTAATTTTTATTTTTGTCCTTCCAGTTTTTATTTCCCTGGTACACAAGTCCTTACATTGATTTTTGCCCTTCCAGTTTTTATTTCCTTGGTGCACAAGTCCTTACATTGAAGATTGGTGCTAACATTACCAATTGAAATCCAAATATCCAACCCAAATATCTAACTAATCACCAAATTCCCAATAGTTTCAACGGGAGTTCAATGCACAGAATAGGGACATCTACATGTGCACTTTAATGCTCAGTTGCCTATTTTACTGTGTGTTAAAGTATTATGTAAAAAAAAATGCAATTACACTAATGCACAATAAAATAGGCTAGTGCACATTAAGCATCCCTTAAAAACTGTGTGCATTCAGTACAGTTCATTAAGGCAGCCTCATGCGCATTTCTTTAGTACCTCACATTGGAGGTAGTAAATTTAATGCACATTAGAAAAAGCACCTTAATGTGCATGTAGACTTGCCCAATTATGGTATAATCAGGATCTAAAGCCAGATCTGGTAAAGCATCCTTGATTAAAGTGAACCAGTTGAAATCTTCTCCCAAAGCATTTTTTAAAAGTTTGAATTGTTCATTTAACTTTGGAACAAAACATCTTTGAGCACTTGCGTATTCTGTGCTCAGCTCAGACCAGAATTTGATGTACCGAACTAGGAGGGAAAATGCTGCTTTTGTAGTTTTCCTGCCCTAATCTGAAACAGAACCAGAAAACTCCTACATTTCATGAGATTTCTAATATGATTTCCACACACAAGGAAAATAAATGATCATTCAAATGATTAAACCTTAGGGTGTTTGCCTTTCATTGAGGCCTATGTGCCAGGGAAGACTTTTCTGCTCCTGCAGAGCACACTGACTTCATGAGATTATGTAGAGATTTGGCTGCAGGATTGGTACAGTAATAAGTGAAGACTAACTTAAAATTTCCAGATAGATAGATTTCTGTCCAAATTATCCAGACTTCTTACAGATTTTAGGCAGTGTCAGGATAGTTCTTATTTTAGTTCATCACTTATTTTTACAGCTTACTCTTTAAAAAAGAGCTTAATTTTGAAAATCGTTTCCAGATATCTTACTCACTGAGTGCATCTACACGTCACCCTATGGCAACGTTGTTACTGCACCGTGCTTTAGTACTTCCTTTTAGAAGAACTAAAGCGCAGCACAGTAACTGTCTGTACAACACTATGAGTGCAGAGCACATTAATTTTCGCCGTTACTTCAGTGCACCACTGCAGTAAAATGGGGGAGCATGCTACTATGGTGAAGCAGCTGCTATTCACATGTAGACTCACGTGATTGCTACGTTGCCATAGTGCATCATACAACAATACAGCATGTTGCTGCAGCAGTGTAGGGTGATGAGCAGATGTGGTCCTGAGTGACTGGTGCCTCCTGAATCTCGGGGGGCACTCGCAGAAACTGCCGATGGTGGTGGCCTTGTCAGGGGGGGCACCAGCCCTACCCGCAGCATCAGTGTTGGCCATCAGGGGGGCATGTGCAACCCCTATCAGTCACCTATGGACATGGCCATTATATAGTAATCTGCTCCCCATTTAGTCCATCTTATTTTCACCAAATCATTCTCATATTAAAAAAGTTTAATTGTTGCATTTTACCATGTGCACCTTCAGACTGCACTAACTCAAAGGAATGGTACAGAATAACTCTGAGGAACTAGAACTAAAAGATTGTTCCCATATTCATTCTAATAGATCCACTTTTAAAAAGCAAGAGGAATATATTAAGTAGGAATGAGTACATACAGCCCTGCATACATTCAAATAAGCTGCTACTTCTTCCTCTGTTGTTTTGTTGCATCTGCACTTTCCCCTACACTGAACTCAATAATTTTGTACCTAGCTTAGAAAGACTATTTTATGCTAATGTTTAGCATTTGTTAGGGCCATAGTACTAAGCATATTTGCAGAGGAGTAACTGCATAGTCCTATACCCAGGGCAGCTGTGGCACACAGGGTAAAGGCTGCAGCCAGCAATACAGTGACCTAGAAGCACAGCGGCTGTTATTTTTGTCCTTCCTCCTAAGTTGGCACCTGGAGCGGGTGGCTTGGTTGCCTCCCTCCATTTTGTTATGCCACCATATGCTTTTACCAGGTAACTAACAAGTATGGTAATCTGAAATAAAAAATAAAGAACACATTCCCCATTTGGCCAGCTCCAGACTCAGTCCCTGTGACAACATTTCCAGATTTTCTCTTATGACTTGTTCATCAGCCCGAGCTCCAGGTCCAGTTCTCTGTTCAGTTGCTTTTCTCTAGTCCCCATCCAAGGCAGCAATTTGTTTTTTTTATGGGATACTCTCTTTGCTTTCCCCATTCCTTTTTTCTAGTTTGGATTTATCCTTTAATTTTAATTTCTTCTTGATTATTAAAATCTTGTTCCCTTGAGAGGGGACAAAATTTTCCCCGATACTTATGAACCTCCTTTGCAGAAGACCTGCTTATTTAGGTTATGCATGCACATCTTGAGCCCTCACTTAGACAAAGTAGTTCTGCTTCAAAAGCAGGGGTTGCTATTTGAGCGTGTGCACAAACTTCACAGCTTCAGCCTGCATTAAGTCCCATGAACCTGGCATTGCAGGATTACAGCTGGAAACTGAAACATTGAAGCAGCCTGTTCTACCATCAATAACCTGAGTGGGGGAGGCAGGATTAGGATGAAAATGACAATGGGATTAGACAAATGGGGTGCCTTTGCTTGGCCCACATAGTGTTACAACAAAAATTTCTATGTGTTAGGACGTACAAGTGTGAGACTAAGCATTTTACTGTGCAGTTCTGATCTGGATTTTATTTCAATTAATCTCATCTTAGTCTCCCCTGATGAATGTCTTGCCATTTGGAAATTCATTTCTCTCTCTTTGGAAACTTTTGTAATTATTTTAAAAAATAGTGTTGTGGAGAGTTGATGGCCAAATGCCTATTGATCATGTGGAAGGATATATTCTTCTTCTGACTTCAAAGACTGCAATGCTTTCCAAGGAATTAAAATTGGCAACCAAAATACCAAGGGAGAAATAGAGAGAGGTGAGAGTAAGGAGATTGTTATTGCTTTCCCTCACTCCAAGATACAATCTCAAAACTCTTCAGCTAACTTGCAACATAGGCACCAGGCTATTGTAAGGCACTGGACCTATTGGAATAGCTTTTGACAATAATAAGAATTATCTGAATAAATGGATTGTAAATCTACTGGACTGTGCCATTTATAGTGATAGAAAAGCAGAATTTTTCTGAGTCAATAGGAACAGAGAGGTCATGTTTAATTTAATAATCAAGTAATAAACAGACATTAAAACAAACAGCATGCTCCAGATACATTTTCAAAGGGGGTAAAAAAAAGTCATCATATTGAAATCAGATGCTATATGCATCACACATAATTTCTTCCTGTACTGTACTCCTGCCCTATTCCCCACCCCCCTAGTTCTGGAGATACATCTGTTTCTTCTCCCTCAGTTGATATGATCCAGTTAAATCCAAGCTTTGGAGACACTTGCATGAAACATCAGTGATTACTTGATTTCTCAGTACATAAATCTCACTATAGTCCTTACTATGTAGGTCTCTGCTATGAGGTAACTTTTCCTATGAAACATTTTTTTTCGTTTTTGCTGCTATCTGTCCTGAGACCTGCACTAACATAGCACTGTCAAAACTGATCTCCATATAACACACAAAACAATTGTTTTGCCAGAACAACCTGGTAAAGAGAGTGGAAAGATTAGAAAAGAACAGTTGCTTGCCAGGACCCATCAAGATTTCATTAAGCACCTATAGTATACCTTGAATTTTCAAATGACTATAGGTTTTAAAATCAAGATGACAACAAATTACTTCAATTGAATATGATCTGATTAAAGAGGCATTCTCTCTCTCTCTCTCTCTCTAACTTGTCATCCAACCAGCTGCCCAAGTGCCCATGCACCACAACTTGTGCAAGGTCTTGCACAACACATGCACATCAGCCAAAGCTCAGTCTCCAGTTCCTTGTCCCCTAGCCTGTGGGGTGCAGATGAACTGCGGGAATGAATGCAATGAGAGTTGGGGGTCTATAAGTTATTTGAGAAGCATGCCAGCCAGACAAAGAGTACTGAGACAGCCTTTGTCAGCAGCAGACTATAATGCTGTGTCAAGTTAGTGGCATGTTTTTGATCAGCTGATTTAATTAGTTCAATTCATATCAGAAAGGAAGTTAGTCAGACTGAATCTGGGGGTGTCCCACACCTGTCAGATTTTGTCCCTGAAACTCCTGCCTCAGTGGTGGGAGAAAAAGTAATCTTTTTTACTATAAAAATCTATATAGTTTCCCTCTTGCCAAGTAACTGATTAATTGCTCTCCTGTTCTACAGGTTTTGGCTTTACCCACTCTTGTCTGCAATGTTAGTCAGCCTTTGTACCTAAAGCACACTTAATCTGAATTGAGAGTGACACTAAATTCTGTGCTCTTTACATCCTTCGCCTCCCAGTCTACAGAACTGAAAAAGTGGCCAACAGATGGAGAGGCAAGATAGGTAGCTAAGCCTATGAGATAGAACTTATACCAAAAGTGGCACAAAACCCAAGATTAATTCTGAGAGCATTCAGTTGTTCTAAAATATCCTCAGGGGAATAAGCATAGCTAGCAGACCTCTGAGGATAGCCTACAAGGGGAGCGTAACACAAGACTCGTGTATTAGGGAAATTACCGTATTTACTCAAATACACGATTAAGTTTTTCCCCAATCAGCAAGGAGAAAAGTGCTCCTTGTCTTACATTCACATACAACAGAACCTCATTAAATACTCTGACTATCATTAAACTACTGCCAAAAGTAGCATGTGCTCAGTAATGGAAACCAACTATGAAGTTGATTAAATACAGCTAATATTGAGCATGACTATAAAACACATGTCCCATATGAGGCAAACACTGATGAGAGCCTACCACATTTTTTTTTGCCTTTTATTTATTTATTTTTTAAATGTTGTCTCAGCCAAATCAGGTTCAAATTCTATCAACTGAACAGAGCTCAACCATCCATATTTCTGTAGAACTATCACTAGCAAGTATCCTACCTCCCAGACTCTTCAGCCTGGGGCTTCAGATACTTCCAAATCCATGGCAGGTATCCCACATGCAAGCCCCAAGACCTGGAGTTCAGATCCTCCCAGTCTCACTTTCCCTTAGTCAAAAGGCTGAAGGGGTAAGCTAAAGGAAAATCCCAAGAGCAATCCCCTATCACCATAAATTGTGTAGCTGAGATCCTTACATTTGGATACATTTGTAAACCATCACAGGAGTCAGCCTGCCAGCAGTGCAAAGGACAGGCCTTCACCCTTTAGCTACACCAAGTCATTCAAGGTCAAAAAAGAAAGGTATCTCACTGCTGGGTAAGTAAAAATGTCTGGGCCACAAACAATATTCCCTGGTTGAGTCCATCTGAATAAGATATACAGTAGTACACATTTCACTCAGCCCCACCTCAGCACCAACTGTTTTTCAAGTCATGGTGAGCCACTACACTGAATATATTTCAACTTTCTCTTTACTCCCACAGCTGAGCTATGCCTTCCTTTCCAATTTCTAATGATTCCTGTTTCTTCACCAGTCTTAAACATCTGGCAAACTTCACTAAATGGGACCCCAAACATTCACCCAGAATCCCTGTTGCCCTGCTCAGCCTGTTGCATATGGGGGGGGAGGAGAGGCATTCCCTTTCCTTCTTCCCTGCCATGCTTCAAGATTGCAGGGTTTCCATTGTGCTTTTCTCTGCTTGCCTTTTTCATTTTTTTTGTGCCGTGAACCCATGCTTTTCTGAGGAGCCCATGCTTTTTCAAAGAGCCCGCCTGAAATCACAGTTTTTGCAGAAATCAGACAATCACAATTTTGATAGGTCCCTACCTGTATGCAAATTATTATAGGCATATTTATTTCAAAAGCAGTGTTTTAAAATTTGCCCCTCATTTCCATCTGCTCAGGGAGTGCAGAGTCTGACAGTAAGGTGGTTGAGGGTAAAAGGCCTGCAGGGGATAGAAGTTGGAGGGGCAGAGGACTCCCCCTTACCCAGATTTATTTTCCCTGATGAAACCACAGGGGGAGAATAAAATTCAAGGCAAACCTCCAATAATTAGATTCTATACCTGGAAAATTATAACAAATGTATACATCTTTCATATACAGAACCTAATTATTGTGGGGCTGTCTTATATTCAGGGTTATTTTATATGTGAGTAAATACAAACATGCTCATGTTTCTGCTAACAAGAAAACCAACGTGTTTAGCACCAGCATCAAGTGTAAATAGTTGTCAATATGAATGCTGTTAGTACATCAACTTTGGAACCTAGTCCAGAGTTTCCAAAGTAGCATCAGTTTAAAATCCGATGCATCACAGAGGAGGCTATATTTTGCCTTTATAGAGGAACAGATTTGAATGAGTTATCAAATATTTACATCTTTGAATTCCGTATTTCTGTTACCTGAAAGATAACTAATGTAAAATGTTAATTCTAAGCAGGGGAATACAATTAGTTAAATGGATCAAAGTAAATAAGGGAGGCGCTTATTCTAGATCTATAAATATCCTAGTTTACTTTTGTACTGTGAAAAAAGTGTGTAGAGTCATTATAATTAGTTTTCTGTATAGTGCAATTAAAAATAAATACATAAATAAAAAAAGGCAAATTGTGCATGCTTTCAATTTTTGTCTCAATTCTACCCAGTAGCTCGGTCCATCAGCAGTTATCGGATTTTTGTGAGGACTCTTTCAATGTAAATGTTGTCTGAGCATCCCTTTTTCTTTTTAACCCATCCCAAACCTCTGGACTTTGCATGCATATGATTATGATACAAGTATACATCTATACTCATCTCTGTGGAAAAGTAGACCCTGAATCCAAGTCATATTTTCACACTTATGTTGCAAATATACAAACATCTCTCAAAATACAGAAAAGTTCCAGGAAGATGACTGGTACAGCACAACAGCAGAAGACAGATTTGAGAGAGCACAGCTCGCAAAAAAAGAAACCTCAAGTGTATGTTCTCAAAAATGGCATTTCTTTATAAAAACTGGCACACAGAATTGTAGTCTGTATTGAGGCTCCTCCTCGTTATCATTTCCTCCTTTAGATACGAGTTTAACACACTATGATCTTTCCCAGATGCTCTGGACTGGCTCTGATCATGCACCTTTGTGTGTCAGTTTTGCTTATCCACTTTCAGATGTCACCAGTCTCTACTAACAATTACAGGATCCTCTTTCCTTATGAACATATGTCTCTTTTTTTTTTTTTCCAAGCTTCTGTTTGAATGGTTGGTCTTAAACATTCAAATTCTCATCACACCCCAGAATAACTTCATTGCCATAAATAAAACATTTTTTTCTGATTTAGAACAGTAACAATGAGATATGTTTTTATCCAGTTTGTACTTTTCCAGTTTACATCTTTTCACCCCTCTGAATTTCAGTGAAACCATAAAACCTGATATAATTTTTCCTCTGGGAATTTTGTGAGAATATAAAGCTAGAGTTACAGCTTCTCCATAGATGTTTTAATTTTGTTCAGTAATAAATAGCTCTTAAAATAGTCTGATATATCTCTGTTATTCAGGTTTAAACCCTACTTATGACTGACAGTAAAAAGCTTAAGTTGTAAGTAATTAAATAATACTTAACTTTTCATTTAGTTAAAAACGTACAATAAGGAAATACCAGAAACAAACAATGCATGATTTCTGCAAAGTATTTAACATTTCCAGAAAGCATCCTTTTAACTACCCTTTTATTTTTCATAGAATAAAGAATTCAGAATGTAAGGTATGTGGTATGACTAAGATTTGAATATGTCATTATAAGAAAATATGATCACAAGAATAAGCATAGCGATGAAGATATGCTGAAATCAGAGGAAGTAAGACAGGTAAACAATGAAGCAATATTCCATATATTTCACAGGAACTTAATTATAGATTACAATTATTCAGAAGGCAGAAGTAGGCTGCTCACAAGATCCTAGTGTTTTACAAAAAAAATCTTGGGATTGTATAGTATGTATCATAATGATTTCCATATTTTGAACTGCTTGGGACTTTTTTCTTAATTGCATCATGATAGCTCGATTCAGTAGTTATTCACAGGAAATTGAGAATTGCAAAGGTTTGTAAATTACTAGAGCAGCATTTCTGCCAGCAAATTTATAAGAGCAAAGTACAGACTTTACTTGGCTTGGTAGGTCATTTTTCTCCTCCCTAAAAGAATCCTCACTTGTCTTCTCCCTGGGACATTATGCAGCAGTCTGATCACTAATGTTCACATGCCTTTTATTCATTAATAGCCTATGCCAGAAAAATGTCAGCTTTCTAGAAGGATACCAAGAAAATTAATTTGGTTGGTTATATAGTCCCAATCCACTAGGCGGCTCATTAGCTCATGTGTTGGAGGACTACGGACTGCTTGGCTGGAATAGAATCGACCTTGGATGTGTTGTCCTCGCTTCACTATCAAAAGGATCTTATGTCATCACCCATCATCATCAGTGTTTATGCATGAGGACAGTGGGTGTTACTCGGCTTCTGGGACAGTTTCCATGTATAGTGTAGTCTAAGGACTCTGAAACAGTCAGAATTTATACTAAGCATTCCTAATGCTATGTATTAGGTAGTGAGATTTATTGATGGAGAAGCAGATATAAGTAAGTCTCACACTCTATAAGGAAAGCTGAGTTCCAGTCATATTACCCAGAAATAACAACACACATAGCCCAGTGTCTCATACATCCTGACAAGTCTCCAACATTGACCAGTTTATGACAAGGATTACATGATACCATTGCCTGCAAAAACATGTCCCAGTCCAATACTTTCCAACCATAATAATTTAGTAGGAAGTTTATACATAACTGATAGATTACTACTGGGCAATGGTTGCAGCTAGATAAGCAATCAGGAAATTGGGATAGGCTTATATACTGTAATAGTAAAAATATACTAGAGAAGCTAACAGCACACTGAGACACTCATATATCCCACAGCCCACTAAAATCAGTTCCTACCTTGAGGTCTCAGGTGATTACTGAAATATACATTCCCAGGCTGCTCCCGTTTAATGGAACTACCTACCTACAAATGCCTTTATAAGAGCATCTGCTAATGTATCACTAAAAAAACACATATTGAAGACATGCAATATAGGGGCAACTGAGAAAGTGTAACTCTAGTGTTTTGTCTAGTGGACAAAAAATAGTCCTTTGAGGGGAAAGGCAATTTGAGGAGCAGTCCTTTGCTTTCCATGGAAAGATGCTGGCAGTTAGTTACAGTTCAGCCAATGTGTTCAAAAGACACAGGGCGCATCTACATGTCACTGTATGGTGATGTTGCTATGGCAGCTTTAGTACTTCGTTTTGGAAGTACTGAAGCATGGTGCAGTATGGTCAGTTATTGCACCATGCATGCACCTCACGTTAGATTTCGCCACTACGTTGCCGTAGCAGCATGCTATAACCTGGGAGCACACTGGTATGGTGGCATAGCTGGTGATCACGTGTAGACCTGCATGATCACTACATCATCATAGTGTGCCATACAGCGATGTGTAGGCATCCATAGAAGTGCATCTGTTGGGGGTCACCACCCAATCCAGCAGACGACCTATAGGAAATTTGCCTTGGTTCTACCCTCTTTGCTTCCTTGGGAAAGTGCTCCCTCCCTTATTGTGAATTCCTTGTTGGTCTTGCTAACCTTTTCCTATCTATAAGCCAATTAATATACGCTGGAAGATCAGGGAAGGAAAGAGTTGCAGACTAAAAGGACAAGTTTTTCCACCTTCAGTAAACATTTGTTTTGAATTGGCAGGGAGATTCTGTCTCTTTAGTGTACTTATACAGGACTTTATCTACAAATTAAGCTCTGATGAATATTTCTCCTCACATGAGCAAAACAGACTTTCACTACCTTCCCAACACCCAATGGGTTGGAGTTACTATTATTTGAGTAATTAGAGACTGGGTAAATCTAGTCATCTTCACCGCATAGACACCAAAATGGTTATAATATCCTTTTGAAAGGAATGAATATGAAATAAATGATAGAGATTGTATTGTAGTATCCTCTAGTAGCCTCTACAGATTTTTCCCAGGCTGAACCTTGTGCCAACATCCCTACAAATTTGACTACTTTTAGAGTTATTTAAAGGAAAAACCACAGTAAGAGAGTGAGCCACTTTCAAAAAAGTGATGGATTTGAGGTTAAGAACCATATCCATGCCAAATACCAATACATTTGCTCCTTTTTCAGCCTTCTGATGAATTCAGCCTCCTACTGGTCAGTCCCCTAGGGATGGCCATTTATAGGAGGCTTCTTATACACGACAAAACATTAATACTGTAGAATAAGTTTCTTCCATAAGTAATGGGAATTCAGGGAAAAGATTTAGAACATAAATTGACAGAGGGACTATCCTATGAGAGGGAAGAAGTTAGGGTATACAGGGCCGACATTCGTAAGACTAGAATAACTCAGATGATATGGGTTAGGAAAGCTGCTGTAGACTATAACTAATATAACTGAGGGGTTATCTGCACTGAAAAGTGCAAGATGGAAAGCTGAAAATAAGTACTTCTAGTCTTTTCTTAAACTGTTTTTTTCAGGCCCAGGCCTGTAAGGGCAAGGTCTGAAGAAATATAGTTAATATAGTATTTTTGTCATGAGAAGTTTATGAAACCTTTTGTCTAACTTTTATTGCTATTATTAAATATTTATATTAGGATAGTGCCCAAAGAAGATTGGGGCTTCAGTATATTGTGTATTGTACAAACATAGAAAAAAAGGCTATCCCTGCCCTGAAGGATTCACAGTCTAAATACTCATCTGAGTTGAGGCCTGATCCTTGTCTCAGTAACACCTAAAGGCACTACAGAGGCACCATACAGCAGAGGGAAATAGGATTAAACCAGGTCCTTGTTATTTTAAGGTAGAATGAATGAATCTCAAACTTTAAGCTACATTTTAGAGGTAATCTCCAAAAAAATCTCAACCAACCAAACAAAAAACAAACCAACAGCTACAAGACAGTGAAAATGACTGGCCATAATGTAGTGAGCACTGCATGAAATTATATCGTATTTCATAACAGGTTAGGTTTGTGTGACTGAAAAGGCACAACTGAGGAGCAGAAGAATCAAGGGAAATTATAAAAGGAATTCACCAAGAAAGACATCCAAATTATTTCAGGGCTCTTTCAGAAGATCTCTTAGAAAACTATGAGGAAGAGAAACCAGGTACTTGAGGCATATTTCCACAGAACTGGACTTTTAATAAATCAGTTGGAGAAGTAATTTGGATTTTTGATGGCAGTGTCTTTCAACTGCTCTTTACAATTCCTCAGCAATGATACTTGAATAATGTGAAGATCTGTATTTGCTTGGCACCAAATGTAAATTTCCTTTTGAATCCAACAGCAAACAAGAAAGACTGTGTTAGGACCCAAGTCTGCAACATGCTAGGAACCTATATCTTCCATTAAATCAACTAGAAATTTAATTTCACACCACAAACATTAAATCTTTAAATATGACTGTACATATGCCTCAAACAGACATTCAGTTTCTCTTGAGAGAGTTGCTGCTCTCCTAGGAGAAACCATGAGTGTACAAATGTTCAGGCTTCTCCCCCAGCTGCACAGTGGCAGCACTACAAGCTCTTCACTCTTAAAGCTTCACTATTTAAATGTCTATACACATGGCTCTGTGTAAGTTTCTCTACCAGAAGAGCAAACCTGGGGGAATTCTCCC
>NW_017728912.1:18074747-18087266 GCF_001723895.1 Crocodylus porosus
GGGGACTGTCAGTTAACTTGAATATGGAAGGGATCTTGGACAGAAGTTCAATAAACTGATTTACCTTAAATCAGTGAAGTCTGATACTACATCCTTCCAGGTTTATTTTAAACTGGTTTCAGCCATTTTGAAAGCATTTTACATGCACTGAACTTCTATTATAGATTTTAACCCATTTCTGCTCACTTATACTGGTTACACGTAATTTCTTTCCCTAACCATTGGGAGTATCTATAAGTCAGGATGAGTATGGCTGGCAAATATGGAGCCAGATGACAAGCATCAGACAAATCTCCCATCAAAGTCTTGATTGCATTTCTCTTTTAGTATCAAAAGATTTATAATTAAATATACTTATGATCCTCCACAAACTCCTTTGTGAAAGCCCTATTTGTGTTCTATACCAGATTAGAGATCCCCTCCTGACTGGATTAAAGCCTAATTTTTTCTAACAGGATTTAAACACATTTAAGCTTGCAATGTAGTGTCCAAAAAAAATCAGTAATCTCTCCCTTTCTTGGACAGGTCTTCTATTAACCACGTAAAAGTCTTTAGATATCCATTATAGTGCCATAAGTATGCTAACTCTGGATAGTGAGCCACATTAGAAGGTTATTTGTCACCTACATACACAAGCAAAGAAAGATAGAGATCTCAACAAAAAAAAAAGCTGGGGAAAAATTGTAAGTCTATTAATTGTATTCTGTTCTTGGTAGTGTTAGTGATGTTGCAGCCATGACGGTCCAAAAATTATGTGGGAGGTGAGGCTTTCTTAGGGTGGTATCTTTTATTGGGCCAACTGCACATCTAGGATAGAGTTAAACAAGCTTTTGAATGCAAGGCATTCTTTTAGCTTATGACAGAAGTTAGATTCTTATATCCTATTATAAGATATAGTAGGCTATTAAGTCATGTAAAAACTATGCCAAAAATCATACATTTCTACTAAGAACAGATAAAATATTAAAGTACTTTACATTAAGCTCCCAAGCTGCACATGACTATAGATGGCCTGATGGATATCTAAATCAAAACAAACAGAAGGGACTTCTTATTTGACTCGACTCCCCTCCATAACTTTTGCAAATTGACTAGCATCTTATTAAAATTCTAATATAATAAAAGGCTTAATCTGTCTGTCTGTCCATAAGGCTTTTGGGCAACTGCGCATGCTCTGTCGAGAGGACAGATGGCAATTAGCTGCGTGGCCTGGGCTGCACATGCCCAAGTTGTTGGGGAAGTTTGTGGTGGTGGCAAACATGCCCCAGCCACCTGAGCAGTGGGGCTTCCCTCCCGTCTCCCTGCCTGAAGGGGAGGGGGCATAGATCATGGTGGTCGTGCCCCCCCACTCCTCCCCAAAATAGCCAGCAGGAAGGGAGGTGGATGTGGGCAAGACAGACGTGGAGTGGAGGGGTGGAGCGGGGCCAGACCCAGGTGGTGGGGAAAGTGGTAGAGTGGGGCTGGATCTGGAGTGGCTGGGGGGTATAGCGGGACTGCATCCGGAGTGGTGGGGTGAGGGGGGTGCAGGGCCAGACACGGGGCTCCGTCTCCACCTGCCCCACCTTCCCCCTGTCATTCTTTATGAGCAATTTGCTAATATATACATATCTATTACAATAATTACCTCCTTGCAGAAGGGTTTGGGCAGTGGGAGCAAGGCAGTAGCCAGGGAGATCCTGAGCCGGCCCTTATGTCGTCAAACCTGCTTATCTCCTCAAACCTCATGGCACCCTTCAAAAGATCTTGTAGTGCTTTTGTTGAGAATCATTGTTTTAAGGATTTAAAGAATCAATAAACGTAAACTATTTTATTTTTACGCTAAACCCAGTACTGAATTTGCTGCATAATGGGGATTGAATGAATGTATGGCCTTTTTTTTTTTAAATTTCCTCTACTTGGGGAATGGTCTGCATTCCTGGCATACATCTCACAGGAATAAATTACAATGACATAATGGATAGTTGTTTTACTGCAGCATTTTCTTTCATTATTTAAAACAAGTTCCATTTTTTTGGAAATGCTGCTACTTTATCATTGAAACACAACATGAATTTGGGAATCTGTTTACACTGAATACATACATTACATATACTATACAGTTATGGGTATTACACACACTCATATATAGATACACCCAAATCTATAGAAGTGAAGGATGAACTTTTGTCTAGATTTCAGTTCTAGGCCTCAGGTGAACATGACCAAAGATGACATCTTAATGTTTCACATGCCAACAGCAAGATACCTGTTGCTGTTGTGAACTTTTCTAGACCTACTCATTAGTTTCTTTATAGCTAAAACTTCTGAAAGAGTAGATTGACCTCATCAGCTTTAGCAAGTTAAATTGTTTACTGGCATGCTTGATTTGCAATCTTAATTATCTATCTCTGCCAAGTATGTAGAGTGCTTTTAAAAAGTGACTAAAGAAAACACAAAAATCATACCATAGGGAAGTTTATGAAAACCATTTTGAGTCACTACAGAAGAGATTACTATGAGATATTTCTCACACTATCAAGCACAATTATTTAAAAATATAACCCTGCTGGATAAATAAATATTTTCTTTCCAGAATGCAAGACAAAGCAAAATAACACCCCCACCAAACAAAACCTAGTCTTGTTAGAAATTGGTGGTGAAGAGTATGGAAACTTCTCTCTTTGAGCTGAAATGCACTTTATGTGCCCTATACATGGAAATCCTGATGTGACAGGAGTATCTCTACTGGAGTCTCTCTATTGGTGACTCCGCCCTCCTGTTATGGGTCAATGGTCTGCTTACTCACTTGCCATGCCTTGATCATAATTGATTAATTAATTGATGTAATTAGCAGGAGCTGGCTGTGTTATTTGCCCCAGTGGCCAGGGGGTACTATCTGCAGCTCCTTTTCCTCCCCTACACCGCAGTCCAAGCCTCGCAGATGGTACTCACGTGGTTTGGACCTGGACCTTGCTGTAATTTGGCCCCCTTCATGACTCCCCTGGGCTTCCACCACCTTGTCTTGTCCTGCACCCTCCTGGTGTTCTGCTGCCCCCCCTCTTGGTGAGGCTCTCTACCGCCCTTGCTCTGGGGCTCCTCACTGCCCCCTCGCTCTGGGGCTCCTCACTGCCCCCTTGCTCTGGGGCTGGGGTCAGTGCACCCAAAGTGCCATGCCCTCTCCAGTGCCGGGGTCCCCATGCTACCATGGAGCCCCTATGAGGCCTCCTCCAACCCCTAATAACTTCACCTGGTCCTCCGGATAAACAGTGAAAACAAAACACAAAGCCCCTGGGTGTAAGGGAGAAGATAAGGCGGCAGGCCCCGAAGAACCCCGCCTTGACGGCCCCGAGAATACCCCACGCGCCCAGGCTCGAAGCACGCAGTGGGAACTTACCCTTTACAGGGACACAGCAGGAGGGAGCACAGGAGAGGCCTGGAGCAGTATAAAAGGGGCACCGGAGCTGGCCCAGAGGGAGGCGGATCTGGAAGTAGCAGTTGGAGGAGTTGATGCCAGTGGGAGCACTCTCCGGCGGATTTGAGCCTCTTGGAGGTGCGGCCGGACCTTCTGGGGTAAGTGGGACACCCCAGCAGGGCTCGGAAACCGGGGCAGTGGGCCCAGCAAGGCTGGAGAAGGCTAAAGGCTGCGGGGAGCGGCAAGGACCCCATACGGGGGCCGGAGACAGCAGCAGGGCGTATGCCGGGACGCTGGAGTCGCCGGTATATATATTTTTTCCTTTCCTTCTGGTGATATGGGCGGAGAAGCCTGTTGCAGAGCAAAAAGGGGGATTCCCCACCTTTCAGCAGATGGGGGAGCACCGGGGTCGGCGGTTGAGGATTGAAGCCGGCGGCACACCCTAGGTGACCTCAGCCGTAGTTTTCTGTTGGCTTCACCTTCTTTTTCCTTTTTTTTTGCTGGATCCTGGAACATCCTAAACGAATGACCGGTCCAGTTGGACGGTCGCTCCCGGTGGAGGAGCCCTCATCAATCTGAGACCCAGGAGTGAAGGAGTCTCATTTTTGGACTGTGTGAGCCAGACCAACTGGACAGATCCTAATCATCATCAAAGTCGTGGCAGGCGAGACAGATGCGTATGAACATCCAACCAGCAGTGAGTCACTCCTTGACACCCAGTGGGTGGTCCTGAGATGGGGAGACGGTACAGTCCGTGGCTAAAGATCGACCCCCCAACAGAGTGGTGCATTGTCTGGGAACATGGCAGTGGCTTCCTAGGCCGGACTAAACGTCTGAATGGAGCACCCAGCAGTATTAGCAGGGGCAGAACCCTGGCAACAAGCCATAAATTTAATGGTTCAGGTGCTGCAACAACAGCAGCAACATTCTCTAAGACAAACTAGTATACAGGAACATTTGATACAGCAACAGGCATGTGCCCAGAGGGGGTCATGGGACTTTAATATGCCCAAGATGTCTAAAGAAGATGAGCCCGAGGCCTTTTTGGAGGCATTCAAGAGGGCGACCATAGCCACGAGAGTGGAAAGACTAAAATGAGCCGGTTATTTGGGGATCTTGCTGATCGGACAGGCGGCATATCGGGCCCTGTCCCGAAGTGATGCCCAAGATTACGACAAAGTCAAAACAGAGATTTTGTGGAGACTGGATATAACACCAGACAGGCACCACCAAGCGTTCCGGGAGAAGAAACCGCGGGAGGCAAAAGCCCCCTGAATTTTGTGGCAGGGACTGGCTGACCGAATGAATAAGTGGCTACGTCCCAAGCATCAAAGGAGGAAATTTGCGACCAAATATTATTGGAGCAGTTCCTGACTGACCTGGAGGAAGATACCCAGCGCTGGATGAGATGCCATGGCCCAACGTCATCTCAACAAGCCCTCCAGTTGGCCGAACAATTTGATGTGGCACAAGGGGAATTGAGACACGACAAAGGTACGCGGGGCCAGGATGTACCATTAAGGAAGGACAAGGAGGTTAAGGTAGAAAGGAGGGTGAGTCCAACCAGCCCAATCTGTTTCCTCTGTGGGAAACAGGGACATATCACACGGGTTTGCCCACAGGGTACGCAGTGGAGGGGAACAAAGGACCAAAGCCCTCCTGGAAGACCTCTAGGGGCAGGAGAGACCCCGGAAGGGGAACCAATGGAGTGCGGGGTGTGTACCAGCGTGGCACCGAAAGTGCAGCCCCTCCCAGAGGTTTAAGTGTGGGTCAGGGGTCGCCCCGTTTAGGCAATAGTGGACACGGGATGTGCACAAATCCCTGGTACGCCCATCTCTGGTAGATTGGGAATGAGCATCTCAATGCACTGGAGTCCAGCTGGTGTGCTTGCACAAACAAAAATCGTTCTTCGAAAGGCACCTGTTGGAAGTACGGGTGCAAGGGGTCCGTTGGAGAATGCCCGTTGGCTTAAAAGAGGATATTCTATACCCCATGATCCCGGGGCGGGAGTGGCCCAAGATATTCGAGGTCATTGATACCATCAACAGATCGGAGAGCCGGCGGGAGGGACTAATGGGGACTGATCCCGACACAAAAGACGACCTGGAGCTAGAGACGTTGGCGAACAGCAGCCAATTTCGGGAGGCTCAGGAGGCCGACTAAGAGCTGAGACCATTTAGAAGAGAAGACCCTGCAGGGCATAACCAACAGGTAAGCCCCCCTGCGTGTTGAGTATCGGGTCCCCGTGTCGAAGTTAGAGGAGGGTTAATGTATCGGATCAAACGGGGCAGGACTGCAGGGGAAGAGGTAGCCCAACTCGTAATACCTCGCCCCTATAGGGAACCCTTGTTACGGCTGGTGCATAAAAACCCCCTCGGGGGGGCACTTAGGAAAGCATAAGACAGAGGCCCGCCTGGCTAGATGGTGCTTCTGGCCTCACATGTATGAAGAGGTTGAGAATTTTTGTAAGACCTGTGACCTATGTCAAAGGGTGAGTTCTCATAAGCCCCCGAAGGTGCCCCTACAGTCACTACCAGTGATACGAGAACCATTCGCCTGAGTAGCCTTGGATGTTGTGGGCCCGCTTCCCCATAGCGTAGCAGGACATCAGTTCGTGCTCGTCCTCATCGACTATGCGACCTGTTTCCCAGAGGCTATACCTCTGAGGACCGTGACAGGACCCAAGGTGGTGGAAGAACTGATGAAGTGGGTGGCTAAATTTGGGATACCCCATGAAATATTGACTGATCAAGGGTCAAATTTTATGTCAACAGTCCTAGGAGCCCTGTGCAAAGTGTTACCCCTTAGGACGACAGTATACCATCCACAAACAAATGGGCTGGCCGAGTGCTTTAACGGGACCCTAAAAGGGATGTTACGCCGTTGCGCTCAGGTCGACCCCAGGAAGTGGCACCTACTGGTCCCACCATTATTATTTGCAGTCTGAGATGCCCTGCAGTCATCGCTGGGTTATTCCCCTTTTGAGCTAGTTTTTGGTCACCATCCCTGCAGTCTATTGGATGTTGTTCGGGAGGGATGGGAGACAAACCCGGGTCCAGGCAAGGGGGCAGCAGAATATGTTCAGAACTTACAGGAGCAGGTCCAAGCAGCTAGAGCAATGGCCCATGATAGCCTGGAACAAGCACAGCATCAACAGAAAGAAAGGTATGATGCGCACACAAAAGCCCAAGAATTGCGAGCCAGGCAAAAAGTGCTAGTGTTGTTGCTGAATTCAAACAGCAAGTTCCTAACCTGTTGGCAGGGACCGTTTACAGTGATACGGAGGGTAGGCCCCATTGATTACGAGGTCCTATGGGAAGGGGCCAAAAAAGAAAAGCAAATCTACCATATTAACCTTCTGAAGGAATGGCACGAGCCACAGGGCCTACTAATCTCCCCGGACCCTGAGTCCGATGAATTCGGGATACAAATAAGGGATAATCTGCAGGGTCCCATAGACCATAATCAGATCCCGGTGGGAAGACAGCTGAAACCCCAACAGTTACAGCAACTACAGAGTCTCATAAGGGAATTCAGGGACATTTTTACAGATAAACCAGGGAAGGCCATCGGAGTGGAACATCAAATCATAAAGGGAGACCAGGTGGCACAGGAAAAGTGGTGTAGAATCCCTTATCATCGGTACCAGCCCATTAAGGAGGAACTACAAAAAATGTTAGAGCAAGGGATTATCAAGCCATCCTGTAGCCCATGGCGCAGTCCCCTCGTGGCCGTAATGAAGCCAGACAGGAGTTTGAGGCTATGTATCGATTTCCGGAAATTGAACGCCCTTACTCAGTCACCAGGAGGGAGCACAGGAGAGGCCCGGAGCAGTATAAAAGGGGCACCGGAGCCGGCCCAGAGAGAGGCGGATCTGGAAGTAGCAGGTGGAGGAGTCAACGACGGTGGGAACACTCTCTGGCGGATTCAAGCCGCTTGGAGGTGCGGCCGGACCTTCTGGGGTAAGCGGGATGCCCCAGCAGGGCTTGGAAACTGGGGCAGTGGGCCCAGCAAGGCCAGAGAAGGCTAGAGGCCGCGGGGAGCGGCAAGGAACCTGTACAGGCTGGAGACGGCAGCGGGGCGTAAGCCGGGATGCCAGAGTCACCGGTATATATATATTTTTTCTTCCCTTCTGGTGATACGGGCAGAGCAGCCCATTGCAGAGCAAAAAGGGGGATTCCCCACCTTTCAGCAGACAGGGGAGCAGCAGGGTCAGCGGTTGAGGATTGAAGCCGGCAGCACACCCTAGGTGACCTCGGCCGTACACACCCTAGGTGACCTCGGCTGTAGTTTTCTGTTGGCTTCACCTTGTTTTTCCTTTTTTTTTTGCTGGAACCTGGAACATCCTAAATGAATGACCGGTCCGGTTGGACGGTCGCTCCCAGTGGATCAGGCAAGGGTGTAGGGGTGGAGGAGCCCTCATCAACCTGGGACCCAGGAGTGAAGGAGTCTCATTTTTGGACTGTGCGCACCAGACCAACTGGACAGATCCGAATCATCATCAAAGTCGTGGCAGGTGAGACAGACGTGTACGAACGTCCAACCAGCAGTGAGTCACTCCTTGACACCCAGTGGGCGGTCCTGAGACGGGGAGGCGGTACAGACCGTGGCTAAAGATCGACCCCCCGACACTGGGCTATAACATAAAAACCTAAACCATCCGGCCAAAACAACATTCAATCCCTACCGGGGAATACTCCAACCCATAGCAGTAATCAGGGGCTGCTCACGCAGTCATGCTTTTCCCCTCTGTCTGCACTGGCCAAGCTCCTTCTCCCTTGGCCTCCAGTAGGGAACTGCCCTCCTGGCTCCACTCCCAGGGTTTATATGTGCCAGGCCCTACCCCTTCCTGTCAGCTGACTCCCCAGCCGTTGTCCTAGCAACCAGCACCTGTGACTCTGGCTGCCCTGGTAACTAGCAGCTGGGCTTCCTACCTCGCTGCTAGGGCTCTCTCCCGAGCTGTTTTTGCTCTCAGGTGCAGGGCACCTGTGTGCTCTGTGACACACCTCCCTCCCCCCCTTTAACTCCAGACTCACTGAGCTGAGTCTTCATTCTCACCAGGTGCTCCATCCATCTGGGCTCTCCTCTTGGCCTTTCTTCAGACACCCGGCAATTCAGGTACAGGAGGCGGAGGTTTTCAGGTGCCTCCTACTTGCCTTTTACCCAAGGTGTACCATGTGGGATTTGTTGGGAGTTACCCACCACAGGTAGTCCCTCCACATTAGCCAACCTTGGTAGAGCGCTGCTTCGGCCTGTCTTCTTTCTACATTTTAAATGTTCAGGTGGATGGTTCTGGGCATGGCGTACCCATCTGACAGAGGTGGCAGGTGCATTACTGCAGTTGTTGGGAGTCCGCCTCCCTGCTGCCCCTCTATCCTTCTCCCTTATCTGGAATTCCCCTGTTTTTCCTGGCCCCACTTCTTCCTCGTATTGTCTCGAGAAGAAATAGGTGTTTATGTTTTGGGTTTCAGGGTGATGCTTTACCTCAAAACAATATGGTTGCAGACTAAAGGCCCATCTCATCAGTCTTGCGCTATCCGTCTTCATGCTCTGCAGGCAGTGCAGGGGTGCACGATTGGTGATCAAGGTGAACCGCCGCCCTAACAAGTAATACTGTAGTGTTTCAATAGCCCACTTAATTGCCAGACACTCCTTCTCCACTGTGGTGTAACTTTGTTCCGGTGGGTGTAACTTCCTACTTATGTAGGCTATCGGGTGCTCTTCTTCTCCTTCTCTCTGTACCAATACAGCTCCGATAGCCACATCTGATGCATCAGTCAGCACCAGGAAAGGTTTATTAAAATCCGGAGTATATAAGAGTGGTTGTAGGCATAGCGCATCCTTCACCGCTTGGAATGCCTTTTCTGCCTCCGGCATCCATCCCACTTTGGTTGGAGCTCCTGCTCTTATCATCTCCGTCAAAGGTGCAACTACGTCTGAGAAGTGAGGTATAAACTTTCTATAATAACCGGTCAGCCCCAAGAAAGTCCTCACTTGCTTTTTAGTATGGGGCGCTTGATATCTCCGCAACGCCTCCACTTTGCTCAACAATGGTCTCACCTTCACTCTTCCTACTACGAACCGCAGGTATTGCATTTCTTTTTTCCCTACAGTACATTTCTTTGGATTGGCTGTCAGCCCGGCCCTTCTCAAATCTCGCAGTACTGCTCTCAGTGTGGTGAGGTGTTCAGCCCAGTTCTCAGTGTATATAATAATATCATCAATGTACACCACGGCGTAACCCCCATGGGGAGCCAAAACTCTGCCCATTAACCACTGGAACATGGCCACAGCTCCATGCAACTGGAACGGCATTTGCCAGAATTGGAAAAGACCCCACAGGGTGGTGAATGCCATCTTTTCCTGGTCTCTGGGTGCCACTGGGACCTGCCAGTAACCTTTTGTCAGGTCTAAAGTGGAAATGAAGCAAGCTTGCCCAACATTTTCCACCAGTTTGTCCACTCGGGGCATCGGATAGGCGTCAAACTTAGCCACTGCATTCACCTTCCGGTAATTGAAACAGAGCAGTTGTCCTAGCAACCAGCACCTGTGAGCCCTGGTAACTAGCAAGTGGGCTTCCCCCCTCACTACTAGGGATCTCTGCTGAGCTGTTTTTGCTCTCAGGCGCAGGGCACCTGGATGCCCTGCAACACCTGACTATATATATTACTTCTATTAAAACTATAAGTATTCAGCATTTCTTACCTATTACTGTTGCTCAGCCTACTCTCTAAAGTTAAAAAAATACTGAGAACAACAAAATTACGATATGTGCAAAAACAAAATAAAGCCTGAATGTAGTTAATTGCCTTTTTTCGATTTCTCTTTTGCTTGGACAGATCCATGCTGACTAAAAGTTAACAATTATTTTTTGATGTTCATGGTGTGTGTGTGACAAGTTGGGCATAAACATGGCTGTTGCAGAGTAAAATCTCTATGGGAAGAAAAAGGCAAATAGGAAGTAAAGGAAAATGGAAAAAAGAGAACTACAAATGCTATTTCTCTTTTGCTTGGACAGATCCATGCTGATTCCCTCCCCACAAAAAGCAGCATATTTTGTAATAACTTTGAACAAAGGCAAGAGTCCATTTGACATTCCTCACTTACAAGAATGATCAGATCTTTCACAGTATAAGAACAATGCAGGTTGTACATTGTAGAATAGAGATGGTCAGCTATTTTTTATGGTACAGATTTCAATCAGAAATTTCTTTTTTTTTTTTTTTTTATCAAAAATGACCTATTTTACAGAAATTATTTTAAAAGAAGAAGTTGAAACATTTAATTTTCCTACAGTAAAACATTTCTATTCTATGGCATCATTTTGAGTAACGTAATTATATTACTTTTATATTCACTTTCAATATTATTTTAATATGTTAGGTTGTATTGGTTATTATATTTAAATTAGTTTCGAAATTATTAAAATGGCGTCAGAAAAGTTAGATCTTTCAGACAGAATATCCAATTCATGGAAAATCTTGACTTTTCAATTTCTCATCCTTATTTGGAACACATTTTGAGATGCTGGAATTTCTAGCAGAACAGACAGCATCAGTTCAAGTGAGACAGAAAGATACATTTTGTAATGCTGCTAATGGCAGTTCAGCTCCTTGATATAGCCATTTTCTGTTTATCTTTCATTCTTTTAGAAGACCAACATTAGCTGACTGCATTTATAAACATTTCTATCTTCAGTTAAGTCCTTGCCCTGTAGTAGTGGCAGGACAGAAGTAATTTGATTTAGATTTAAGTAAGGCTCATCATCATCCATTCTAACCTATTTAGGATTGGTGAGGGACAGATGCTCCAAACTGACCCCTCTGAAAAAGATCTCAAGAATAGTGCTTGCCAAAGGAGCTGGGAAGATGGCTTTACTCCCTCATTTTCAGGTTTGCCATGTATGGAACAGGAAGAAATAAGCAGGGAAGTTGTGACTCCCTAGAGAAATGACAGACATGCCCAGAGACACATAGGGAGCAGAACTAATACATGACATGTTTATGAAACATTTTTTTATTTAGTTTTTTTAATTTATCAGGTATTTATTGTGGCATAAGAGCTTGATAATTGGGGTGACCATACACCCCCGTTTGGCTGGGACAGTCCCAGATTCCATAGGCTGTCCTGGCATCCTGGCCAGTTGGCTAAAATTGAAGCAAAAGTCCCAGATTGGTGTGACCACCCTACCTGCACATGCCTGGCCTGACTCCTCCTGAGCTGTGGCTGGAGGCTGCTCAGGTTGGGCTGCTCCTTCTGTATGGGAAGGGATCAGCTGAGGCAGGGCAGGCCAAGGGAGTGGGCTGGGGCCAGGGCCAGGGCCAGGGCTTGGGCATTTGTGGGTGGTAAGCCCAGATCACTGCCTGCCACTGGCAGCTCTGTGCTCCATTGCTGCAGCCACTGCAGAGGCTTGGGCTGCACATGGTGGCCCTGGGAAGCTGCCAGCAGTGGCGGGCAGAGGTACCTTGCGGCTATGCAGCACAGGCTGGTGGAGTGTATGGGGTGCTGCACAGTAGACCTGTGCGAAGTGGCTAGTATTCACTTCGGATTCAGCCAGGCCAGGCCCATCCCTTGCCCACTCTCCCAGCCTGGCAATGGCTGCTCTGCCTGCCCCAGCTTCTGGCACTTGTTTAAAAAAGTGCCCTGAATCAGTGGGTACTGCCAGGTGGGGGGCAATCCCTGCTGCCCCATGATGCATGGGGGACTCTGCACAAGGCCCCCAACCCCCACTCCTGCTCCCCCAGGCCCCCATGTGGCTGCCTCGCCTGGGCCAGCTCCTGCCCTTTAAGAATAAAAGAAATGAAAAAAAACCCAGACTCACTGCTCCTGTTGGTGGAGGTGATCCCCACTGCCCCCTGCTGCCCCACACCACATGGTGGGCTTTGCACAAGCCCCCAAAGCCTTGAGGCCACCACAGGAGTGGTGAATCCTGGGACTTTTCTTGGCTGTTTTTTTCTTAAAGGGCTGGAGTTGGTCCAGGCAGGGCACCCGTGGCAGGGCTGGGGGAGCAGTGGGGGTTGGGGGGCTCATGCAGAGCCCCCCATGCAGCATGGGAAAGTGGGGGGCAGCAGGGAATGCTGCCCCACCTGGCAGCACCTGGGGAGCACCGGGGCTTTTTTTTAAAGTAC
>NW_017728912.1:18087372-18133450 GCF_001723895.1 Crocodylus porosus
CTGCTGCAGCCACCGGGGACCACCCGAATCATCAAAGCTTTCTGAATCAATTCTAAGAATTGATTTGGACCTTTAAATTTGTTCCCTGATTCAATTCGGATTTGGAGAGTCAGCCACCAAATCAGGCTGAATCTCCTCCGAATCATCACTTGAAGCTTCAAACAGCTGTACTGCACAGGGGCCACTGCCAGCCAGGTCCAGTCTGCACGCAGGAGATTGGAGCTTGACTGCAGGCCTCCGTGCTGTCCCGCCCCACTTAGCCATTAGGGCTCCTGGGAGCTGTGGGGTTGGTGGCTGTGTGTGTGTGCACATGCATGTGTTCAGGGTCAGGCTATATAGGTGTGTGTGTGCATGTGCGTGTGTGTGGCGCCCCCTGTCCTGGATTTCCTTTAAAATAATATGGTTACCTGATTGATAGTAAAAATTACTCTATTAGAAATTAATCTACAGATACGTGAGTAACAAGATTAGTTGATAATGTAGAAAGAGTAAAAGACAAAAGTATTTTAAAAAGTGTTGAGTTAAACTGAATGAAAAATCTGAACATGAAATTCACAACTAGCAAACCACCTCACAATATGCAGCTTGATTAAATCATTGAGCAGGAAGTTGTTACTTTGTACACAGCCTCCTAACATGAAGCATTTAGGAGCAGAAAGTATTAGTATTTAATGACAACAGACAATTCCTAGGATACGTGTGTGTGTGCATGTACACATACAAGCACATGCAGCAGAAAGGATGATTTTGAAGCCAAATATAGTGCAGATGAGACATATGGTCACAGTATTCTACTTTTATTAATAGGTTGTTGCTATATTTATTGAACTTTCAATGGCCTGAATTAAAAAGACAGTCTATCATATTTTGATTCCTATCAGTTAACTGTACTAGTCAAGGGGAAAGGAACTGGGCTTTGATGTGGGAGGGTTCAGTTTCTTCCACCTGCCTTTACAGATCATTTTGCCAAATTAGTGTCCTTTATTAAAGCAATATGTGTCATCACCCAGACTAGAATAATGATCGTATTCAATACAATATGCACGCAAGCTATTTGGTCCAATTGTGCAAACTACCCATAAACCCAGTTACCAGTCAATTAAACAGGATTTACAGCTACTCTCCTTTGCCAGTGTGGAACAAAGCAACCAGAAAATAACAGTGAATATATACCATTAGGTATGCAGCTTCTGATGAGAGTGTAAAATGAGGACCAAAATCTGCCTTCTCTATATGTCAGATATAAATAACCTGCCTTTCAGTACTGAAAATAATATGAGATACATCTATCTAGAGGATGAATGCTCCTACATAAAGATGCACTAATTTATTTTCATTTGTGCAAGAAAAGACTAATTAATAATCATTATGTAGCCTCTTTATCTCATTGTTTTTACAGATAAAATAAAGGCATTTCCTCAAACCAAGCTATCAAGCATTGGGCCTAATTATGCCTACCTCACTCAATGCTTTCTCCCAGTCAGCGTACAGCCAACTCACCGTGTTTCTAAAGAAGGCCTAACTTTAAACCTTCCTCCAAACGCATCTCTAATATCTTTCCCTACATTGTGTGTACATGGAGAAACTAAGATGTTAAAGACTGATTGTACACTATGCATAGCATAAGGGCAAAAGAGTAAGTCATTGGTAAGACAAGGCTTATAAAATATGAAAATAAAAGGATTAAAATGGTACTAAAATAGATAATAGGACAATTGCTAGAAAGTAGGTTTAGCTTTACTGTCTCCAGCTTCCTTTCTCTCCTAATGAGCCAGATTCCCTACAAAACCTATGATGCAGCAGAGAACCATCCACAACCAGAGTAGCTGGGCTGCAGGGTAAAATAGAGGTATAAAGCACCTGACCTACTTCTCTAATGTGATGTGGTTTAATGTTGAACTAACACAAAAAGAAACATTCTGATATTTCCATATTGGAAACTTCATTTCATAAACAGGTTAGATACTTTGCCTTGTCATCCTGGCCAAATGCACCTGGGAAGAGCAGAATTTGTAGTGGGATGGAAATTCTGATTTCAACCAGCTACTGCTTCATATTTATTATGAATCATCCTCTACTCCATCTTTCTGTATCCCTGTTCATAATTTTCTTTATTTGGTCTCCCCACTGTCTTCCTTTCTTGTTTTTTAAAAAAAATAATGCTTGAAAGTCACACAGTAATTACTCAAATCCAAGACAAAATTCTTTTCCTCATTCAACACCGAGGGAAAAAAGGTCTTGTCCTGGATTTGAGTACTGTCCTAGGCAGGCAGCTGCTGTAGGTCTGGTCCTGATCTGGGCCCAGCACTAGAGCCAGCGTGGACACTGCTGCCTGGAGTCAGCAGCAGCTGCAGTAGCTTTGGATCAGAGCAGGCAACATTATAGATCAGGAAGGAGGGAGCATGCATCTCAAAACCAAGCCCATAACTTTCTGGAATAACTCAAGTCCTTGGAATAGGGCAGTATATTAGCATATATCTATAGAGAATATACTTTCTCTCAAATCAATAAATTAAAAAACAGAAGTGAAAACTGTTCACATTTTATAAAATAAACACACAGAGAAACCCCTAAGGCAGTGGGGGCCATCCTTTCAGGCAGATAAGCTCCCCACACTCCCTGTGTACCACTCCCATCCCTTTCCCCTGCCCAATCAGTTGCTCCTCTTTCTGCTCCCTGACCTGTGCTCCCTGCCTGATTTGCTGTTTTGCGTTCTGGTGTTGTGTTACTTGTCCCTTCTCCAGTCTACCACATGGCAGCCTGTGTATGTGGCATGTGTGGCACACATGCTGTAAGTTGGCCACTCCTGCTCTGGAGCATATTCACCGATTTTTTTCTTCAGTCCCAGTCACTTGATGTTTGTCATCCTACACAGATATCTGCACAAAATGTCAGGTTCACTTATTAATGTTTAGATGTGTAATGCTCTCCTCTCTCATATGTAAGCTCTCTGTTCTGCTAGCTTCAGCAATTATGTGAAGAACATGAGGCTACAAACTGAGCACTCCCTAGCAGGGCTGTGTTCATGAATGTGATGTCTGAACTTGGGACAGATGAATTATGGATGTAAGTTGTTTACTTAAGACAGTGAATGGTGCACCAGTGTGCTTGAACATTAGGTCTTGTGGTTGGACTCTCCAAGCACTCTGTGCGGTGCCAAATTTCAGTTTCCTGCATACCAACCTGCAGGAAACCGATTAAGTTGGAACCTCGGCTTGTGGCTTTCTGATTGTTCCCGTTCCTTGCGTGGCAGGCAGTCACTGAAATGCAAGCTTTCCTTTCCCTTTTGCTAAAAGCAAGTCCTTAAAAAGTTTTAAGGATAGACAAGCCACATGGCAACAACCCCTTTGGAGGGAAGAGCAGCTTAATCTAAACATGGGAAGGTAGGTTTCCATGCCTACAGGCTTCCCCTAGCAATGCAAGGGGGCTATGTGGCTATTTCTCCAGCTCTGGCAATAACTGATTTTTCAATTTAGTCTCCAAATATGAACAGTGGGTGAAAAAAAGAAATGTTATTTTTATTTTTTTTCTTCCAGTGAATGAAATGAATAAAAAACCCCCATCTTCATTGCAAGTCAGATGAAATATTGATCCCCTCCTCCCACCAAATGTTTCATTGTTGGTTCAGTTGCAAGAAAAAACAAAAGGAAAAGATTTGCAAAAGGATGAGCGTAAGAACACCGCCCCGCCCATCTTTTCCCTCCAGTCTACTGCTTCATAGCACACCTTGCAGCATGGCTGTTAGGACACTCTTCTGGAAGATCTCTCAGATTGGGAACGGGACTGAACTCAGTCCTCCCGCCTTCTAGGTAGGGGATATAACCATTGGGCTCTTTAATAATTGAGGAAGACTGCCATTTTTCTCTGAGCAGTTTGGTGAGCCTAGCCCTGAATTCCACTCTTCTCCCCACCCCATCTGGAACTTTTTGGTGAATTTGACCCAAATTCACAGTTACTATCATGACATCTGAAACCAAAGTTTGGGGGAATTTTTTTCCCCCATGAGAAAATATGTGCCTTACTCTACCAACGGCAGTAATGTTTTTCATTCAAAGCAAAAAGAGGACAGATTTTAGTCGGTGAGACAAGCAAAATGTGTCTTTGAATTTAACTAAAATAGGATATTTATTGATGTTTGGCAGAGGTGTTCCTTTGGGTTTGAAGTGGAGATGGAGGCCTGCTGGGCATCAAGGAAAGAACATGTGTAGGTATTAATAACTGTAATATTCAGAGATTTGTGAAAAGCTTTTCTGAAAAGCTCTGCTCCACAAAACATCAGAATGTTTGGTGATCTTCCTCTTCCAGATTCATCTTCTCCCTTTTCCCCCCCAGTTATTCTGCTGATTCCCATTCTTTCCATCCTCCCATTCTTTTTATCACTGAGCCCCAAGAGCAGTACTTTCTTATCCTGACCTTGTGAGTCACCTGACCTGATATATGCCTAAATCTTAAGTGCTATGTGACTGATGAGGTGAATGTCTTAGATCTGTCACATTGTCTGCTGTCTTTGTCATTCACATTCTAACAGTCTGGATTTTCCTGAGGTGCCCAGGAACTAGCCAGATTTGAAGCAGCAGCCTGTCCAGAGGAGACTGCCAACATATTTGACATCAAGATGGAGAAAGGATTTCAGTAAGACGGGGGTTTAGGAAAGGTCTTTTGGGAGTCACCAAGAGAAGAAGGCATGTATTAAAACTTTTATGAATCCAGAAATGGCTTTTATTTCCATCAGTCCAATAGCTAAGAAACAGATAGGAATGGCTCTTTTTTCCTACACTAATCCATCCGTATCAGACAAGGAGATCCGTGTGCTAGGAAGAGTAAAGACAAGGATTTGAGTGGGCAAGAAGGAACATAAGGACAGATGGATAAAGGGAAATCTTTAAGTTTAGGGTAATTTTGTTTTAAAGTCAGTATGCAATTTGGGGGGCCTTTTGTAAACTAGCTCTTTGGACCTTTAGAAGTTTGGCTGCCACAAGTGTTTACATCACCAAAATATGTCTAAAGGGTGGTGGGGGAGAGAAATAGGATGATTTATTTATCTGAATTCTTGGAGGGACAAAGTGATTGCAGTGTAGCACTTCTCTGTAAACTAATATTGACATAAAGGACAGCAGGAAGAGATGAAAACAATGAGGAGTTTCTGTAGCACTTACATGTCACAAAGGCCTATTAACCAATGTGTACAGAGGCACTAAATTGATTTGGAGGACATACATATACATCCTGTAGGTGACTGCAGCAATAATAAGCACTTTACAAGATTACTTCCTTTACAAATGCACATAAAAGATTTGATGACCTTATATGCCTTTGTTTGCTACTGGTCTTACCTCTTTAAAACATATATTCTGGACTTCCACTGGATTCAGTGCACTTTGAATCATGAAAATCTGTAGCAGCAAGACTGCTTTAATCAATTTTACATGGAGTGTCATGCACTGGTTTATTTGTATTAGACTGAAGTATGCAGGCCTGTGGCCTCCCTGAGATCCTTCTCAAATGATTAGGCTGCCTCAAGGTGTAAAATTTTAAATACCTAGTTTATTTTTCACCTAGAAGGTCAACAAGATCATGCTTTGCTCCTTGACTAAAATTACTTGTATTCTTTAGGCACCATGTTGGAGTATTTGGAGAAATAATTTTAAATAATATAGCATTTTACAAATGCATTTTACAGCATTTTACAATCTGTTCTAATGTTAACTAAAGCAAAGCTAGGTTAGAACTATAATTTTAGAGCTTACCTATTTCTGAAAGCTCTAATATACTTTCTATATGCATGTCATTTAAAAAAAATCCTACTAGTTTTGAAGAAGACTTTTTACCTGCAAATTTGTTTATTAGACAGGACAAAAAAAAAGTTAAAAAGTGCAACCATTTATGTGAACTGACCTAGCAAAGTCTGGGACTGAGTGTATCTGCAAAAAGTTATATGATTAGAATTGTCAGTAACACTTCCTGGAGCCATTAAAACATGTACATATCTGCCAGTGCATTTATTTGACAGCTTTTAGTGAGCTCACTGGAAGTGCTCTGCAGACTTTTCCTCACAGTCAAAAACTAAACACCAAGAGAGTCTGATATTACAAAAAGTGTTCAAAGAGGAAAAAAAATGTTTAGAGACAGAAGGATTCTAGAGGTGCAAGTGTCATAGAATTGAGTGCATTACCTTTCCAAAGAAGCTGGTACATCTGAGTCACCATACAAACCTAATTAATTACCATTCAAATATAAAACTCTGCCTCCATATCATATTCAGCATATGGGACCACTGCCACTAGGGTATGCATGCAAGGAGTCTTCTCCTCTTATCCAGTCACTTCTCTCTTTCCCGTTCCCTACAAAATAAGCAGGAGTAATCTTAGTCTCTGAGCTTTGGGTACAGTGATGGTTATAAGGACTGTTCTTTCTAGAAGATAATGGAGATGGTACCTATTGTTCCAAAATGGCGTGAAGACAATTGGAGACATGGCTGCTCTGTATGGAAGCTTGTAGGAAAGCAAACTTCACTCTTCTAAAGGGTGCTGCTGCCCGCAAATCCTATCACCATGCTGAGGAAACAGGCACCTATGTTTCCATAGCAGAGTGATTCTTCTACTATTGGGCACTAGTGAGGCCTCACCCAGGTACTGGTGTCTAGTTTTGGGCTCCTATGATGGTCTTATAAAAAAACCCAGGGGATTGTGGGCTGGCAGAGTTCCTGGTCAGGTGGGTTGGGAACTGGCTAAGGAGTCTAATCCAGTAGATGGATCTGTATCACCTTGGTGGAAGGTGGCCAGTGGTATCCCAGAGGACTCAGTTCTAGGGCAGTGCTGTTCAATATTTTTATCGATGATTTAGCTGAGGATGTGGAAAGCACACTGGCTAAGTTTCCAGATGATACTAAGTTATGGGGAAAAGCGGTCATGCTAGGGGATAATATACAGATCCAAGCAGACCTGGACAAGCTGAAAAGGTGGGTGGAGTGGAACCAGATGCAGTTCAATAAGATAAGTGCAGAGTGATTCATCTGAGGAGAAGTAATGATGAATATAGGAAACATGAATATAGGTTAGGTGGAGATGTACTGGACTGCATGATGGCTGAAGAGGACCTTGAGGTTATGGTTGATCACGGGATGAAAATTAGCCACCAGTGTGATGCTGTAGCATACTGGGATGTATTAGCTGATGAGTCACAAGCAGGACTAAGGAAGTAATACTTCCTCTCTACTCGGTGCTGGTGAGACCCCAGCCGGCGTACTATTGTTCAGTTCTGGGCATCACACTTCAAAAAAGACATGGAAGAATCTTGAAAGGGTCCAGCAAAGGGCCACAAGAATGATTAAGGGCATGGAGGACAAACCTTAGGAGGAAAAACTAAGGGATCTGGGACTGTTCAGCCTGAGGAAGAGAAGATTAAGGAGGGACTTGATGGCCATCTATAAGTATGCAAGGGAGCTGGGAGAAAAACTGTTCATTAAGGTGCCCCAAGGCAGGACAAGGAGCAATAGCCATAAACTTTTAGAGGAAGGCTTCAGGTTAGATGCAATGAAGAACTTCTTTACAGTAAGGGTCACCAGAATCTGGAACAGACGTCCCAAGGAGGTGGTACAGTCCCCAACCTTGGAAGTCTTCAAGAGGAGACTGAACAGACACCGTGCTGGGATCATTTGATCTCAGCAGTATTGCTGCCCAGAGCAGGGGGGTTGGACTTGATGATCTTTCGAGGTCTCTTCCAGCCCTTAATTTCTATGATTCTATGATAAGGCTGTAGGAGACTGGATTAGGTGCAAAGGCCTCAAGCTGCAGCAGAGGAAATTGAGATTGGAGATTAGAAAGAACTTTCTGACTATGAGAGTGCAAGCACTGGAATAGGCTACCTGGAGAAGCTGTGGAATATCTATCTGGAGATATTTTCAAGAGCAGATAAGACAGACACTTGCCTGGGATAGTCTACTTAGTGATGATCCTGCCTTCAGCAGGGAGCTGGACTAGATTACCTCATGAGGTCCCTTTCAGCCTTGATTTCCTATGAATCTATGATCTATAGCATTCAGCTGGAGGCACTGAATCTCACCTTAACAAGACTATGGGTAATGCCCCAATTTTCTGTATTAGACAGTGGTTGCAAATGGTGCATACAATTCAATTGAATGCAACTCTCTTCTTTTTCAGAAGACTTGTAAAGAGAAGCTATCAGTGTTAACATCAAAACATTTGCAGCTAGTAGTAATTTCAGAGGCATAATTAAAAAGGAAATACTACTCCCTGTCACCCTACAGCATTTCATGAAACTGCCCATTGTGTTAGAGCTAACCTAATTTTCATTTCCAGAGTTACCATCTCTGAAGCCAAGTTCATTTACAGGAGAGCAAATCACAAGGAGAAAACTCAGTTTTCCCTTAGAATTATACAAAACTTGACCTGCTCAGCTACCAAATTACTTCCCAAGCATTCACACTTGTGTGTACTAGCTAGCTGCATAGATGCTATGATGGTGAAGTCATGTAACTCACAGTGTTGAATGCATTTACCCTCACAACAGTCTGTGGGTTGGAAAGTGCTGTTTTCCCCATTGTACAGATAGGCAACTGAAGCACAGAAAGAGGAAGGCCAGGGTCTCCAAAGGATTTACTAGTAGATGCCCGAGACATAGGTAGTTTTTAGATATGTAAGTTTATAGGTACAGATCTCGAAACCTCTGCCCTTCCCCTTAGGCATATGACTTTCCACCATTAAATGTTTTACAGTGCATTGGAGTAGCCTCCCTGCACATCTGATGGCTTCCGTGCCCATCTACCTTAGGTGCCTAACTCAGGCCTATAGGGTATATTTTGGAACCAAATGCCAAGAAAGTGAGGTGCTGCAATGCCTATTCCCTTTGTGAATCCATCTCCAAGTGACTTGCCTAGGGTTACAGAGGCAGCCTGTGCTACATCATGAGTTTCTAAGGGTAGAAACAGATGTTGCATTTGTGCCACCTTAAGAATTTTTAAGGAAGCAAAAATGACAAGAATCCCTGTGACATCCCTTTGTCATGCCACATCAATGGTGTGACAAAAGGTAGCATTAAATAGTGCTGCTTGATTGAATTGGGTGTTTATTTGCTCTGTAGCAGGAGAGTGTAGGCAACCGAAAGCTGCCTGCACTCCCCATCTGCCCTGGGCAGGTGCTCCATGGGTTTGAGGGGCCCAATCTTGCACACCCCAGGAAATCCAATGCAGGATTCAGGCCCTCAGGACTGGTTTACCTGCTTATAGAGACATGCCCTGGGGAATCTTGGGGCACCTCTCTATAAGCAGGGAAAGTCAGGGTTCCCTACTTATGGGATCCTGGCCCAGAATCACATGGGGCACAACTCTGCAAGAAGGGTAAGCCCACACAGGTGGAGGCATAGGCTCCAGGGAATCCCCTGTGCCCCATGTCTTCATACAGAGGCATGGGGCAGTATGGGACCTGGTGACCTGCACCTCCGTGGCAGGACCCATGCTGACCTGTGCTTCATGTGGAAACATGGGCCATTGTGGGCCCTGGTCTTAAAACTTGGGATGCTGCAAATTCCCTTTGTCCTGCACCACCCCTTGCTCTCTTGCTAGGAGCCATGCTGACCTGTGCTTCATGTGGAAGCACAGGTCAGTGTGGGTCTTGGTATGGAGGTATGGGATGCTGGGGATTCCTTGGGTCCTGTACTGACCTGTGCCTCTGTCTGAGGTACAGGTTGGTGTGGGACCTGGGCCCTACCATGGAGGTGGAGAATCCCCATGCAAGGGGAACATGTCACCCATCATCCACATCATGTGGGAGGTGTTTTGCCCAATAAAGTGGATCAGCTGTGGCTGGATGCATACCTCCACTTTGTTTGGTGAGGTCTGTTTTTTTACCCTCTGTTCTTTATCTAGCAACTTAATGACTGGAAGCTCTTTCATCTCTGAGAATTTTATACAGTAGTGAAACACATTAACAACAGAGGCCTGATTTGCCTCTTGTTGACTTCAGTGGTGATCTCCTGACTAATAGGGATATAAGTGAAAAGAGAAATAGGCTTCTAAGTCCTTCCCAGGAAAAACATTTTACTTTGAATCAACTGCACACCTCATTAAATCAATTCGTTTAAAAGACATTGGACTAATGTGGAATCCATGAATTTTTAAGCTACCTTGAGCTTCTCTCTCTCCATATAATTGCAGAAAAAAGCACAATATTGCTGGCACTAATGCAGTGAAGATTGGATCTTAACATTTCAATATGTTGATTAATGCCATTGCAAAGATATATTAACAAAGTGCAGAATCATTTTACCTCCAATTTTTTGCTAACTTAACACACCAAGAAACCAATACTTGAAGACAAAGACATGCTATTTTGTGATGAAATGTTCTTAGACATTGTCTGCTAAATCCCCATAATTAGCATGGTCCCTGGTGAATGTCACTGTGTATTTGATGAAACAGGGCATGAACTCTGCAGCAACACCCAGGGGGGTCTGTAATACTATCCAGAATGACTCTTGGAATTTTTAACTACTAGATAGGTTCTTCTTATCTAGGAAACTCAGGGGAGAAAGGCATTTGTCCAGTCTAATGACCCCTGTTAGCAGATTTATGCCACCTCCCTCAATACATTCCTCCTTCTCTGTCAACCCTACAGATGTTTAATTTGAAATCTGATTTCTCTTCAAGTTTTTATTTAGGAAAAAACCCATCATTTTTTAACCAAGAAAGAAAACTACCAAGGAAGATCCGTCTAACTGTCTTTATACAGAAAATATAGTGATATCATGATAATAAAGATATAATTTTGAGGTGGAAAAAACCCCAGTGACTTCTTTTGCAGAAAGAACTCACAATGCTATATACTGGAGATGAAATTTTAAGTGATTCAGCAGGATTAAAAATTAATAGGAAGATACACACTGACCCAGGACAACTTAGCCTCTGCCTCATTACTATCTATGACATGTTAGTCAATATTCGATTTTGCTTTACATGGACATGCAGAAGGAGCGGAAACATTTAGAGCTGGATGAGAAAAAGTTTCCTGCCTTTCATTTTTAAAAAAAAAGATTTTGATGTTTTTCGTAGTCCATACTGAAGGGTTTTTTGAGTAGCGGAACTCCCTCTTGCCTCCCTTCCACCCCAACACTAACTCCAGAGACGTCTCTTTCCTCCTTTCACCTCTCTCCTCCCCTATAGACAGCTTGATAATCACAGACCTGGGGTGTGGAAGACCTGGCTTTGGTTTGGGTCTCTGCTTTAAAATCAGGCAGTACAGCAGTGATTAGAGCCAGGTTTCCCACATTGTAGGTTAGCACCCTAACTAACTGGTTATTGGCTGCATAGTCTCTCCCCCACACTCTGCCACACAGACTTGCACAAAACACTCACTTTTAATAGAAACTCCACCCACAGTGGATGTAAGAAACGCCCTCAATAAATTTATTCAAGCCTTTCCTGTTCCTGTGGAGAATTTTGGCTTTAAAAAATTGGTATTTTGCCTAAAATATTCAACTGACTCTAGGACAACCATCAATGTTTCTTTAGGTATCCTTATTTATCTTTTATTTTTCAAATTCATCTTTCATATCTCATGAGAAATATGACTGTGAAATGATATATAAATATTTCAAATGAAAATCCTGAAACAGTTTAATATTAGTATCAGTTTCCTTCTAAATGAGCTTTCACAGTGGGAATCGTAAGAAAATTCAGATGGGTTTCATTTTGCAAACTCTTATCTGCCAGTTTTTCAAAATGAAATTTGGGGTGCACCGAGGTCTCTTTTTTCTGTCCTGTTCTGGGTGTGGTTAAACAATAGGTTGAGATGTAGTGTGTACGTAATGTTATGTACTAGAGGGTACAACACATCTATAAGATGAGTGATCACACTTCAGGTGAGCAATATAGCGTAGAATGGAAAAATGCTGTCTGCTGTATTAAGAGCTAACTCCTTGATCAAATGTACCCTCTAAACAAATAACCTCTGTGTGTGCTAACTAGCCTAATTAATCTTCATGTTAGATTAACTTGATAAAATGTTGACCTAATTTGGGATTAAAAGATTACACACAACATTTTGAGCTGAAAGCTGTAACATGCCTCATGTCAACACAGTAATGACAGAATTAACCTGGCAAGCCCTCTGCAATCTATGCATTAGAAGCTGCTACTTGAACAGAGTTTTGATGATTTATTGTAACTGCCAAACAAAAAGGCTAATATTGAAACTTTCATATTTAGTTGAACAGCACTATGTAAATCAGACATACATTAAGGGAGGCCATAAAATCAAAATTAAAAAAAAAAATAGCGATCGAGTATACTTTATTCATTTTGCCATGATATGCTGAATCAATTCTGATAAAACAGATGCTGGGTCTAGTAATAAAAACTAGATAAAAGGTCTTTCACTTTGTCTAATATATACATGAAATAACAATAGAGGCTTCTTCTTTCTCAACCATCAGCACCATCTTGAATTTTATCAGGCCGGTTTGATGGAGGTAGAAGGGATAGAGAGACATAAAATGACTATCACACGTTTAAAGCATGTATCGTTCACTACATCAGGTGCCAGTGTTTAGGTTTAAGAATATACTATGAACGCTAAACTTACTCATTGTACTTCTTATGATAGGTCACAGCTGAAAATGAATATATAAGAGCATGAAAAAACTGATCATCACTTCTGAGATATCTCCTCCCTTTAAGGGAAAAAACTATATACCGTCTCATTGGGGATGGTGGGGAAGAAATGCTGACTTCCTTACTCAAAATCAAGGAAACAGAACTGGACAAAAAGTACTTCCAAGCTCACATGGAATTTGCCTCCACATGGAATCTGTAATTCTGAGGGAAAATGAGCATGAAACAAACAAACGTTACTTCTGAGCATAGGTGGATGGAAATTCCCATGTAGCATTAAGCTGTGTGATGCCCACTAACACCAAGAAGTTGTGTAATAGTGCAATACTTTTATATTATCCCTGATAGTCTCATACCAGGAGAAGCAGCCCAGTTTTCATCTTCAGTGCTGTGAAGAAAGAAGAAAGGTCAAATATTTCGAAGACCTTTTATTCCCAAGAATAAACATCTCACATATGCTCCTATAGACTATGCTTAGCACTGGGGAGTTAGAAGAAGAACCAGTCAAGCATGAAGACTCCATAAAAACAAGTGACATGGAAAGATTGAATCAGGTTGAGAAATGGGGAGAAGAAAGTGTTCTTGAGGGCTTCAGAAGCCAGCCCTGTATAATGTAGGAGGGTCCGAGGAGGAAGCCAGTGGTATCTTGTGTGAGCATTTTGGAGAGCTGGGTGGCATCAGCATGTGATTTGAAGCAGGGGACTTTTTTTTGCTTGCTGCAGTATCTGGATATAGTATTCTCTGGTGTATTCCTGGATGGAATTTGGGGACTCGTGAGAAATAATTTGGTGGACCTGCCAATCATGCTGTCTCCAACAATAGGGACTAAACATAGAGATCAATTTACTGATGATGTGCCAGCTGAAATAAATCCAGAATACTTGTCCATAAATTTTTTGGCTTTACAATACTAACAGCAGGAAAAGGGAAAAAAAGGAAGAGTGGCCAGCCCTCATTTAAGTCAATAAAGTTAAATGCATGGGGAGCTAGTTAGGAACAAGGCTGTATCTGGTCCTTGTATGCAAAGGTGGTGGGGATTGAAAATGAAGGAATCCTTTCACTAAGGGGCAAAGGAGAATAACAATCCTTTTTCTTTAGGGTAGTCAGAAAATACTCCTCCAAGACACAAATATTGCCCATAGGTAGAAAGCGTGAACTAAATACTGGGGAGCTGGGGAAGGGTAGAGTCTGGATCCCAGAAACTAATCTGAAATCAGCCAGATTTACTTAAGAACAATATATCATATTGAATATTTTGGTAATATTGTGAAGGAACAAAGCAAAAAAAAAAGTGAAAGGTATTTCTTTTTGTGTTTCTTATTCTCTGCATTAAAATTTTGAAACAGTTTTAGCAATCCTTTAATATTAGACTTTTGGGAGATATTTTTATTATACAGACCTAATAAGGTCTTAAGATAAACATGCCATTCAGTGTTCCTCCTTCTTCCCCCCCAAAACAGGAAGATAAATGAATGAGTGCTCTGGATTTGTTTCTGTTAAAACACAGTGTCCCTTGATAATTTATTACCTCAGTTATTTCTATGCATTAGGACATTGCTTTTCCTATATTAAAAAGGGAGCAGGATATTGAAGTTTTCCTAAACTTACCATTACTAATGTCCCAAAGAAGAGTGTTCTGAAGTGTTTTATTATATTCTGCCACTTATCATAAATCCATGAAAGAGAAGATTAATGATCCACCCAAGTTTGGTCAGACAAACTTGGGGAGATTTTGAAAACTGAGTAAAGGAATTAACAGCATTTTTTGTACTAATGGACAGCGGTTGTACCAAACTGTGTTGCAATTCCTGTTATTTCTTAAAAGCTACCCAGTCCTGTGATAGTTCTTTACTTGGACAGAACAAAATTAAGCAAAACCCATGAACTGTTGGTGGCTCTGTGGATGGCATTTTAACTGGGAGACCTTACAAAACCAGTTCAGTTAGTCTGTAATAGGGAGAACTAGGTAGCTGAACATTATGTCTGTTCAATGAAAAGTAAATATGAGACCTGGATTCATTACTCTTTGGAATGGTTCAGCCAGTTAATTCCATCTATACCTAGATGCTATGGGGAGTTTAAGAAAAAATTTTCATCACTTCTTAAATTGTATGTCTTAAATTGCCATGTAAATGTCTTGTGATTTTACTTCTCATGGCTCTATTTCAATGATAAACAAAGCAACCATCTATATAGTTCATATGGCTATTTATAAATTGCTTTGGAAGCACTTAGGAGTAGAACACATTTTGTCCTGTTGAGTCATCAAGATTTAGCTAATCAAATCTGTGCAGGCAGTTGCTATAATAATGAAGTGTGCAATAGTGTAATTCTATGTGTGCATTACCTAACTTCTTTTTCCACATGTAGTTACTATTAAAGTGTGCACAACACTGACAATGTATGCACATAGTTGTTATAGGTCCAGTTCTTAAACAATTTCATGTTTGCTGTCATTTATGAAAATAAATAAATTCATTTATTGTGGACAATAATTAAACACAGAGGACAAGCTCCAGGTGTTTAGTGCCTCTGTAGCAATGTAAAGTCATAATCCGGGTTTATGGCCAGTTGTGATACCCCAATGTACTCTGTAAGTGCCAAAGAACCCTGCAAGATAAGGTTAATCCTATTTATTTTCATGTCAATTCTACAGTTTCTCAAGTATTATTTTATATTTCTCGAGTTATATAAAGTGCTTCACCCCACCTTTTCTCCCATTTGTGGGCCTTTTTGGAACATTTATCCAGGCGAGGAGAAAACACAGCTCAAAGTGATTTCTTTCTTTTACTGCTTTTTTTTTTTTGGCAACCAGGAAGCTCAGGTTATAGCTCATCTTTATATTCTGACCACATTCTGCCAGGGTTTTAAATTAATTCTCCATTAAGTGCTTGGCATGTTATTCACTCTCCAGTGGTAAAGCTATTTTAACAACATGTTGAGTTATTAACTTTTCCCTTGAATTTTTAAAGGTTTCACAGGGTATTACTAAACTGAACCCGTTCTATAGCAAACCAGTTGAATTATTTTGTTGCCGAAGAAGAATTCTTCACTAACCAAGATCGGACCCTTCCACAGCTGAAAGCAAAGGGAGTTTTGCACTTAAACCCAGGAAGAACAGTTTTACTACCCACCATAAAAGTATTGTCATTCATTTACAAAAATAATTGAGAAATGTTTGTAATAATCTTCTACATTACTACTTCCAATCATGTAAATTACATTTGCACTAGAAATCACAATGGTACCTTGTCTGCAGATTTGTAAATATTGAGACGAAAAGAATGAAGGAAACTATGTCCTTTTAAAGAGTTTTCCCAATTTTTAAAACAATTAAGCTAATAATAACCCCCCCACACACACACACAATTAAATCCATTGCATTTTTGCCAAAGAATTTTAGGGAGTTTACCAAGCATTACATTTCTCTGAGCTACCCTAAGGGTTAATATCCTCACATTATAAATGGGGAAACTGAGGCCCAAAGAGAGTAGGTAATTTGTCCATGACCCTGGAGCCAGTCAGTGCCAGACTCAAGCACATAATTCAACAAAACTATACTAAGGCTGTTGATTAAGACAAAACTTTACACAAATCCTTCATTTTAAACTCATATGCACTGTTTCCAGTGTTTGGTTCAACAAGAATAGATTTAACCATATGCCTAAATATTTTGATGAATTGACTCACAGGACATAAGGTACAGGTACCCCAGCCAACCCATGTTTTCTAGAAAGCACCAAAAAATAACTACCCAAGATCCCTGTATAAATAAATGATCTTTGAAATATAGATAGCATAGTAATTGAACAAATACAATTCTAAAATTGGGCCATATTACACTCCCAACCGTCTCAGGGTTGTGATGAGGATGGGATGAGGATCTTGCTAGGACATTCTGGCATATGACTGAAGAAGGGTGCCTGAGCCCTCCTTCAGCTGTTCCTAGGAAAAACTCTCTGGTGCAGCAGCTCTATACAATCTGTGGTGCGCAACTAGCAAATATATCCACAAAGACATAGGACACAAATCTCCCTTATTGCCATTTTAAATTATACTGATGTCATGGCAGGGAGAAAAATAATTTTTAATTTACAGCAACCATATATTTTATAAAGCACAGTCAGAAAACTGATAAGTGCATACACAAGTTAATACTTTGTTACTCAGTATATAATTTTATACCTCTTCTAATCAGATCGGCTCAGATTCTCACTTTTAGTTAGAGCTGAGATAGCAACAGCACAAACATTTTTTGAGTTATATGCTCAAATAAAAGTTTGTTGTTTCTATATTCACCCAACTCACATGGTCACCTTCAGTGAAGTGACCGGCATTCTTGTAACAATGTTTATGGTAAATGGTTATTGGTAAATGGTTTACCAATTTAAATTTATTGGTAAATTGGAAGTATTCACCAATTAAAATTGCAAACTTCTGCACCAAAAATCTGGCTGCAACAATTCTACTCATTGATTAGGGACTAGAAACATAGAATAACATATGCATCCAATCGAAGCTAAGCAACCCATCTCAAATTTCACACAGGCAAGTCTTCAACAACTTGCATACAGACCAAGAATCATCCTCAGAAAAGTTTTTCAGAGGGAATAAATATGAAAGGAACAATTCACAAACAGAAAAAAAAGCAATTTTATCTACTAAATTTCCATCTACTATTATGGGTTGAATTCTACTGTGACAGTTGCAATGGAAGTACACTTGGAAGTTACTACTTGCATCACAAACACTATGGGCCATGTAATTCCAACTGTGGAGTCTCTATTATGTATTACAAGGGTTAAAAAACACCTTGTGTTTAATTTTCAGACGGTTGAATTTGCCACATGGGGTTGACAATTAAAAAAAAAAAATCACAGAAGAAGCAGTAGTTGAAAGTAGTACTACTACAGTAGTAGTTGAAAACGACTAATTCCATGATGAAATACGATTTTAAACGCAGCTTCTTTGCCAAGCTTCACTTAATTTATGTTAGCTGTATTCTTCCATGATAACAAATGCCCAAAGAATTAGTAATCTTTTAAAAATACCCAAAAACCCCAGACCTGACTACAATTCATAAGCAGACCCCATTATTCATAGTCTATGTCTGTGGCCAAACAAATAATTGCTAGCTAATAGCAAGGATGACCATTTTGTCAGGAAGTAGCACAATGGCCTGACACTCAGGGACAAACAGTGTTATAATGAGAAATGGAACAGATCTTTCTTGAAACTGGCATTTCAGTCGCATTGTATTCCTTTCCCCTTCCCTGCCCCTTCCGCCCCCCTCCCCCCCGTGCAAAATTAAATGGTCTAAAAATGAAGCAACATTATGAAATAACAGCTGCAGAAAAACAGGTAATTAATTTGCACTGTTATTAATAGCAGCATGATAATTCTCTTCACTGAATGACTGCAGTTTAATGCTCATTCAATTTTGAAATAGAAAGGATTATCTATTCAAAGTAGAGGTACAGAATAGAAGAAAGAAAGAAAAGTATATTCAATTTCATCATTTACCCCCAAATAAATGATGTGTACCCCCTCTCCAAACATCTGCAGGTATTATAATGAAAGTTTTAGAAGTATTTGTTCCTTTTGTTTTACAATTTGCTACTGTGACTTTCTATCTCTTCTACTATCTGTCACCAGAAAAGAACAGCTACAGAACAGTGGCAAATTCAAGTTAAAAAATTGTCTTGGGATAACAAAGAGAAAAGTTAATGGACATGGATTTACAAATTATTAATGATTTTTCTTGTCATTTCTTGAAAAATGAAAGCTATGCACGCTGTCTCTCTCCCCAAACAGATTGCATTTTATTCCTCTGCAGTTTGTCCGTCAGGCTTCACTCTGACAACATAATCCAAAACTAATCCAGAGCATTCAGTTTTCCTTGTTGGCTCTCATGCACACTGCTTAGACAAATCCTGCTACCTGTCAGCCCTCCTGTGTGTGCCAAACAGGCTGCCAGGTTAACCCCTGGGGAAGCTGAGAGACCTGCTGACTTAACCCCTGCTTCCCTTCAAATAATCCACTGTAAATACATAGAACGTTAACAGGCTAACTGCTCTAATCACGGCTGGATCCCTTAAAATCTGTTTCATACACAGCCCTTAAGAACTAGGGATCTTTGCATCACTGCTGGAAGAGGAAAGGCACTGCTTCCAATAATGCAAGCTCTGAATAAGCAGATGGCTAGGACACAGTGAAATGTTTTAATCCCCTGAAGCAGTTTGTGAAGACACACATCACTTCACTGGTCCACCTCATTGCTTACAAACTCTCCCTAGTTGTTAGGAGGAGGTCAAATACCATAAAAGAAACTCCTAATTTAGTTATAGTTTAAGATCTCCTTTCTACACACTGTTTCCGCCAGCCCTTATTAAAATTAAGCTTTTCTCTGTTTACTTTTTCACATCCGCCTGAGAGGAACACAACACAGTGCATCAGCTACAACAGGATTTCAATACACAGCAGAATTTACAAATAGTGACATTTCAAAACAATTTTGACATCTAAAAACAGACAAGCCATCTCATAGCAGCACTTACAATTCACTTCTAATATATCCAACCTGAAAAGCAGAGAACGAGTTACAAGTCCTTTCAAAATACTCACTCTTTATTCAAAAAGCCCCCCCTTCTCCTCATTGGAATTCAAGGCACATCATTCTATCTGCTGCTGCAGCATCAACAATCCACAGCAGAAAATAACTTGCGTAAGCACGGCATACCAAGGAACACTTAAAAGCCGCACTAAGCTTAGCCACATGAGAAATGTAATAAAACATCGCTCAGCTCATTTAATGTTTGGAAGGCATGATGTCCAGGTTAATATCTGAAGTGGGGGAAGGTAGAGAGTAAGCCATAGGGAGGGCTCCTGAACTCCGCCACAAACAAAACTGGGAAGGTCTATTGTGACTTCTGATAAGAACATTTATTTTACCTCAATTAAATTTCAGGCATGCCCTTGAGAGGGAAAAAAGAAAGACAGACTTCTCCCCATACATTTACACTTATTCATATGTATGCCTATGTGTATACAGACACAACACACACACCTCTGTCTCAGGAGCCTGGGGAAATGTTCTTATGCATTCTTTGTGGCACTGACCTCATGAAAACATGTGCAGGTGATAAATACAATTTAATAAAATAATCACTCATGCAAGAGGTATTTAAAAGAATCTTTTCTCTTTCCGATGCAAGAAGCGTATTTCAATTCCATTCTGCTTCTAGAGATGTTATTTGTTCTGCCACCTCTTAGTTGCCAGTTTAGCAAACAGATGTGAATCCTTAATGAACATCTCAAAATAGTGGAGTCAATTTAAGATATTTCCAATTTTGTAAAGATATCCTACAAATAAAATAGTCTGCAAAATATTTGTGCATCTCTAAACTAATGCTGTATAAAAAACAAACAATGGATGTTTTCTTCCTATCTACAGTCTGTCTTTCCCCTCTCACTTGGAAACGATAGTTACTTTGTTAACAGAAAAGTTCAGTAGAGTGTCAGACAGTAGTTTGTCTTGAGGGAGTTGACATCTTTGGTTGGGGAGAAGTCAGTTGCTTTTAAAATATATCCCTATGAGAGAGAATTTTGTCCTAAATCATAGCCACCATAGTTTTGTTTTCTGCTTTTTAAACAGGCGTTGGTTAAATCATTTATTATAAACAAGAATTAAGAAGCTGATGAGTTAAAATGAGATATGGATTCAAGGTGCTTGGAAGAGTTGATTCAGTTATCCCATACACTGCAATTTCTATTAAATTCTTGTATCACTGAAGTCAACTGGAAAATTCCTGTTGACTTCAATGGGAGCAGAATTTCATCCATAGACTGTTGAAGGCTCTAGTAGGTTGAATCTTGTTGATTAATATTTTTCCATATTCAACAAAAGTTTTTTATTTTTTACTTTTTCCTTCTGACTAATACTAAAATATTGATAAAAGTTTGGGATTCATATTAATAAGAGTCCAGTTTCATGACAAATGTTAAATGATACGTTTATAGGTATCAGCCTAAGATATTAAAATAAATTCCTAAGAGATAACTCTTTTCCAGATTATTATCTTTTAATAAATGCGCATTGTGCCTTAGGCTTGATTAAATTCACACAGCACAAGAACTCTTTAGAGAAGAACAACAGATGGCTATTTTGCTAATCAAAATATAAAGACACAAGAATTAAACTGGAACTTTGAGAGTTGCTGTTCAAAAATTCTGTTTGTGGCTGCCAAAACTTATTTAGCCTTTAGGGATTTCAGACAAATTAATTTAAAAATAACCACAGCTGAATTACCTGGGAAATATATGTATTTTAGCTGAACCTCTTTGCTTTCGTACATATTATGTTTTACTAGGTCGGTGACAAGGAAGCAGTATTAGAAACCTAGTATGGGTTATTTTATGCTACAGATGTTTGATAATACAAATACACAAGGCTCAGCTGTCAACTCCGCACTTTAAAAAAATATGATAGCTAATGTGTAACCAGTTAATATATTACAAATGAACGTTCACAATACTGGGTCTTTCAATGATAATTTTTCCTTCATGTAACACCATCTGGAAGATGTTTCCCTATTATTGATCATGTCACTCATCAGCAATTCACAATGTATTTCTTTGTACCTGGTGCAAAACCTAAACAACATGGACCTAGTTCATTGACCTTTTGATATTTGGCAATGGAGGAGCAAAGCACAAAGAGCAGAAGCACGCAACCTCACCTTGGCTTGTATTCAGACCAAGACATTCTAAAATATGAAATACATTATCAACTTTTATAGTAAAGAAAGCAATATTTTGAGCCTGATTCAAAAGTCCATTGAAGCCAATGGTAGACTTTTCATTTACTGGGCATTTGATCATAACATTTGCAAAGAGAAAGCTATCTTTTAAAATAGCAATATGCGGGTAAATAACCTCTCATGCTATCCAGCAAGTGAACAGTACACTTTGGTATACTTTCTAAAATATAATTTGGTGGGAAGTTGCAGAGCTAGAGGTCTATGAGATGTTGGCAACAAAATCTAAACCAACATGGAATGGGTGTGATAATGGATTTTGTTGGATAAGTTGAAACTCAGAGAATAGGTTGATTGAAAGGTTCATGAACCTTCTGAGTAAACCTGAGCTCAGTTTCAAGTAAATATGGGCTGATTAATAGCTTTAGGTTTAAATGATGTAAAAATGTACAGATTCATTCTATTATTTATTCATAACATAGAATGCTGAACCTGCAACTGAAAATAAAAATTGTGATGATGTACACTAGTATGAAATCTGATAAAATATTAAAACGAGCTTCTACATTTGGCATTGCTCTTTCTTATAATTGCACATAAAAAATTAAGGCTACAAAGTTAAATCTCTACAGAACAACTAAATTGAGACATTTTGTGTCCATGCAGTACGTTGCATTATGAATTTAATTTAATAAAAACTTGCACTTTTCTTAATATTACAGGACTACTTGCCTTACTTCTTGCTGTCAGCCCCAGTGCCTATGCCCAACCAGTCTCAGCTCCCTTTTGTGAAAGTGTTTTTGGTGAAAATTAGTGTTCAACTAAACAAAGATTTTTTTTTGTGTGAAAAATGTCTACGTTTTATGAAAAAAATTAAATATTTTGTCAAAAAATAACTGTACGTTTGAAAACCAAAAAGATTCGGCCAAGGAACAAAGTATTTCTATATGGAAATTTCAGCATGTCAGAGTAGTAGTAATTTGGGCTCCTTCTAAGTCATGTTCCTGAATATGAGGCATAACTAAGGACTCCTATGATAAACTGCAATCACTGGTCAGTAAAATGTGATATAGCATTGCATGTTGGAGAAATAGTTCAGCTAAGGACACCAGCCCATTTTGGAGAAGAGGTGCATGAGATACCTAAACGACAACAACTTCCAGGTGACCCTGTGTAACTTTATGAGGAGGTTGTAACCTGACTGAGATGAGAGGTATCTTTTGGTTCTGTATTCGGTAGTTTCCTGCTTCATTTCCAAGGCTCCTAGCTGAATATTACCAATAATTTTCAGATCAAAATTTGGCGGTTTTACTAGGAAGTTTTAAATTTTATCTCCACACTAGAAATAAAAAAGCCCAGTATTTTCATGAAGCAATATCTTTTTTCCTGAGAAACAGTGTTAACTAACCCAATATATTGATAGAATGACCTTCTCTGCCTGTACTTACAGACTTATATATTAGTGATTTGACTTGTAAGTCATGCATTTAGGTCATTATACCATCTTAACCCAAGCCTTATTTAGGCAAGCACCTAATGACTTTATCTAGGCTTCCCCTGATGAGGTAGGTTCTCCACCTTGGACAAGAATGCAACATACTTCTTTTAAAATCCAGCTGGTTTTGCTACAGAGCGTAAAGAAATGGTTGGAATCCAGGTCTTTCATTCTTTTTCAAGCAGCTAGTATCCAACAGAGCCTGCTCTGCCCACTGACATTGTAGCTGGATCCTGAACAGGACATCTTCTCACAGATTTCAGGTAAAATTTAGCTTCAGTAAAGATTGCAGAACCAAGCTCAGATTTTTTTCTCTGAATACATAAGAAACTCTTATTTACTTCATAACTAAAAACTCTATTGTCTAGGCAGCTGATATATTAGTGGTACTTGTTTGCTAATTTTAAAAAGATATATTGTTATTTTATTTTTTCTTTTGGTTGCCCATCTATCTCCCTAGAAGCGTCTCTCTCGCTCCCCCTCTCTTACCTCAAGCAGTCTACCATATTTACCAAAATCCTAGATAGCTTCAATTTGAAGACAACCGCACAACAATTAGATTCTATACATGGACAATTATAAATTTGTTAAACTTTTTGAGGTATAGAATTTAATTATTGGAAAGTCATCTTAAATTCAACCTCCCCACAACTAGCAAGGAAAGCTGGAGCGAGGGCCAGAACCAGAGCCCAAGGTAAATGGCTAGTGGTCGAGAGGAGAAGGGCAGACTGTAAGATTTGCCCCCATGTCGCCCTACCCTCGGCGCAGTTTCCCTCATACTCTCCCTGCCATGAGCTCCTTCCCAAATCATGTGGCCACCCTGGCCCAGGGTGAAAGCCAGAGCTGAACGCTTGCCTGCTCCAGGCTGGTACTCAAATCTAAGATGAGTCTTCTCCCCTCCCCAAACACACGGCAATTGGGGTGGAAAAAAACCTCATTTTGTATTCAAGTAAGTACAGTAATTCTAAGTTTATGTACAAGCATAAAATCCTCCCACATTTAAAAAATACATAAAGGAAAATGTAATATACATTTATATTGCTTAGCTAAGGCATATATGAAAATATTAACAACCTCTTTACCTGGTAGGGTATTTAAACTCTCACTGGCCCCATCTACACAAGATGCTGACAGTGCAGTTGTTGCTAGAATAATACTATACTGATAAGTACTAAATGACTCCACAGTAACCAGAGTTACTACACAATTGTGTCAAGGAATGGCTGTTTTATGATGCTGACTGCACAGTAGGTCATGACTAATGCACAGTAGCATCACGGTACACTTCCTGCTACATGACACTACTTCACAGTAGTCATGGGCTGCTGCACAGTCAGCATCTTGTCCACTGAGTCCCAGGAGCTACTGCATAATCTTAGAATGGCCAGGTCACCTTCTATGGTTCCTTCAAATCCCTTCTAACATAACAGATTATATTGTGGACTAGAAAAAAAATAGTGGTAGGAGGAGCAGGAATAGGCAATAAAATAGAAGTTTACCATAACCTTCAAGATGACAGGCTGAGAGCCATGGGGCTCTTTAGCCTGGAAAAGAGCAGGCTCTGGGGTGATCTGGTGGCCACCTATAAGTTTATCAGGGGTGACCACCAGCATCTGGGGAACGTTTGTTCACCAGAGTGCCCCATGGGATAACAAGGTCAAATGGTTACAAATTCCTCCATGACCATTTCAGGCTGGACACAAGGAAGAACTTCTTTACTGTTTGAGCCCCCAAGGTTTGGAATAGCCTGCCATCAGAGGTGGTTCAAGCACTACTTTGAACGCCTTCAGAAGACATCTGGATGTTTGTCTTGCTGGGATCTTATGACCCCAGTTGACTTCCTGCCCCTGGGGCAGGGGGCTGGACTCAATGATCTTCCGAGGTCTCTTCCATCCCTAATGTGTATGAAATCTATGAATCTATGAATGTCAAATTGCTTGGCTAACCAAGTATTCTTAATATGATTAAAAACAATATTCCCTGTTCCTCTTTCCTTGCTTCTGGACCTCTGTTGTGAGACCATGGTATATTTTTGGCGAACAGCCAGCACTTCTACTTCTAAGTATACCTTTGGGTCTCAAAAATAATCATCATCATCAAAAATGCTTCCAAGTGCAGAATATGAGAGACAGAGGAATCATTATTTTCAAGGCACAAGAACAAGTACACAACAGGTGCTTGAAATGCTGTCTGCTAGCTACATTTATTTTGAAATGTTTGGTGCATTTCTTTGGATAATCCCACTATGGCATAGAAGTTAAGTAAGGTTTCTCTTGTCACAACTTGTACTGCTAAAAATAGCCACAGAATTTCAAAGTATAACGACACATGAACAATACTTGCTTGGCAAATTATCTTTCTGTTGATTTCATTATTCAGACCCATCTCTCCTACTTCAGTTGATCCAGCAGAATCTGGACATCCATGGAGGAAGCCTGGCAGCTACAGCAATCCATGTGTCAAGCTCTGGAATGAAATTTTCCACCAGTAGAAAATTAGTGTTAATTTTGACCCAAGGGTTTGGCTAATTAAAGAAATAAATGAGTTATTAATATCACTGGCAATTTCCAGGAAGTCATATTTGTAGGCACTAATTAGATGTTCTGAATTCCATTATTGCTCTGCTACTAGTAGAACACATTCTTAGCAAGATTTGCAAGGCTCCACTGAAGAAAGGAGACATATTTGTCTGGACTGATCTACTAGGCAGGAGTCTTTTCCCTTTTTTATCCATTGGAAAAAACTATAGGCTAAATGCTACACAACTGGGTGACTCTCCCTCCCTTAACCATAGAGGCTCAAACTGCTCTTTTCTCTCTGAAAAAGGCAGTCACAAGACTATTAAACATTAATATTCCTAATATTTTCCTTCACTTTCCATAGGAATCTTGATCGCTCAGAAAGCTGCAGCTCAAGCTCCCTTTCTAGGTTTCAGAATCCCATTGAATATGCCAACAATTTTTTTTAATTAATTTCTTTTTCACTTAAAGGTACAGAATGAGCCTGGTTCTGTCTCATTTTTTTAAAAAATAAAAGCTAATGAATTACTTTTAATAAGGAACACATTTACAGAGGCAACTTCAGACTGGTAGCTTGCTGCTGTCTTCGAATAGAATTCTAATTATTTTGATAGGAAACAGTCCAGCAACAAGATTGACCTAATAAATTTGAAAATCTTGTATGAATATATAAGTTCCTAGGATGGAAAAGGGATGACAAATGGGAATATAAGTTTCAAAGAGAAACGTAGGGTCAGATTTTGCTCTCATTTACATCAGTATACATTTTCAGTATATCCATAAGTTCAGTGCGATTATTTCAGATTAAACTGGTACAATGAGGTAACAGTTTATCCAAGTACCACACAGATTACTCTGATGCATGAATAAAAAATCAATTCAACTATGGAAGAGACAATGCAGAATCTGGAAGGCCGCATTTCGTCTTTTTCCATTCACAGGAAACCAATCCTAAACATAAGGCCTTTTATTTGTTGCCTTGAGGCTTTATTGTGGTTCATGTGTAATATATATGTTAAGTGAATTAGTAAATGACCTCTCTGTTTTTACAATGGCAACATCTCAAATATTTTGCTGGTGGGAAAACATGAACATTTAGAACACCTACTATATACGTTGAACAGTTTGACAATATAACTATTTTGGTTTGAATGAGTACCTATTGACTTGTACTTGTGTATTTCAGAAAAATAACTTGTCTTTAAATCAAGGACCAAAGCATTTACAGAGTTGAAATTAAAACTGCATAGTGCTTGTCATGCATGACTGGAAGTAGGAACCACTTCAGTCTTTGCTATATACTCTGATTGGTGTTCATGTGGATTACATTTTAATATTATGCTGGAAGCTTAATTACAAAGGATTATTAGCAGATCATATGAGTATTGCAGTGAGATAGGGTCATGCAGAATGAAATATTAAGAGCTGTGTAATCTTTGACCTAGCTCTCCATATCATTTTGGAATCTGCAGGAGTAGAATCACTGACAAAACAGTGCAAGATAATCTCTGTTTTTCTTTTCATCTAAATGTCTACCACAGGATTTGGCGCGGCTTGCCTTATTCAGCTATTCAAACTTCTAGGAGCACTGGCCCTGATTTTGCATGTCATGTACAACATAGAGACAGATTTCCCTCTTTTTTGGCTTTTAACAAATAACAAACCAACAATGGCCTTTCTTCTTGGAAGCAGTTATGGTGCTGTAGAGGATAGGATATGGCATGTGTAAGGGACATTCAGAATAAAGATAAACCATGTTCATAGAAAGTCTATCAGAAGTCATAATAAAACTATAGTAAATGGGTAAAGGCTGTTAAGCATTTCCTCAGTTGATTGCAGTGGAATACAAGCAACACTGTTTTTTGTTAGGGGATGCAATGCTGTCTTAAAATAGCACTTACGTTGCCTTTTGTCACATTCACTGTGGGAACTCTGGTGGAAATACATTTTAGGTACTTGAAGACCATAAGTTCAGAGATAAGCTTGGCTGATATTGTGAACAGCTTGCCTGAGAGGTAAATTGCATGCAGAAACTAAACATGACAGCCAAAGATAAAACACTTATTATGATTAATACCAGAAGTTGTAGCAGGGCTTTAGTTGCTGCAGCCCCAGGAAACCTCACTTTTACCCGATAATGTTTACAACTCCAATTGCACTCAAAGGGCAACCACATGCTTTTTTAGTAGATGGGCACTTATCTATGAAACTTCTTGCCCATGCGAATGTTAACTTGTGTGTTATTCATGGGAATGCGTTAGCAGATTTACAGGTCTTTAAGATTTTATGCTCCTATTAAGGGATGACAGCAAGACAATTTTTAAAAAAAGGCTGTAATTGCTACAGACACAGAACATGATGGTCTGTGAGAGGCTTGCACCATGGAGATTGTTAAAAGGACATTAACTCTTAGGGAAGAGAGCAAGACCAGTTTCACGCTCATACATAATTTCTATATATTTATGGAAGCTATCATATGGTTATGTGCTACTTTCTGTACTATGAAGAATATTTACTATTTGTCAATAATGGTTTAAATCTTGTTGGCTTAATATTTTTGTTTATTTTAGCTGCTTTTGTGTAGCCTAGTATACATTTTGTCCCCTCCCTTCAAAACCCCCACAACACTCGCATTTGTCTTCAGTAAATAAAGATATTTTATATATTAAGGAAATAAAATCACATTCTTCCAGCTCAGCAGGAAAAAACAAATCCTTCTACTCTCTTAAAGTTGTTCCAGAGAGGGTAATAATCAGTAATTTATAATAACAAAGCTGAACCCAAACAGAGATCCCAACAATCTGTTAGAGGATTTCCTCAAGAATGAATTATTTTTTGTAATAATTGGTAGATAAGAAATTATATCAATATTTTCTGTCAGCTTTATTCAATATAAAACAAATCCACAGACATTACAAAATAAGTGATGAAATAACTTTATAGCTATGTAAATAGGCATGTACATACATATTTTTATATGAAGCAACAGAAATTATAAACCCCTTAAAATATGAATTTAAAATAAAGACAAGAAAGGAATAAAGCAGGAAATTAACTCTGGTAAGCATATTCAGTAAATAGAAAAGCTAGACATTGAGATTAAAAATAAATAAATAATTAGTCCTAAACTGGCATACATTTTACAAGTTTAGAAATGTCTACACTGTGTACCTCCTGGCAGTTGTCTCAATGAAACATAAGGCCATAGATACCTTAAATGAAATAGCCAAGCTGCTGTTATTGATTTCAACAGTTTCCATCCTCATCCTATATTAGAAAAGTGTGGTCCTCCCCACTTACACAGACTAAAATGCCATTTGGTGTATATTAGCTTGATGATGTGCCCCAAATCCTACAGTAATTATAATTTTATTACTTGTGTATCCCTGCATATTTTCATTTGACAGCAGTTTTCTTTACTTCCCATCCTAAACTGTATACGGTATCCTGTTAAACAGCTATGGCACTCTATTTCATAGGTGAGCAATATTTATTGATAGCAAAAAACACCCCTCAAAAAACAAAGAATGAATACAAAAACAAAAGACTCCCACAAATATTGAAGTGTTGTGGGAACCTCCAGAATGATAGGCAGCAAATATATATTCAGTTAAGGCCCCTATTGTGCAGTTGCTCTGTTCATTAGTTCTTGTATGACAACGCCTGCTTACTTCCCATGTTGTATGACTAGGGTGACCATAAATCCTGGTTTGGCCAGGATAGTCCCGGGTTTCATCGACTATCCTGGTATCCTGGCTTGTTGGCTAAAATTGACGCAAAAATCTCAGGTGGGTGCCACCCTACCCACCCACCCACCCTCACGTCTGGCTTGGCTTCTTCTGAGCAGCAGCTGGGAGCATCTCCAGCAGGGTAGGCTGGGGGAGAGGGCTGGGGCTGAGGCTCGAGCACCTACAGAGGACAAGCCAGGGTGGCCATCTAGCACTGGCAGCTTCAAGACTTGCCACTGTGGCCACTGCTGATGCCCAGGCTGCAGGTTGTGGCCCTGGGGGAGGTGCCATGTGGCTCTGTAGTGCAAGCTGGTGGTGCCCAGGGAGCACTGCATAGGGGCTGCTCCCAGCCAAACTGAGCATCTGCGTGCAGGGGACAGAGCCTGGTCGTGGGCCTCTGTGCTATCCCACCTCACTCCATCATCAGGGCTCCTGAGAGCTGCAGGGTCAGTGTGTGTGCATGTATGTGTGTGTTCCCCCGTCCTAGATTTCCTTAGCCCTTCCCGGATTTCCTTCAAAATAATATGGTCACCCTACATATGACTGCAATACAGCTGACTATTATAACTGTATAAAGAAAAGGACGTAGATTGTAGCTGTGTTGGTCTAAGGACATAGGCAGACAAGGTTCTTCGGGTGAATCTGATATCTATTTAAGTTGGTCTAATAAAAGATATCAGATTCACCCGAAAAACCTTGTCTGCCTGAAGAAAAGAACATAATACAATGTCTCTTGGAGTTTCCTGTATTTGCTAAATTGGCCTCCAGATCATAATAGAAACTGCATCTACATACAGGGAGGGACATACCAACACCCAGGGAGAGTTCCAGATATTATCTACACAGATATACCGATGAGGATGAAAGAGGCTAGCGCACTCTGGCTTCATATGCAAAAATGCCGTAGAAGCAGGAGATTTGTCCTGGTTCATGATCCACTCAGGAGATGAAACTAACTTGAGATGCTGAGGCATTATCAGAACCTGCCCAGAGAGCAGCAGTGGAAGTCAGACAGGCAGATTAACCCTTCCCTGCCTGCTCCCCTGGAACTAACTGGGGCAGCCACAACTAAATGAGGGAAGAGGGTGGGAAGGGATAAGTGGAGATCTGGGATGCTGGGGAGGGTGGGCAGGGGGCAGTGGGCCCAATCTGGGCCATTAGGAGGGGAGGGGGCAGGTGGGGTGTATACATTAAGGCAGGGGAGGGAAATTGTTTTCGCTAGAGGGCTGCTTAATGATTTTTAGTGAGCTGTCAAGGGCCACAAGTGTACCCATACCCTTTGACAGGTGCCCTACCTCCTGGTCACCACCTTGGGACTGGAAGCCCAATCCCTAACCCCTGAACTTTGCCACTGGAAGTCCCTCCCCTTGCCCCCAGAAGTACTTCATTTGGGATGGGGGGTTGTTTACCAGAACCAGAAAAAACCAAATCATACACTAAAATCAAACAAGTACTATAAAATATCTTAATTTTATTTCAAAAAAGATTTTTGTCCTGATTTGTACGTACTTGCACAGTGAATATAGAGGTGATTGCATAATAGCTCCAAAAAAAGTATTATTACTGTATACTGTGTGTGGGGGGCATGTGAGGTATGGTTGGTGGGTGGGTGTAGGGGTGGGTGTGGGGGTTTGTGAAAGGGTGTGGGGAGATTGAGTGTGTATGTGGGGTTTGTGGGGGTGTGGGTGTGTGTATGGAGTGGGTGTGGGGTTTGTGGGGGGGCATGGGCCCCCACCACACCCCCACCATGGTACACAGCTCCTGCTGCCACCAGCAGCAGCAGCAGTAGTAGCAGTAAGCAGCAGGCAGAGCCCCCTGGCAGAACGCAGCTCTTGCTGAGTCCCAGGAGCTGCATGTGGTGGCACAGAGCTGGCTCATCCCACTGGTGGGCGCCTTCGGGCCAGACTGGGATGGCTCCATGCCAACACATGGGCTCATGGGACTGCACACCACGAGGCTGGCCCAGGCCAGCTCTTTGCTTCCAGGTGAGATTTCCAGCACTCCAGTGGGAAGCCACATATGGCAGCATGGAGCTGGCTCAGTTTTATGGCATGTGACTCCCCACAGCTCCCAGTCAATGCGCCATTGGGCCAGTTGGGCTCCATGCTGCCATGTGCAGCTTTCTGCTGAAATGCTATAAGTCCCATGTAGAAGCACAGATCTGGCCCAGCCTGATGGCACAGAGCTCCCACCTGCAGTACCAGGAGCCCCACATGCTGGCAAGGAGCCAGCCTGGAATGGTTTGAAGGCATGCACCAGTGGGCTGGGCTAAGCTGGCTCCGTGCCACCATGTGCAATTCCCAGGACTCACCTGGAGCAGTGTAGTGCATGGGGACTCTGCCAATGAGAGGCCATGAGCACCACAAGGTCTCACCACCTGCTGCTGCCACTGGCAGCAGAAGCTGTATGGCCTGAGGGGGGTGGGGGGCTTACACCTGATTCAAACCTCACACCCACCCATGCACAGCCTCACATGCCCCACAAACCCCACACCTACCCCTCACATCACCCCCAATAATCCCCACACCCATCCACAAACACTCCCTACACTGAACCACACACAAGCATGCCATTGGGATGGGCAGGCTCCATGGCACCATGTATGGCTCCCAACACTGCAGGCAGGAGCTCCCTTACTTATTCATCAGCCATCCAGTCACACAATAAATTAACCATCATGTAATGAGGATTCAAATGAAGGCACTCTTGGAGTGCCCTTGGAGTGCCTTCATTTGAACCCTCATTACATGAGTTAATTGCATGATTAGGCACTTTTAAAGTGCTTTGTAGCTGTGCATTTCTATCAAGGCATGACTGTAGAATACTTTCAAGGGGCCAATCATGTGACAGATGCCACTTCTATTAGCACCCAAGGTGTTCTTCGACCTAATGATACTTTATTCCCCTGACACTGAATTAAAGAGAAATGAAAAGCCACTCCTTGCTGCTATCACTGGCACACCAATTTGCTGCCCTACACCCACATCAGTTTGATCAGAGAAAACAGGGAAATTGCAGCAGCCACTCTCTCTAAGAAACTGAGTCTAGGTACTTCTGACTAGAAATGGAAGGCTCAAGCCACTTAAGGGAGCCAGACTCATCCTGTCCTGCTTCTATGAGTGATCATAACCAAACTTCAAACATTTCCAAATTTCAGCAAATTGCCCATTTTTCAGATTCCAGAATGTAAACAATGTTTGATTCAGACATTCCTTTTTAAATATATTTATTAAAAATCAACCTTATATATTACTTATTTCTGTATTTAAATTTACAACTTCTAAAAATAATAGAATAATCAGAGATCAATAATACAATTATTGATCAAATAAATCAAATAATACAATAATCCCTAATTAGGTTGATTTAAGTGTGAACTGTACAGAAGTTCAGGAAGCTTAGATTAGTCTAAAAATGGCCGACATGGTCTAAGTTAACTGTACCTTCATAGTTTAATTTAGATCAGTACAGTGAGAATGATCTAACTAAACTTCTGATCAGATCCCAGCATAGGCAGAGGAAGAAAAAAATTTGGGGAAGCTGAGCACATGTGCGCATATGTGCACCCCCATGCCTTCACAGAAGGTGAGTCTATGGAGAGACGGGAAAGGGCTGTTGGGCGGGAGGAAGGGAGTGGGGCAGGTGCTGCCCAGCTGGGGCAGGGGTAGGGGTGGGGAATGGGACTGACCTGTGGCTCATCTGGGGGTTCAGGGAGGTGAGGGGGCAGCTCCTGTCACTGCACACACTCTAGGAGGATATGGGGGGCACATACCACTGAATTTGCATGGGGCACGGCAGGCTGCCACTGTGGGCTGGGGCTGAGGCTGTGTTGGACTCTTCCTGGCAGGGAGTTGGGTTTGGCTGAGCTGCACTGGGGTGGGTGGCAGTGGCACTGGGAGGAGGGCTCAGGGGGGTGGGCTACAGTGAATTTTGGGGTGGTTGTAGCCCCCCTTCTGTAGCCCCCTTCTAGCACTGCCGCTGCTCTCCCTGAGCACAGCCTGGCCTGGACCCCCCACCACCAGGAAAAGCCTGGCACCACCCTGGCCCCAGCCTGCAGTAGCAGCCTGTCCTGCCCCGCATAGATCTGGGGGCACTTGCCCCCCATGCCTCCTGAGGTGTGCAAGGCAGCAGGAGCTGTACCCCCTGGACCAGCTGCTCATGGCTCAGTCCTGCACCATGCTCTGGCTCACCTTGGCTGGGTATCACCTGCCCCTCCCCTAGCCCCAAGCTGCTCCAGTCCCACTCCCTCCCTCACTGCTGCCTGTGCACCCCTCCCTATCCCTGCTGCAGCTGCTGGAAGCCCACAGTTGGGATGCCTTGCAGTTAGCCCTACTGCTGCCCCTTGTTCCAGGGGGATAAGCCCCATTAGCCTCTTTTCACTGCCCATGGTTCCCAGTGTAGCCCCAGGGCTGGGAAAGCCTACCTGCTGGCCCACACTGGGGCTGTGCTTTTCCCATTTCCCCAGCCACTGTAATATTTTTGGCCCCCTGGCCTCTCCTCCAGATGGACAATCCCCCTGCTGATCAGTCAGCTCCTCTGAGCCTGCCAAATGCCTCCTTCCACAGGCCACTGCCAGCACTCATTTTACTGGGGGGTGGGCAGGATGGGTTCTTTATCTGGATGTAGTGCGGGTTAGGAAACTAAAAATAGTCTCTGGTCCAGGGAGGAAGAGAGCCCCTGATACCCTTCCCTGTGGACCCCACTACTTCCCCTGATTCCGGTAAACCCTCCCAAACACCACCAAGCCCTACCTCCATGGACCCTGCTTGTCCCCTTGATCTCTCAGATCCTTTCTACATATTCTGCTTGTCCCCACCAACACCCTCAGAACCTGCTTGCTCCATCATCACACCTAGCTCCCCCAGTAGTGCCCCCATCCCAACTTATCTTAGATTGGGTGGCCATTTTTACTTGCTCTAACTTCCCCCTAACTTCTCTGAATGTCTGTACATACCCTGACAGTCATAATGTAATACTTCCCTTATGTGAAGAGGAAATAATTCTTTATCTATGACTGTAGACACCTTTTCTGTGCTGTCATAATTTTTTTTTTATGGAGATACAAAACCCAAAACAGATATCTATGACCCTTGTCATGCCACAAATGCCCCAAATTGTGGCTGCAACAACAGATGTTAAATATTTGTGCCACATTTTTGTGAACATGTGTTTGCTTTATGATAGGAGAGTATGGGCAGCCCAGACCTGCCTGCATGCTCCAGCTACACAGAAAGGCACTCCCAGGGCTTCATGGGTCCAATCCTGCATGCCCTGGGAATTTCCCTGAAGGATTGAGCCCCTGAGCTTGGGAATGCCTGCCTAGGTTTCCCTGCTTGAGGAGGCATGCCTTAGAGAAACCCCAGCACAGGATTCCATGGCTTGCACCCCAACACAGGACAATGGGTAATGTCTGTGTAATCCAGTGAAGCAGATCATCTGTACCAGGACACATCCTAGCACAACTGCTCCCACTTCAAAGATGATGTCTGTTTATTGTCTATAACACCAAATGCACTAACTGAGGTATAATATTTTTAAGAATAATCAATAGCAGCTCAAAGATTATTACAATAGAACACCTATGGTACATATAAGAAACCATGAAAGAGAAAGGAAAACAATGAGAAAGGTGACAACTGACCATGGACAGCAAAATGTGTTTAGCAAACTAATTGTTGGGAGATCTGGAGGGAAAAAGAGTTAGTTTTAAAAAATAAGCATATATTTCTGAGGCATTGCTTAAGGAAAAATGAGAATTCTTTCTTTATTTGCAATTTTTCATGACAATTGTTTGCATAATAATTCAAATAATAATTGATTCCATTAAAAAACAAACAAACCACCCCCCCCCAAGGAAAAATAACATTTTGGCAAAGGAAAATACCTTCTTTTCAGGTAAAAGTATTTTTTCCCTCGGTGGAAAAAAAGATGGGTTGGGGGAAGGTGGGTAAAGGGGCGGGCTTAAAAAACAACAAACAAAGTATTTCCCTCCTTCAAGCAAATTTCAAAATGATTCATCAAACCAAAAGAGTGACATCCCGATATTTTTTTGCAAGTTTTTTGGTTGGGTCAAAAATAGTATTTTTTTCTGAACAAAAGTTTTAATAGCAATTTTTGGCACCATATAAGGGAGGTTTTTTTGTTTTTTGTTTTAATAACTTTTTCCTTGTTAGGGGGAGCTTAAAGGTCAATCTCTATGTCTAAATAGTTGGTTTGGAGTATTTCTGCCAGTAAATCCTTCCCCCCCCGCCACTCCTTTTGTCAATGGGAGTTTTAAGACTACTAATTTCTGTAAGTACCTGGAACTACCCAGTAGTCACTTGCAAAACCTCTTGAAAACACTAAATCACAGTATATTAGATTCTTCATATAATAAAAATCAGTTTATATAAGTTTATATAAACCATTTCTATCCAAGTATCCACTATATGGCATATAATTTCCTGGCAATAAACTAACTCCTGTACATTTTTTCTTAATTAAATTAGGCATTATATTATTATAGCAAATTTATTTTCCTGTTTGTACTTTGTATTAATTAAATAGGTACCATCTGTCTCTCCATATCTGTTTAAAAGTCTATTCATTTGGTATTGTAGGTTTATATTTTAAATGCATATTCTCTTTCAGGCAGGATTTTAGATCTATAACATTGTATCTGCAATGGCTATCATCATAAAACAATACCAACATGCTAAATAACGCCTATACATAAGGCATTGGAAGAAAAATCTCAAAAGCACCAATACAAAGACAAAATTAGATAATATAATAGTTCAGATAAACTTTCTGTTAAGCAATCGGCAAATGAACACTGTAATCTTATAGTATTTCATTTTAGGTGAAACAGGAGATGGATAGGGAATGTTTTGTACTTTAGAGATACCCACATTAATCTTGTGGACACTGAAAGAAGACAGTGAGAGAGAGAGAGGAAGTTCATAATAATATAGCAAGACAGAGGAAGGAGGAGAACAAGAAATAAACCCCAAGCCATAGACAAAGGCAAGAGAAGACATCAAATGGGGGGGTGGGGAGGGAGGACAGAAAGGTGAAGGAATCTGGGTGGGAATGGGAAAAACAGTGAAAATATAACAATTTAGCACATGCCAGTTATTTTATGTTGGCCCAAATCTTTCATCTCTTCTCACAGGGACGAAAATTCTAGTGTCAAATCTCCTACTGGATTTCAGTGGTACTAAGATTTTACCCAGGCACCTTTACACCTCAATGGGTGCATCTACACATGTGCTTAACTGTCCAATAGATTAACTGGCTGCTGTGCAAGATGACACAGTCTACACATGTGATGCTATTAAATCACAGAAAACTAATTTTCATTGCCATAAGATAGTACTGTCAGGGACAGTATTATCTTATGGTGGTGAAGATATCTGTGTCTAAATGCACATGTAAATCCTTACCTAGGCATAAGTTGCACCCAGGCAGCCCAGGCAGCAGGGGGCCAGATCCGTGCCTCCTGCCTAGCCACACAGTTCTGCTCTCTGGGTGGCAGAGGGGCTGGCTAAGACCAGAGCATCCAATGTCATGTCCTGGGAGTCCAGGACTCACCCCTGAACCTGCTGCCAGCCTGGGACTGCTCCGCCTTAGCTGAAACTGTACTCACGTGTAGATACTGTGCCCAGGAACAGTTTATTAGCCCATGCCAACTGAATGTGTAAATGCACCCAGTTAGTGTTATTCAGTTAAGTAATCCCGACATGTTCAGCAATGTCAGCAGGACTACTTGTGTAATGAGGCACTATACAGCATGAGTAAAGACGGTAAAGGGCTACTATATGAACAGCTTTCTGGATCATATATGTTCACCTTTACTTATCTTACTCTCCAAGTAGTCTGATTGACTTTACTGAGGTTACTTAGGAAATAAGGCACTATTCAGTGTAGAAACGGATGACAGAACTGGACTTTGTTTGGAAAGTTTTTTAAAAATAAAAATATCCTGAGCACTAAGCATTTCTATTGGTGAATGGCTAAATATATACTTCATGGGTTTTAATTCATGTCTGCTATGGAACTGTAGTAAAGAATCAACTGTGAGCTTTTATGGTATCTTTTTCTGATTAAAAAGCACAAGAGTAAATATATATCTACAATAGAACTATTCCTTGCATAATTTTGGGTTGTGATTATTGTCTTGCTTGTACTTGTAGTGCCTGGGAGTGCAGAAACAATTGTAAAGCCAGTTCTGTAGACTGTAGTTAACTGACAAAAGTATATAGCTGTAGATAAAATAACCTTTAAATAATACTCATGCTTGCTTCTAACGGAAGCAAGTGATTTAAAGCAGTACGACTCCCTGATAAAATGGTACTAGACAAACTAAAAGCCAAGATTATGAGGGCCCAGTCACTTAGCCAGTGCTGATGGATACAAAACATACAAAAAGTGGCAAGTTCTTTATCTTTCCTTTGCATACAATTATATGAAATGCAATGAAATGAAAATAGCCTGTCACTCCACCACTCTGGAAAAGACTAGAAGAGACACATTTTACCTTTTAAAACCTACAGAAAAAATGAATTTTTACCTTTTATCTTAACTAAGAAGAAAACCTGCTATTGTTGAAGCCACATGAAAGAGAGAGACTTTAGTATAAACCTTTATAGCACAAAATGCATTTTTACTGATCCTCTCCAAGTTGTTCAAAAAATGACAGTGGATATACAGTGAGAACAGTAACCACCAGTATTAATAGGAGAGTTCTCCAGCAACATTTGTCTGTCAGTCCTGTAGTAATTGGAAAGTTCTTCCCTTCAGGATTAAGTCATTTTTAGATCTACCTGTCTGATTCAGATACAAAAAATAACAATTAAATGATACAACTACTTTACATCAGCATAAAACTAGAGAGAATCTATCAAAATCAAAGGATTTACTTAAGAGTTGCATCTAAATAGCTGAAAGCAGAACTGACTTTTATGTATTGTTTTGGTGGGCTATGCCACCAACCTTTTAAAATGAGCCCCTTGCCTGCAAAACCTAATCCTCACCTCAGGATATGTTCTGATAAGGATCTTTTATTTATACAAGTCCACCTTTCATAGAAAGCTGCCTTTTATTCAAATAGATGTTTTGCTATGGGACATACGTGGGAACCCCCAAAAGGGGTCATTTGTAAAAATAGTTCTGAGAAGTTAAGTAACATGGCACTTAGGATAACTGATCAGCAAAGAAGAGTTTGTCCCGAGATAATTTATAGGTTTGCTAGACGATTGTGTAAGGAAACTTACTTGACATTTCTGTCTAGACAGTTTTCCTATGCTTCTGCATCAGAAATAAAGTGCTGCAGTAAATAACAGTCTCCCCTTCAAAAGTAGCCCAAGGTTCTTTGGTGTTAGACCACATGTGTTATTGGTTTTGTGGTAGCATGCAAAGGCCATAATCAAAATCAAGGTTCCATCAGGCTATGTACCATACAAAACCATAGAAAGGCATGTTCTTGCCAATAAGAGATTCCAATTTAATTTTAAATTAGCAGTAGGTAAAGAACAAGTTGGTTAAAGGAAAGGAAGATAAAAACAACAAGGATGTATTCACATAGGCATTGTTAACACTGCACAATGTAGTATGTTTTAGAGAAATCAGAGTTAGCTCAGATAACTCTACACTGCAGCATTGTACAGTGTAGGCATAGATATAGTTAGAACAGTGGTTCTCAACTGGTGTTGAGATACCTTTTCAGGGGTGCTGCAGCACCAGCACCACTACCACTGCCACAGCCAGGTGAAACAGCCCTGTGCACCTGGTGCAGATCCAGAAGCAGCTGATGCAGGCTTTTGCTGTAGTCCTTCCTGGTCCAGCTGTGCATGCTTGTCTTAGAAAAAGAGGTATGCTGGGCAGTTCTGCCTGGTGGTAACAGCAGCAGTGGGTCAGCCTGGAAAATTTCACAAAACAAACAGATAAATCTCCAGACTGCCACCATGTGGTACCATCCTACATACTTCTGGGTGCATCTACATGTGCACTTCAATGTGCAGTTGCTTATTTTACTGTGCATTAAAGCATCACATTAAAAAGTGCGATTATGCTAATGTGCTGTAAAATAGGCTACTGAGCATTAAGCATCACTTAAAAACCATGCACATTTATTACTGCACATTAAGGCAGCCTAATGAGCATTTCTTTAGTACCTCACATTGGAGGTACTAAAGTTAATGCACATTAGAAAAAGCACATTAATGCATGTGTAGACATGCCCTCTGTTTCCAGGAGGAGCAAACAGGGCTGGACCAAGAAGGGCTGCACTCCTGCCATCATTAAGTTCATCTGATAAACGAATGCAGGCAGAAGTGCCTGCTTCTGCTGTAGCTGCTTCCTGGTCAGATTCTGTTCAAGGTACATGAGCCAGCTTCACCTGGCTGTGGTAGGAGCACCCAGTTGAGAACCCCTGAAGTACAACAGTGGTTTCAACCAGGGTGCTGCTAAATTCAGAAAAGTTATGGAAAGGCACCTTGAATCTAAACAGGTTGAGAACCATTCAATTAGACACTAGTTGATGTGCATGTCCTAATCATCATTATTTAATGATTGGATTTTGATTTTCTAAGTGCAACCAATGGAAGCAATTGTGACTAAGATTTGAAAGAAGAGGATGGTGGCCTTACAGCTAAGGCATTCAATGTATAAGAGGCAACATGGAAGAAATTGATAATACTGTTGTAGGAAAAGCAGACAGGGTATTAAGAGTTGGTATAATTGTCAAGTAGATGATGCAATAATAGAAAGGAACAGTTAAAGAGGGACAAGTCTTGAAGTTGGAGAGTAAGAAAACTGCATTTGAAGCAGTAGATTCAGAGGAGGGATTCAAAGAGATAAAGCATGCACCAATTAATAGTCATGCATCTTAGTAGGCTAGAAGTGATATAGATGTCAAAGTTATCAAGAAGTTAAGTAACATGCCAGAAGATTGTCAAAGCTTGGACAAAAGTTTTAGCAATGATATTTGTTCAACATAATAGAATGCACCCAAATCAAAGTGGTTGCCATTCAGCAAACATTTCCACAGATGTATGACACAATATTATCTGAGATACAATAATTATTTCTTATTTGTGACTCTTCAGTTATTTCTTCTGTTAAAAAACAACGTGGTTTGGATCTTTTCAATAGTAATTTTTGCATGTGTTTATTAGGGCTGTGTGAAGCTTTGGCAGCTGATTCAATTTGGAAGCGATTTGGCCTGATTCAGCCACCGAATCTCAGTCTGAATCAGGAGACCTATTAAAAAGGTCCAAATCGATTTGGAAGCCTCCAAATGAATTTGGAAAAGATTCCGAGATTTGGAAGCCAGACATGCAGGAAACAGAAACTGAGAAGAGGGAACTGCTCTGATATTGACATCTATAGCTGGCCAGTGACTGTGATCTTTTCCTTTGAATCACAGGGCTCTGGGGGAGGGATGTAGAAACACCCTATAAGGTTGTGTCTAAAGTGATCTGTGCCTTTTGTGAGCTGCCTCTCTTGGACCAGCAGCATCTGAAAGGCTCTGGCTTGCTATTTATTCTCTTGGTAGCTAGCTAGTCTCTCTTCTTCTGTATTTTCCCTAACAGTGTGTCATCACTGTGCACTGCAGGAAAGCACAACGTATATTACAGACACATACACATTTTGCAGCACACCAAACATTATGAAGCATGCTGGAAAGGCAGGTGCTAGGTTTTCTGGCATGGGAGGGAGAGGGGGCAGAGGAAGAGCTGCAAGTTCCAACCCCCCATCCCAAACAGATACACCCTCTTTCCTGGCAGCAATGAGTCTTCTGCTGCTAGTGTGAACAAGGAGGTGGGAGCAGTGTCTGCACCTGCACCACCTTCACTAACACCAATAATAACCACCAGCACCAGCATGACAGTCTCCACCCCAGTTTCAGTTCCCAGCAGAGCCTTCCAGTTCCTGAAGAGGAGCTGGATCTTGAAGCAGCGGAGCTGAATGCCATAGTAAAGGAAATTCTGGGGAAGGAGGGGGAATCTGAGTTTGTCCTCCACACCTTTCAAAGTTCCCCTAGAGACAGGTCTTTTCTGGAAGGCACTTTGGACAAGGTTGTGGGGGCAGGTGGCTTAGCTCTTCCTGTTGTTGTGCCTCTGCCTGTTGAGGAGGGGGATAAGGCAAGATCCCCACCTTCAACCCAGAAGCAGGTAGGCAGTGTAGTATAGGATCATTTTGAGGTGGCAGATGACCCCAGGTATGCTACTTGACAGCACTGCTGAAAGCAGATCAGCCAGGGCAAGGATGAGAAACACTTCACCAGCAGTGATGCTGCTGCATCTCAGGAGGCAGCACCCCCTTGCCCTTGCTCCTCCTCTGCCTGGCAGCAGTGGGAGCATGCCCAAAAAGAAGTCCCCCTCTTGCTTCAAAGCTCCCCTCCCCAAGAAGCAAAGGTAGGCCACTCTGGACAAGTGGGGAAAGGTGGAGAAAAATGGGGCCATGTTCCCAAGGTGAACGAGGTCACCCAGAGCACTGGGGAGGTGCTTGCTTTGGATGGCCAGCCCTTCTCCTTTGTTAAGCATCCAGGGTTCAGGCGACTCATGGCACTCATGTCCCCATCCTACCAAGAGCCTGCATGCACCACCTTTAGCAGTGCAGTGGTGCCTTCCCTGTATGAAGCATGCTGGGAGTACTTGAGGGAGGAGCTGCAGAAGGCAGGGCCACAGGTGCAGTTGCAGTTCACGTCGGACATCTGGAGCAGCTGGGGTGGAGATCATACTTAACCTCTTCCTCCCAGGGCACTGGTGCAATCAGTCAGGGTGTTGGTGGGCTCTCCTTCAAGTAGAAGTGATGGATGAGTCCTACATGGCAAGAGAAATAATAGTGGCCATGAACCACATGGTACAGGGGAGGCTCGTCGGGCAGGCGAGCTCACCTCCAGTTACATGGTCACTGACAACGGGGCCAATATGGTGAAGGTGGTGCATGATACCAACTTGTTGGCATTTGCTGTGTGGCACACAGTGTTCAGATGGGATGCACTTGTCTGTCCTTGTGGCCGGGCAGGCCCTGCAGCCTCTGCCCGCATTCCGCTCATGTTGAGCAGATTCTTTTTGGTATTGGTTGGTGGAACCGGAGCGTGCTCCGTCCACTCCATGCATTGACCTGGTATTGCAGTGCTTCCAGGACGGCTGCCAAAAAAAACCAAAACAAACCCAACCTCATAGTCAGGGATGCCTTGGAGGAGGACAGGGCTCCCAGTGACGGTGCTGTTACTACCACTACCAGCCAGCACATTTAAAAATGCAGGAAAGTGCTGGGCTACATCCACCGGAGCATCAAGTAGGGCAAGATGCTGTGAGACAAACAGGCAGAACTGAGCATCCTGCAGCACAATTTACATTTTTACTGACTGGCTTTCTTGCATATCAGCCCAGCCTCTGGCTTCTTACTATTCATTCCATTCAGGAAGAGCACACACCAACTGCAGATACTTCCTCAGCCCTACGAAGGATTTTTAAACCCAAAAGCTTGCTAAGATATATTTCTCCAACTATTCAGTTGGTCTAATAAAAGATATCAGATTGACCCAAAGAACTGTTGGGTCCTTAGACCAACATGGCTACAACCTACAACCCTTAAATACACACAAGTGATGAGTTTTGTTTTAAACAGCTTGAGGGGCACTTTCACAGAAAGCCCTGCACCTACCTCCTTGAGAATTGGCAGGCTTCATGCCCTCAGAAGGGGCTACCACCCCTGCCTTTTGCATCCAAATCAGTAAAAAAAATGAGTTATAGGTATTTTAGTGATTCCCCATTATAGTCTATGGCCAAATCTCGGAATTGGCACCAAATCTCCAAATCCAATTCAGCTGAATTGAATCAGGACAGTGACTCAAATCACTGAATCAAACCACTGTTCCTCCGAATCAGCCAAATCTGAATCTAAATTGAATACTTGCTGCTTTGCACAGGCCTAGTATTTACACTGTACAATTTATGCCATTTTCACACTAATATTATATGTGAGCATATGTGTGCGTGTGCACGTATATGTCTATACAAAATGTGCATGAGACAAACTGAAAATCAGTTATTTAACTCTCACGTATTTTCTATCTACAATCCATCTCTTCCAGCACTTGCTCTAATCTCTAACTACAAGCAATGACTATTAGAAAAAGACAAATGAATAGACAATTATCCTGCTAGAGAAACATTTTCTTCACCACCCCTTGCTCCCCCAAATGTGAAATTTTCTCCAGATATGGAAGATTATATTGGCCAAGTGCCCAGCACTTGCAATATTTAGTCCTAGAGCAGTTCCTATAAAATAGCATGATATAAAAATGACCTAGGTACATGACATATTCATGTCTCTCTACACCAATTTAGAAGAATGAGGAAAACATAAGGCTTGTACTTTGGCTTATTATCAATTGTAAATCTTTACCAGACAAGATTCCACAGAGTCCCAAACCTGTGGGTTGTGAAGGATCAGAGTCACTTCTAAATTACACTCGGATAAACTTCAGGCAGGTTTAAATTCACTAACCAAGTGTAAGAAATCTTTTTCATGTACTATTTCCATGTGTTCTGAGCTGCAATGTACATGTCACAGTTTCATTTGCATCCCCTGTAGGGGTGTCCCACAGCTGCAGCTAAAGTCACATTGTTAAGCAAATAGGTCAGCTAAATTCCTTTCCGCCACAATATGGAGACCTCATTCTCCACTTGGAACATGGAGAATTTTAATGCGTACTTTTCATTAGCACATTAAGGCATTCCATTCAGAATTCTCTTCCCCCTGGAATCAGCAGAACAAGACTCTCCTGTGTCCAAGCACTCTACTTCATCATTGGTCTAATAGCTTCTTAAGCCATGGCTATGTTCTCTTGGGTAAATACATACTCAAGCTTTTCTTTCTGCCTACCAGATGTATTTCTTTCAAAATATAGAACCTTTCAATCGTAGGGCCCAACTGCAAACACTCGCTACCACATGCAGTCCAATTGCACCAGTGAGGCTGTTTTCATGGTCATAAGTAGTATGCCCAGTAGTAATCAGTTGCAGAATTGGGCTGTTGCTTATACAATTTTACTAAGCTCCTTGTGATGTTTTTTTGAGGTCTCTGTATCTATAAGTATCAGGCCTGAAACATCTGCTACCCTTTTCCTCCTCTGTAATCCAGCTGCAGAATTTAATATCCTATCAAGATTTCTGACTTTGAAAAACATAAAATCAATTTTTCCTTAAGTTACACATTTCGTTCAGTAAAATTACCAGCTTCAGTGGAGACAAATGAATGAATCAGAGAAAGGAACCTGGCTTGCATGCTACAGAATATTAAAAATAAAAATACCTGATTTTCCTTCTTCTATCTTTCAGTCCCTATTTGAATTGCCATTGGTTGTATCAGCAAGTACAAAGTGAGCCAAACCCCAGCATACAAATCCCCAACTGTGATGAATGTATAAATTTGAATCTAGCTCTGGGTCTTTTTTTTTTTTGTGACTTGATCCCAACTCTAATTCTTAAAAAGAAAATACAGATGTATTTATTTCCAGTGGTATATCATTTACTTCACCAAAAAAACCCCAGCTTCATTTGGACTGTATGTATCAACTGTGTCAATGCAAACAAGTTTATAAGGTAGCTTTACAGTGAGACTAAACTCCTCAGAGTCTGGTCCTAAGACATCAGACATGTTTTGTCTGAAATTTTTTGCAACTTTTGCTCCCAGGACCTGATTCTGCTACCCATATCCATAGCAAATGGTACCTTACCATATAATAAAAATGGGGGTGGGTGGGGGGTGGGCAAGACTCAACCTAAGTAAGGGAAACAGACTCAGGCCCCCATATTTTACAAGGGAATTGAGCTCAAAAACCTCACAGACTCTGTGTGATACCAGTCACCTACTTGTGCCCTTTAGTAAAAACATAAAATTAAATACTTTAAGGAATTCATGGAAAATTAGAACCAAGATATTTTTTATATCAAACATAAGCAAACAGCTTTTGGGGGGCAGGGGGGCACTAGATAAACATGTCACCATTACTACTATTTTGCCTGTCTGCTCGATGCAGCTGAACACACTCAATATGGAGAGAGGGTGAGCTATAATGAAGCAGGCAGAGAGGGAAATATATCAGTTTCTCAAATATTTTGTATTTTGTATATCATTTATGCATTTATAAGATATACACAGCCCTCGCTAGAGGCACTTGCTAACCAATACTCTTAGGTTAGCAGCCACTACTGAAGTGAAAGGTTGAAGCCCAACACTATAAAACACAGAAGTGCTTCTGTGTAGGTGGCAGGAGTGGTGGGAAAGAAGAGAAGGTGGTGATTAAGGGAGAGAAATTGTGTCAGAAAAGGACCTCAAGATAAACATATATCATTATGAAGACTATTATGAGCTCTTATCTTAGTCAGTCTCCGTCCAAGCAGTTGATGCGAGGAGACAGGAACTTTTGTTTTTAAGGAACAAACTCTAAATTCTCACAGAATATATTTCATAGAACTCATATTCTCTGCTCTGGAAGAATTAGGGATGGCTCCAATCTGTCAGAGTTGGGCTTCCTATGTATTTTGTAACAGCTTCTTGGACTACTAGCCATTATCTCAACTGCAGCTCAACAGTGTCTATTGAAGTGCATTAGAAAAGTAGAAAACTAGATTAACAAAAGGAATGCAGGTCTTGCCCATTCCTGTTTGGTTTTAACAGTCCTCTAAATGGTAGGTATTCCTCTATACTGGACTCTTTCTTCCACTCCCCCTTCTTATTGTAAAGGTGTCTCACAAATTCTCACAGTATTTCTTTTAACACCCTATTTCTTGCAGCCTAAAAAAACTCAAGCAAATTCTGGGCCATTTTCATAGATTCATAGATTCATAGATGCTAGGGTCGGAAGGGACCTCAATAGATCATCGAGTCTGACCCCCTGCATAAGCAGGAAAGAGTGCTGGGCCTACATTACCCCAGCTAGATACACATCTAGCCTT
>NW_017728912.1:18133550-18139097 GCF_001723895.1 Crocodylus porosus
AATATTCCCGCCAGTGGCTCTGCAATGATGTCGGCCAGTGCCTTCAGTACCCTCGGATGGAGCTCATCCGGGCCTGCCAACTTAAAGGCATCCAGTTCTTCCAAGTGACCCTGCACCACCTCCTGAGTGAATCACATCAAAAAATAAAATCTACTGTCTTTTGACTGCAAAGATAAAAAGGACCCCCTCCTTCCTAACCCTACTTACTCATATAAATCTTCCTTTGCTGTTGTGAAATACTTTTACATTCAGTTCCGCCTGTTACAAAAAGTTTTTTTTATGTTAGGTTGATTCATACATGTCATTTAAGTACATCTAACCTTATCTTCTACTCAGCCTCCTGGCAATAGAGACTGCCATAAGTCAAACATAATTCTAGCCAAATGAGTAATTCTACTTTTAACAGGGTGACTTGCAACCTCTTTCTCACTGTAATTTAGTTAACTAACTCTTCTGCTTTTGTTTTATGCACTCATTGGAATTATTTCCATGAGCAAAGTTACACCCATGCATAAGTTTTCTTTGGCTCATGACCTTTGTTTGTTTTCTTCACTGTCTTGAATAGGGGGAATATATTTATCCATTGAAAATATTGTGTTTACTCAAATACAGGAATTGACCCTGAATGAAAGACAATCCCCAAATAATTAGATTCTACACTCAGAAAAATTATACATTATAATTTTCCATGTATAGAGTGTATGGAATCTAGTTATTGGAGGATCATCCTAAATTTGCCCCCCGCCCATTACTGCAGGGGACAGAGGTGGTGGGGGGCAGTAATGGGGCAGGTGGTTGGGTGATACAGTGGGGGAGGCAGAAGGGGGGGCATGTGGTAGGGAAGCTGGGGGGCAGTAATGAGACAGGAAGTAGGGGGCAGGCAGTGAGCCCCCTGCTGCCTGCCCCCCTCCACTTACTCTCCACTGGTTCTGCCCCCCCATAGCCTCAGGTTGACCTGATTCTCCCTTCTCCTGTTCCCCCCTCCTCCTCTCTTCACATTGCTTCTGCCATCTGCAACCTCACCCCGCTTCTGCCATCTCACCCCTCTTTTCCCATCTCCCCCCCATAAAGTTTCTCCCCACTCTTCCTGCTCCTAAACCACACCTCTCTTACATTTGCTCCACATTGGCAGGCTCCATTCCTGCTGCAGTCTGGGTCACGAAGCTTGGCTCCAGCCTGGCCCTGTAGCAGTGGCACAGAGCCAGCACTGCTGTTCTGGCCCAGCCCCATAGCACCAGTGGCAGGGAGCTGGTGGTGCTGCTATGGTGCCAGACTGTAAGTGAAGTGCTGGTTTCAAGCTGCTGCTTACGGGCTGTGCTGCAGCTATGATCCATGCCCCAGGCTGCAACAGAGACAGAGCCTCTCGCATGGGACTAAGGTAAGGAGGAGTGTGGCAGAGGGGGAGAGAGTGGGAAAAGCGGTGTGCAGGGGGTGGAGATTGGGGGCTGTTGGGGAGGAGTGGCAGGGCACGCAGAGGCAGTGGGAGTGGTGAGGGCAGGGTAGTGGGCAGGTGGCAGCTGTGGCTCCAGCTCCTGCTCCAACCCCAGGTTTGGGCCAGAACTGCAGCATCTGCCTATGCACTCCCCCTACCCTCAATCGTAAGATGGGGGGCTTTTTCTCTCATGTTAAATGGGGGGGAAAAACCTCACCTTCTAACTGAGTAAATAAGGTAAAAGCTGTGTGAGCCATATCAATACATAAAGGGACATCTAATTTTTTTTTTCCCCATTTTAGACATTATCCTGAAAGTCTGGCTACTGCCACCAAGCAGTCAGATAAGGATGCTTGCCTGGATTCCTTATGGACTGAAAACACTCACAGAAACCAGATCTTTCAGAAGGTTTCTTATATTTTTGTCTCCAAATTTTCCAGAGCTCAGAATCCCAGGGAAATATAAAATATATTTTAAAAATAAAACAGTGAATTGGGAAGAGTGGGGGAGAGCTGTGAGCAAAAAAGAAATATAAGGTTCAAGTTTTGGCTGAGGGTTTGAATTGTTTCTTGTTTTATCAAATTCATTCTGTGCATCTGCATGGGGAGGAAGTCTGCACTTTTTCTAGTCTAAACTAGTCACTTCACTGTGTAAAAAAAAAACCCCACAAGATTTTTTTGGTTGTTTGCCAAAAAGAAGGCATTACAGGATACCTTATAAATGATTTAAGGTTTACTCCTTTTAAACCCCTTCAAAATGCAACATTTCTAAATAAAACCTCCATGGGCTCTTGAATGAATGATAACCTTTGTCAAACACGGCACACCACTAGGTCACAGATCTCTATGAATCAAGCAGGTACAGTGACCCTGAAAGCCTAGCGCTTCCAATTTAACAGAGAATAGACTGGTCAGGGAAGGAGATTTATAATTACCACATGATTTTATATGACAATTTGAGTTACCTAGGTAGGAGATCTATGTACAAGAAAGGAGAGATGCATAGCCAGAACCACAAAATTCCTTAAAATGCTTCAATGCCAGGGTCTGACTTTCCACTGCTTTGCCCATTCTACATACTTACTTGAACCTACACAAAATTGATATTAAATGATATCAGATTGGAACAGTTTTGTTTTTGCATTCTTCAAACTGACAATTGCTACTCTCTGGGTGTATCTACACATGCCACTACGGTGCTGTTGTCACTGCACTATTACTTCCTTTTGGAAATACTAAAAGACATCAGAGTAACAGCCCATACTGCATCATGTGCACTGCGCACAATTATTTTTAGGCACTACATCGCTGTAGCCACGTGCTATAATGAGGGAGCACATCACTGTGACAACATAGGTGCAACGTCATGATTTTTGCCCGCTATGCTATGTCACTGTAGCGTATATTTCTATGGTGATGTAGCATCAGGTATAGACGTCTCCTTAGTCTATAAACATTTTGTTTGGCTCTTTTATTTTTTTCCTGCCCTTCCTAATCTTTTGATGGAAGATGAAAGTCTTAACACTTCTTATCTTGATACTGGCAAATGAAGAGCATGGAGGAAGGGACTTTCATCTGTATCAGCCTCATGATTTCTTTACGTTTGCTTCCATGTTTAAACTATGATTGCTTACTGCAACCAGTAGCAGTAAAACACATTTGCAGGTAATGCTCTAATCTCACAGTCAACCAAAATGATAGGATCCTGTGATAAGCCTCTGAATGAAACAACACTGTACAATGGTACATTAATTGGATATGTAAAAGTATAAGCAGGAATTGTGGGAATTTTCTGCAGAGAATAACTCCATAAGAATTAAAAAAATAGCATTATTTGTTAACAGTGGCCTAAATTATGTATGGGCAAAGACAGGTCTCTAATGCAAACATCTTACAGTCTAAAAAGGTTGTCTACACAGAGAATAAGGCAGGACACAATGCATTAGCTATTGCATGCTAGCTTCCCATCCTAGCCAGCTGAAGTATACACATCAAAGCTAGCTCATTGTTAATTTACCACGTAAGTTTGGTGAATATTAACTTCTCTGTATAAGGAAGGCTTAAATCAATTACTAGAAAAGAAGAGGGGTAAAGGCAGATCCAGAGGGAATGCAGTGGTTGGGTCACACACCACTTTCTGACCACGCTGCAGGAGCAGCAGCCAGGGAGCAAATAAAAATCCCACCCTTTCCTTCCCCTCCTTGCTCAGCAGCACATCCCCTTGGCTCCCCTTCCATTCTTTCCTTCTCTGCTTCCTGCTGCTGTTGTCATCAGCTCATGAAATGGCAGGGGGAGCTCCAGAGATGCTCCTGCCCTGCTCCAGCCAGAATGTGTAGGGAACCAGGCTCAGCTGGAGATAGTTGGGCACAGGGTTTGAATTACACTTTGACTTTTGGGGGGTCTGCAAAAAAAATGAAACCAGTTCACCGGAAAGAGCAATCATATCACAGCCGCCCCCCCACTACGATTTCCTTACATGGGGTTTCCTTGGCTCAGCACCCCCCCCCAGAGCTTCCCTGTAATTTGTACCCTGGTTGGGCACCTATACATGTACTCTAGAGTCGGGGGAGGGAGGGGAGGCATTTTAATTAAAACAACTCTCAGGAGCTGCTATAATTACAATGCCCTCAACATCTCATGGTTCAGCATCCTGCATTTCAAAATGGTGGCAGGGGTGCTTTAACTAAAGCTCATTCATTTAGTTAAAGTGCCCCTGCCATCATTTTGAAATGTGGGACACTGAATATAAGAGATGCTGCAGCACACAGGAGCGTTCTGATTAGACCAGTCCAGCAGACTGTCACGCCTGCTCCAACATAATCTAATCCGAATGCATCAGAGCACATATAAAAAAGTGTCCCTGACAGACCATGAGCATACTCAAGGATGGGAACCCACCTGCTGCCACCACTGCTGCTGAACCCAGCTGAGCCTTGGCTCTCTCACAGCCTGGCTGGAGTGGCAGGAGTGGCTTCGGAGTTTCCCCCACTCCCAGGTCAGCTGGAAACAGCTGCAATGTCAAGCAGTGGAGGTGTGGGGTGGGGGAGATAAGGAAATGTGCAATAAGGGGAATGGAGAAGGTACTAAGTACAGGAGTGGGGAGCAGAGTCTTACCTTCTTTGGAGTCTTAAAAAGAAATAATCCTTCACTGCTGTTCCCACTGCATGGTTGACACCTGCCCTGGGTGCAGTGGGAGGCTGGGAGTGAGGGATGCAGTCACCACATAACCTCCTACAACATCCTGCCCCCCCATGGACAGATTCAGGGAATTTTGTGTAAGGTAGAGTTTTTCCAATTTGACTTGCTGCTGAATTACCATTTTTTGTTACTTGACCACCAACTTAGTTTCCCCTTCCTTTATTTTTATTAAGTCAGATCTATATACTTCACTAATAGGGACTTTTTCTTATTTCTTTAAAAAAGAAATACACTCACATGGCTCATTCCTGCAAAGAATTTATTATCACCTAAAGCAAAATCCTGCAAAAAAAATACAGGGAAGTATTTTGATTGACTGGAAAACATCCATAGACTCACAAGGAACCTTGTACATATTTGCATTCTTATGCCCATGTACAGATGTTCCGTTTTAATTGGCAGAAGCACCATTCTGCTGGTAATACCCCAAAGTATCCAGACATTCAAGCTTCTGCAGGGGAAGTGATGTTGAGGGGTAACCAGCATTGGTTCGTGCAAGGCCGATCCTGCCTGAACTAACCTGGTCTCTTTCTATGACCAGGTAACAAAGAGCTTAGATGGGAAGGAGGAAGTCGATGTCATCTTCTTGGACTTCCAGAAGGCCTTTGTTATACAAAATTCTGGTGGGCCACTGAGGGACTGTGGCATTGTCCTCCAGTGTCCCACCCAATTCTGGTGGGCAAGCTGAGGGACTGTGGCATTGATGAATGCACAGTCACATGGGTGGCAAACTGGCTCCAGGGATGCACTCAGAGGGTAGTGGTGGATGGGTCGATGTTGATCTGGGAGGGTGTAGGCAGTGGAGTCCCCCAGGGCTCGGTCCTTGGGCCGGTGCTGTTCAACATCTTCATTAGCGACCTGGATGAGGGTGTGGAGAGCACCCTGTTCAAGTTCGCTGATGACACCAAGCTGTGGGGT
>NW_017728912.1:18139592-18167390 GCF_001723895.1 Crocodylus porosus
ACCAGGAACAATGGCCACAAGCTGAGGGAGGATAGGTTTAGGTTAGATATTAGGAAGAGCTACTTCACTGTAAGGGTGGCCAGAGCCTGGAATAGGCTTCCCAGAGAGGTGGTGTTCTCACCTTCCCTGGAGATCTTCAAGAGAAGACTGGACAGGCACCTGGCTCGGGTCTTATGACCCCTCCCACCCCCAGTGCTCCTTCCTGCCCACGGCAGGGGGTCGGACGCGATAATCTGTCTAGATCCCTTCTGACTCATTGATTCTATGATTCTATTCCTGGAGCAAAGCTGGCCATTCTGGGAGAAAAATAACCTGAAATGAACCATATGGAGATCACTCCTGTAGCAGTTTCTCTAAGGAGACTGAACATTTGCACACTTTTTAAAACAGCTCCCAGGGACCACTAGTGGAGCCAGTGAAAAGGGTCCTGTGCCTTCCAGAGATTAGGTAGGGGCACTGGTTTCTGGAGAAGGTGCAGGGGGCAGCTGCCAATTGGGCTGGGAACAAGGATAAGGGATGTATTCTTTGAGCTACTGCCCATTTGTCACACCGGAGTCCCAGGTGTGTGGAGTAGGTGGGTATTCTGTCACAGGGATCCATTAGAAATGAATGTTTAGACAGGGCCATATTCTAGCTGTTAATCTGTAAACTGCTACTCATAAAATCATAAGCATCTCTGATTTTGCAAGTCTGTAAGATGTAAATTTACCCTGCCTTCTGCCTGACTTCAGACTAACACGACTACTTACCTCTCTCTAAAGATACTTAATATTGAAGCCAGTTAATGAAAAAAGACTGATGTCTGAAAATAGTTGTAAATCAGTGGGATACATTCTTTAGGATGCGAGCCAGACAAGTGGCCTGGGGCTGGTCCACAGGCCAGACTGAGCCCCATGCACCAGGACTAGGTAGTGGGCCTTAGAACTGCCCCCTTTATGCCCCACACACTGGGATTGGGGCCTAGAGCCCCAGTGATTCCTTGTCCCACTGGGATTGGGCTCCAGGGGCTTGGCCAAGCCCCCTCCTGCCCTGGGCATGCAGCCCCTCTCCCATCTCTCCCTGCACACTGGGATTGAGCCCTGGGGGCCCAGACTTGCCCCCTTCCAGCCCTGCATACTAGGACTGGGAAGCTGATCCAGTGCAGAGGGGACAAGGCTCCCTATGGGGCTGGAAATTTGGGTTCCTATGGGGCCAAATTTCTGGACCTATGGAGGAGACCTGTAGGCTGGATGACAGTCTCACAGGTCAGGGATGGAGCACTTCTGTTATACAAAAACAGGTCAACTTTATTCTGTTCTTCCAGTTTTATATTCCTGTATTCAATATTATTCCTCACAGGAGGGAAGGAGGGGGCAGGGGAAATGTATTATTTTTACTATTTGTGTGTCCTCAACATTTCAGAGAAAGGTCTGTGATTATAGCTTAGGAGTCAAAGCCTAAGATCAAAGTCAAATAGCAAAGATTCATTAAAAAATAAATTTAAAAAAATTTCAGTTAATAATACCTTGAGGTTTGGAGCTTTTGGTTTTAGTTCCACAGTATAGTCCCACTTCAGAAACATCTCTAATTTACGTAATACCTTTTACCCCCAAATCCTTTACAACTGGAGCAGTAACGCTTGCCCAAATTGGAGCTTGCTCAAAGAAAGTCCGGGGTGCTAGATTTAAAACAAACTTTTGACAATCAAGTTTCATTCATTCATTCCTCAGCTTTTCCTGGAGGCAAGGCAGGAATTATTTTCCTATTAAAAATGCATTGTTTAAATTAAAAAGCCATCCAGTAGGTTTTAGGTTTGGGGGGCAGATGGAAGGGGGAGGGAATGCATGATTTTTTTCTCCCACCCGCAGAAAATTTAAACAAAAAGGGGAATATTGCTTACTAAAACTTAAACCTTAAAAAATATCAGGTCTATGGAATTCAGACAGTATGCAACACCCACAGGTTTGTCCATGTCTAATGCAAACAATACATTTGGATCACTTCCTTCATTGTCTGTTCCAGTATTACAAGTTTTTTTCTGAGTTTGGCACTAACATTTGCATTAACACAACAGCCCTGATCCAAATTAAAGTAATAATAAGCATGTCCTCACAAATGCTGTTTCATTTTTCTCTTCAATAAAGTTTTGACAGGGGACTGAAATCTTTTAACTGGGAGTCAGCACCACTAATGTTAGGCAAGTAGTAAAAATATTCATAGTTAGCTAGGTAAACTTTCCTAGGTTTTATAAAAGACAGTACAGTTATCATTTTTATGAATCCTTAAAATATCAGCACTACCTTTTATGCATTGTGGGGGACTTGAATGCAGGTCCTGAGTTTGTTTCCTGTTTTGTGGGTTGGCAAGACCCAGGGGAACTAAACAGACAGAGGAAGAAAGAGCAAAGAGCCTAGCCCTGCAGCTGTTACTGTATCACAGAAGTCAAAGGAATTATTTGCATGATTAAAGACTGCTCAGACAAGTAAAGGTTTATAGAATCAGGGACTTCACGTCAGTGTCATTTTACAGGAACCACTTCGATGGAAGTTAGAGTGATAGTCTTGGACTCAGAGGCTGTGTCTACACAAGCATGCACATGCATTTTAAGGTGCCACAAAACACACCCTGCACATGTGATTTGGTTCTCTGCACTGCATATTTGCAGTGTGGAGCCAAATTTAGATACTGGGAGATCCCAGGGAAAAAAAAACCAACCAAGCGGCCTGTGTCGCAGTAGCATCTGCTACCTGAAACCAGAGCTGCTGGCCAGACTCTGTGTTCCCGGATCAGTGCTGCTAGAGCCCTAGGAGGCCCCCAGGGCCCTAGGTAAGGCTACTAGGACCAGTCCAGGTACTGGCCCCAGCCTCCCCTGCCCCACTCAAGGCAACCTGCCATGCACCAGAGCACATGTGTAGGGGCATGCCTGGGGACAACTAGAAGTGGCATAAATATGTGCCACTGCTATCTGGCCCCAGGGAAATACCTGTACTTACTTGTTTGGATGTGCCCAGATAAGGTAAGCATGAATCTCTTCTTAAACATGTTTCATACAGTTCAGAGCTCAATATTCAGTCTGCTACAAAAGGTCATTGGTTCCTTTTCCAACTCCTGTATTCAAGGAGGGCATGTCAAGGAGGGGAGGGGCATTCTGGGACAGGGAAGGTTCATGCTGATCTTTTGTCTTGCTTTCCCCTCATTAGTACAAAACTCTGTGGACTGTTCTAACCAATGCTGGAAACCAAAGGATTGGAAGGGCATTGTTATTTTGACCCTGCACTGGTAGAAGAAAGAATTATATTCTTAGAAGATGCATGGGGATGAGAGGAGGAAAATGTCTGCCAATAAGCATGCACATGGATACAAGGCTGGGTCCAAATGGTCAGAAAGCCGGAGGCAGCATCCATCTCAGTTATGTGATTTTCTGTAAGTGGCATAGTTTAGATCAGTAGTGAACAGAACGCACATTTGCCCTTTGGTAGTGGGGAAGGGGGAGAGCACAAATCTTAGAATGGGTTCTGCCATTTTTAAATCAGTCTGTATGTACTGAACTTCTGTTCTCTTACAGGTCTAGAATGGTTTCCAGTCACTTATACCAGTAAAAGTGTAATGTCTGTACCAACACTTACTCTCTTTTACAGACATGCCCCCGCCCCCGGTCAGGTCTTCTATTTCTTTCATCATTTCTTGTCAGCTAAGTTTTATTAGTGCATATGGTTTGAAATAAAACTATTCTTTTTCAAGAAGGCTAAATGAATCTATTTGGCATTTCTTATTTATTGATAATAAATAGGCTTGATATCCATTGACATAAAACAGGAGTGCAGGACTGAGATTAGCCAGCACACTCTGTGATGTCAAAGTTATAAATCATATATGGGAGTCTCCTGTTATGCAACATCCCACAAAATGAAGCACTAGCCATTTTTTAAAGTAATAAAGTTAAAGGGTAAGTAGGTTACTTATCACTTTATAGCACTCAGACTGTGGCTTGTACAACACTTGAAAATACACAGATAGACTTCGGAGTCTTTAAAATCAATTTGTAATTTCAGAAGTGAAGTTACGCTCCAAAGCCAATAATCTCTGCCATCTTGATTAAAACTTTGAAGCCTCTAAGTAAAACACAGACATTAGGTATCTTTACATAATTATACTTGGAAGGGTGGAATGCTATAAAACATGGTAAAATGATTCCAAGGCTAAAAAGGAAGAATATAGCTTACATATTTGGGTACTGGACACATAGGGAGTTTGTACATGTGGTCTGGAGGGGTGGGGGCTGGTGACAGGGGAGGGGGAGCACTTTAATTAACGCGGCTCTGAGAGCTACTTTAATTAAAAGTACCCAGACCATCTCATGTATCAGCATCCATCCCCACACTTCAAAAATGGCCATGGTGGCACTTTATCTAAAGCTTGTTCAACAAGCTTTAGTTAAAGCCCCTCCCTGCACTGCCATTTTGAAGTGCAGGGATGCAGATACACGGGACACAGAGGCTGCTGGAGCTCAGTAATCACCATGCTCCAGCAGACTTGATTAATTGGATCTGCTCCGATGCATTGGAGAAGCCTCCCAGCTCATGTGTCGTATCCCATAACTAACCATAGCAGGACTACAGTCCAATTTAAAAGGAGATGCAGGAAACTAATACCCACAAGAAAATTAATAGAGAAAAATATTTTAATAGTATTAATTTTCCTGTTTGGAAACCCTCTGTGAGAATTATAGAACTAAAGCATTTTGCTTATAAAAAGCATTTTTGTGATCCCCTTACTTTGTATTATTATGTACTACTTGCTATTCAGATATGTATGAGTATTGGTCCCAGCACAAAAGGATTTCAAAACTTTTGTTTTCCTTATGACACAAGCCACCCTTTTAAAATTTGGTTTATATGCAATTGACCCTAAGAATGCAGTTCTATAGCGTGAGGGTCTCTCGTGCCTATTGACAGATCTCAGATTAGGAAAAATTTCAGAACAAATCAATAAGAGTTATGATGGGGCTTTAAATGTATTTTTTAAAATTAACTATTGCCTCATGACTGTCTTTTCACTTCGAGTGAAAATTTAAAACTGATACTCAGCACTCCTTACCACATAACAGTACTTTTCTGCTTGCTTAAAAACATAAATCAAGGCAAACTGAAATTAAGAGCTCCTTCAGGTATCTGTCCTATTTTGGTAAGAGTGACTGAAAGGTCACCCTGTCTCTTACTCAGAAGAAGCAGCAAATAGATGTATTTATCACACTTTCCCCTCACCCCTTTTTCAAAGGGGAAGGAAGTGCGCAAAAACAAATTAGCCCCTATTTCTTTTGCATGTTGTTTTTAGTAAAATAGAATGAGGGAGGATTTCAGTAAGTAGATTCAGCACTTTTGGTACAAGTGAGAATATAAAAAATATTATTTAATTCGGTTTGGTTTGATTCACTTGTGTGCATTGCTAAGAAATGTAAAGAGGCTAACAAAAAAGATCACAAGATTTAATAGAAATAGTCTTACAAAATGCAAGGGGCCCAGTTTTCCATTGCTGTGCATCTTGTTTAGTCATTTATCTGTACAAAGCAGATGTGTGGTGCTACTAAATCAGAATGGTATGTGTGCACAAAACATCAGAGGCAGGGTGTGCTCTGAAGAAGAGGGAGGGAGAGCATGGGTTATATGGAGGTCTTGCAGAAGGAGAAATGTGTAAAGTGGAAGTACATCTCAAAAGGTTGACAACTGGGGTGTCTTTCATAAGCCAAACATCTTCCCTTCAAATGTTTCTTAGATCAGAAGCTGGTAGTACCTACAAGCTCTTATCACTCTGATCCATTCCCGCCTGCCCACCTTCCTATCCCACTTCCAAATAATTGCTTGCCAAGCACTGTCACAACCTTTTATATGCTGCTGTTTTCTGATTTCCCTATCTATTCTCATGCAATGCAGAAAAATACTTGTACACCCTCATGACAGTCTGTCCTTTCACATGCTGAATGTATCAATGAACTGTTTAAGGCTGGGATTGAGTAATATTACATTTCCTGTTGTACAGATCCATTCCTTCAAAATTGTAGTTATATATTATGATTATTTTCCATCTGTATAGCAACATATTTATGACACACATGACAGTCCAGCTCTTCATTTTCTTATTATTACCACAAGTTCAACATTTTGCCAATAACATACCTGTAAAGACAATAACTACCATCTCCCTCAGAAATCTGCTTCCAAAGTTTTGATGAAGTGTATGAGACTCTGGGATTTGATTTTTTCTGCAAAGGTTGAGACCAACACTACTAAGCATATTGCTTCTTTTCATGACATTGGGATTACAGCAGGGATAAATATTGCCTTTTTATTTTTTTAGAAACTTTACTGTGACCATATCCCTCATCTTGAAAAACATCCTTCATTTTCCCACCCATGGATCCAAGAGCAGTTTCCTTCCCAGGTCTCTGTTCTTTCTTTGCACACACCATTTTCTTCATCCCTTCAGAGTCCTTTGATATCTTGCCTACAGTTATGCCTCTCCTGATAATCCCAATTCTGGGCTGCTCACTCCATGCAGAGCTCACCTTTTATTTCACCATTGCTCTCTCTCTCTATAGTAAGGTTGCTCTTTATATCTGTAGCAACCTTTCTCAGCATGCTAGGCTAACCCCAGAGTCTCAATCTTCTTGCACTTCACCTTCCTCACCCTCTCTGTCGCATCCCATCAAAACTTTTATAGGCAACAACCTAGGTCATCAGATGCTATGGTGATGATTTGAACAATAAAACAAAAAATGAAAAAAAAATTCTGCCATTTGGCAGTTGCAAGACACAAAGTAAAATAAGGGTAACGTCAGCATGTTTTTTTCTTTGCCCTTCGTTAAAAATGATATAAACATATTAGTGGCAGAAAATAATTTAAATCAGCGGTCAATATTTTGATCTCACTTGTAGTGGATTAAATTTGGAAGTTCCTGGATGGCTGTAGATACAGTCTGAGTTTAAACTGGTGAGACAGAAAGCAAACTACGATACAATAAAAGCTGCATCATTAAAAAGAACTGTATTAATATATTTAAAATTGATTATGTACATTTAAAATTCTAAATTACATTCACTCAGTTACTTCCTAAATGGTCACATCTCTAATCAACACCTGAAAGGCGATAACAGGCCTCCATAGTCATCACTGACTTACAGAGTAAGGGGCATATTTGCAAAGGGGAACAGACTTGTTCCATTTTTCTTTCATATAGTCATTGTAAATTACCTCTATTCACACAGGGGACAGTATGGCTACATTCTTTAACCATCAGCCATTGTGAAACAGAACTCTGCCATTGGCTATAATCCATGAGTTTCTACATGGTATAAACAGCACTTCAGTGATATATGTCAGCACCACTTTGTTTAAAGCTGTAGGTGAAGATTTTTCTTCATGCGTTTTAATGTGAAATTATAAACAACTGCCCACAGAATTTATGCTATTTGTACCCAAAATGCAAGAAGTATCTTTCACTGATTCAATAGTAATCAAGATCAATTTTATATCCCCTCTTTGGGGTTGTCCAGTTATTTCTAACTTGAAGTAAAATATAGAACAGGCTCTGTCTGGGCAGAGTGAAAGGTTTTAGTATTTTCCCTTATGAGCTAGTGCAATACATTTAATTGCTTTACACCAGGACATAGCAACAATCAGCCTGATAGCTCTGTAAGGTTAAAGGTAAACCAAACAGAGCCACAAAGATACTGCTATAAAGAGCTAAATTATTTAAAATGGTAGAAATATCAGAGTTGTAAAAATATCTTGTTTGTACAATGATTTTACAGCATGTATAAAATGAGATTATGTCACATTGTCAAACTACACAAGCGACTAAGTGCTGAACATGACAAGTAATTCACTTGCTCTGTAGTCGCTGCTTTCATTGAAAGAAAAAGTCTCTCACTGCTATTTTTATGCCGAAGATCCTGAAAATGTGAAATGACTGTAAACCATGCAGAGGCATTTTCTTGAGTTTGCAGGAAATCTCAACCTGCACCTCCCTTACACTCACTTCAGATGTAAATACTAAAAACTTTAGATATTAACATTGCTTACAACTTCACTACTCCTGAAAGTATGTGAAAAGAATATATCGTTCAGCTATTCACAAAAATAAAGGGGATGCACAGAGTCAGCCATAGAGGGATGCCAAAGATGAATACATGTAAGATGCATATGCTATTAAAAATGTCAAAGGTACTGGTTCAGACAATATTGTGATTTCTGTTTGAAAGATTTGCTTTTCCAAAGTGTGGAAGAAAAAAAAGTGCCTTAGGGTATTTGACAAATGACAGGTTCAGTATTAGTGATCTTCGCTGGAATAAAACAAATCAGGTTGCTCTATGACAAAGCATCTGTCTGTGCATAGTTTATAAATCAGCAACTATATTTTGCCTTGTCCTTGAAGAATACCCTAAAGGCAACATCCCACACTAACTCACCAAACATGTTCAAAATGGAGGGAAAAGAGGCCTGAGTAAAGCAGTAAGAAAAAGGACTAGAGAACTAGACACTACCACCTCAATAGGCACAGTACACCTGAATCACTCTAATATCAGCATGCTCCATAGAGTTCTTTTTCATTTTGAAAAATGGGGAACTTATGTCCCTTACTAATACCTGCTATTTACATTAGTCTTTCCAAAAGGCCCAGCTACCTAGAGATGAAGAAGTGGCATTCCCCTTTTTTGTTGCTTTTTTTTTTTTTTGGTGTTTTGGTACAGCTTAATTTTTACAGAACTACTGATATAATTACTGATCCAGCCCGGGAGTATGTCTAACTTCTGCCTTCTACAAGATTCATGGGTTTGAGCCTACAAAAGGCATTTCCGTGGGAGTTTAGGTCACTTAGGACAAGTAGGAATGACCAGCGACAAGAAGGTCTCATGGAAACTTGTGAGGGAATATAGTTTCTGTGACAGGTGGTGGTTAAAGTCATCCTTATGTTCATTTTTCATTTTTATGATGAACTGAGATTATTAATAGGTTCTGTTGTAATACCAACAGTACTGAGTACTCCAGTTGTGCTAGACTGTATAAATACAAAGTAAAAGACGGATCCTTCCTTGAAAAATTCTTACACTCCAAAAAGATGAGGCAGACAAAGAGGAGGGACAAGAGACCGAGGTAAGGTTTTGCTGTAAGTCAAGGAATAGAACTACTGCCAAGGCCCTAAAGCTGCAATTTCACAGAACACACATATAGCCAGTACAATAGACAGTGCTGGAAGTGTGTTTCCTGAGGCCTATCTGGCAAGCTAGCAGCAAAACGGTTACTAGTACTTCTCAAAACAAATGTTGCTCTAAAAGCGGTTTTTGTAGGACCTAGTGTCCAGCATCACTGAGCTCCAGTGTTTCAGCTGGGCTTAAATCCCATTTAGGCCTTTCTTATGCCAAGTGATTCAATGAATTCAGGTAGTCCTCTATACAGCTGACACAAGAACAGAAAATATCAGCCACCCTTTTTCATCAGTAATAGGCAGCTAGAAAGAACCCCTGAGCCTGATTTCTGCATTTGCATGACTGACAGCTATATTTATTTCAGCCACTATATTACTTGTCTGCATTTTAGAAGTAAGCCTTACATAAGAGTTTGGACTTGAAACATCCCTGGTAAGAAACACTTTATGGAAATAACCTTGACTGGGCAGAAGATAGCAATGAGTCTTAAGGTTTGGGAAACTGAAGAGAATAAGGCACAAAGTTAAAGTAACATAATATGAACATATGGTTTCTCAGGATGGATTTGTTAATTAAACCAGGTGGAAATAGTCAGAGTAATAAGGGAGAAATTAAATTAATTTAATTTGTCACGGGTAAAAAAAAAAAATCTACATGTAGAACAAAGACTCCTGTATGAAAAAAGGTCAAACACACATCATCATTTTGTCTGGTGATTATTATTAGCATAGTGCTTCCTGAAAGAAAATATACCTAGCTGGAGCTGTAAAAGCAGCACCAGATAAAGCAGAGTGCTCACAACTTAGCAACAGCTTTGAAAGTATTGTCAATAAATGCTACAGTTTGAAATGAGGCCAAGTGATAGTACGTGATAATACTGCACAATTGAAGCAGCACTTCAGTATCTAATCTTGGGATTAGAGCGGATCTGGAGGTTCACACTATTGCAGCCGTGTCATGGCTGAATTTATAACTCTTCTCTGCTGATATAAATAACAGCCAGAGATTATTGGAGGCAAACTATGATATAGTTAACTAAAAATGCCTATCTTAAAACCATGGAAATTTTCTTTTTCATCCAAAAAAAAAAAAATGAAAGAAAAATCTCAGCTGCAATAGATGCTAAGGCATCTGTTTTCTACTATCACCGTATTTATATGAATGTTTCAAAAGATCCAGTTGCTTGATACAACGGCCTTGGTAAGTTCTCTTAAGAAATACCTGGCTACAAACCAAACCTTTCCCACACACAAGGATTTTCTGTGCAAGAGACCCTTGTCACACAAAACTACACACTCATTCCCTTTGATACACGCACATCTCAACTCACTGGATGGAAAATATTTAGCATAAATGGGATTCTAAAGGCTGATAAGTCATACACAGCTCCTTAGTGACAATTCCTCCAAAGTCCTTTCCTATTTTACAAATGACAGTAGGAAAGCTATAAGAGTGGGGGAGGTTGTGTGTGTGAGAGAGGGAACAAATTGGAAACAGAAACTTGTTGGGGGGGAAGGGGGAGAGGAAAGCATGGGAGGTGCCATTTTGGAAAGTAATCTTTTAAACACTGTTTTTCAAGTCATGCCTAGAAGCTGTCCAAACTGCTGCCAAATAATAAGATTATGTCTGATGTGCCAATCTCTCACTGTCATAGTCTGTTAATGTCATGTCTATAATGTATCTGCTGTGGTTATTGTTTGTTTTGCAGCAGCTAGGGGAATCCTTCATACATTTGGCAGAAATGGCTTACAGATTGTTTTTTTATTGCTGCGTTTGCATGGAAATTTCAAAGTGAAAATTACTGCAGTAAAACAAGGTTCCTTTTTTAGCCTGATGGACAGACGCATCTGCTTTTGCAAGAGCAAAACTCAGCTCCATTAAACCAGTAATCCTCCCATATGACATTGTCACATATGACAGATGTCCTTTCACAGAACTCCTGTCAGGGAATAGCTGCCATTTTATGTTGAGATGTATAGTTGGGGATGATCAGTAAAGAGTCTAGTGCTCATTTAAAATGTTTTTCATCCAATTCAAACAAACCTTATCAGACAGCTTGGGCTAAATTCATTATTACTGTACAGTGTGCACAGCCATTTATACCAAAGGAAACATTCCTAAAGTGCTGGCAATGCGAAAACTTCATTTGGAACACAGGGTGCTCACCTTAACCCAAGAAGGTCCCAAAATAATGAGCTTTAAAGTGACAGAAAAAAAAAGTGTATTGTAGATTTCTTTGGTGGGTGTTCATTTTATCTTCCCCTACTTCCTCTAATTTTGATCCCTTCCCAATGAGAGTGGCAGTAATTAAGTGACCTTGCCTTGAAGGGGGAAGGATATTAAAAATAGTCCCTAAAAATTGTTAGTACTTTCAAGGTGCTGTCTAAAATTGCTTTTCAGAGATGTGGAGTGTATGATGAAATATATTACAATATAAGCTAGCATAGAGGTTTTGTTTGCGTGCAGCCGGGGATGGCCTGCATGCTAAGCTCATGGTGTTACCAGTCAAAAATAATATGACTATCCCAACTCCATGTTGAATAAAGCCCTTATCCCCCATCAGATCATCATGTAGCAAATACCCTGGTTATGTAGGGACCATGGAGGTCCCAGGCTGGTGTCCACAGAGACCTGGGGCCAGGATTGCTGGGCAGTGACAGTGCAGGGCTGGGCCATAGCCACTTAATGGAGTTTTGGCGAGCTGTTGCAGGTGGCGGAGGGGGAGGGTGCTGACCTTGCTTGCTTACCAAAACTTCCTGAGCTCACCAAAACTTCTTGAGTGGTTCTCCAGCCCAAACAAGTGTCCAGCTGTGGTGTAATCTATCCTCTCCGCACAATGTGACATTCTGCCCTCTTGGTAAGCAATTTAGTGACTTTGATCTTGCAGCCCAAGTGCTACAACAATGACTAGAAATGCAGATACAGGTAAATGAAACAGTTCCAATGAGATGATTCTTTGGCATATACTTCTTTGGCACTCCTGGGTCAACGGCAAGAAGTCAGAAATACTGTTTATTCCACTTTACATTCTTTTAGGAACAAGGCTCCTTGAAATATTTTTCCATTCTCGTGCTTAAGTTATTCCTTAACAAAGAGAATTGTTTTCCCCCCATTCTAACCACGGAAATCTCCAGGCTAATGGAGAAACAATGAGAGTTTTACCTCTTTGTCTACCCGTATGAGAGAAGAGGCTCTCAAAAGGACACATTTCTTTCATTTGTGAGAAATTAAAACCAGGTTTGAAGCTCTTCTCCAGCCCGCTACTGTTTGCTTTCTTTGGAGTGAAATTACTGCAGTGCCATGCCCTGGGAAGGATTGCTACATGTGTTGCCAATCTTGCACACTGAGTTTAGAGTCCTGCAGATTCAATATTGGGATATTTATTAAGAGCAAGTCTTGCCTGAAGCTCTTTATAGGGGTTTATACTAAGCCACTGGCAGTCTCTTCTAGGGTCAGTTTCCTGTTGTTTATCCCCGATGATGTTTAGAGCAATGTTAATCCACTTCCTGGGGCATCCCACTGAGATACAAGTCACATTATTAACAGTTAGTAGTTTTGACCATGATTTCCAACAGAGACATGCAATTTAGTTCCTAGAATCTCCTACATTGCTTTTCATTTAGACAAATCACTGATGGTTGGAGACCCTAAAGAAAAGATGAAATAGAAGGAAGGTAGAGTTTCCTCCAGCTTCTCTTCTTTTTTTTTCTTTTGGTATGACCTATATTCCTCTGTATTTTCCTTATACATTTATTTTATTTATATCAATGAGAGCTACCTGCTTTAATTTAAGTTTGGTCCCTTCTATATAACATAAGCAGGGTCAACAATATGATTAATCCATTTTGCACCTGAATTAATCTGAAGCGATTACTTCAGAATTCTCTTTAAGACCAAGTGATTTAGGACCAGATTCCCAGCTGGTATAAACTGTCACAGTTCCACTGATTTCAGTGTTATTAAAAAAAAAATATCAATGGACTTAAGCCAGTTTACATAGCTTGGAAACTGGTCTATAGCTTCCACTACTACTTTAAATCTTTATGGGGTCAACCACAGACTTCTGCATGTTTTGAAGAAGTCTCTGTGAAAAGAAAGTCAGCCTGTCTGTTCACCCAGGCTTGGATTTTTAATCCTCCCACCATAATTGCACTGGAAGGGGATTAAGTCTTACAAATATATCAGGGATATGAAAGTTAAGACTTACACCACTCACCTACACTCCATTTCCTTGACAGGCCTTGTAGATTTTGCAATCCTCACTTTACTCATTTGTAAGAGGACTATAATAATACCATCTTCTACAGAGGAGAACCATAGGGCTATACTGAGTCTTCTTGGCTCAGCTTTGGATAAGAAAGAGCATGTATTAATCATTCCAGGAACAGCTGAGTGAAAGAATTATAACTGAAAAATTATAATTCCCCCCTAGGCTCTTCTTGGTCTCATGGGAATTTGTTTGACAGAGTGAAGCTTACATCCTCGACCTTACACCTTACCATGTATTCAGGTCAGACTTTAGGCAGAATGGTGTTAAGACTTCACTTCTACTCTACTCACCTGCTTGTAGGCTTGAGATTTTTGTTGAAGTATTAGCCAACACACATTTTAAAATGATTTTTATCCTTGTCCAGAAAAGGTCTGCAAGTAGTTTCTGTAGAACTCCACTGTACTTCTTCCATATCTGATCATGTGGAACAAACTGACAATTTTAAAGAATCATATTTGTTAGCTACAAAAAGGGGTAGGTTATGCTCCTTGGCTTGTATTTCAGGCTTTCTGCAAACTCAGCTCTCTCAGCATCAGTTACACTCACTTGATGTTTTCAAGGAACTCTTTGTGCCTGTAACAGCTGAAGAATTTTTATTTGAATAAAAAGCATATCCTTAAGAAACTGCGAGGCTTGTCCATGCATCCTTAATATGTTCTTTGCTAGTCTCAGGGGGAATACCCAAAAATTTTAATATAATAAAAGGCTTAGTCTGTCTGTCTGTAACACTTTTGGCCAACTGCACATGCACTGCCGAGAGGGCGGGCAGCAATTAGCTGGGCGGCCCGGGCTGTGCAAGCTTGCACCACTGCCAGAGATGTTTGGAGGCACAGAACATGTCTGGGCCACCTGAGCAGCGGGGATTCCCTCCCCTGCCTCCCTGCCTGAGGGTGAAGAGGGGGGTATCACAGTAGCAGTGACCCCCGCTGCCCAGCCTGGATGCCCCCCAGAACAGCCAGCAGGGAGGGGGAGGTGGTAGGCAGGGACAGAGGGAGGGGAGTAGGGATGCAGGCAGATCCAAAGCAGCAGGGGGGAATTGGGGTGAGACCCAAAGTGGTGGGGAGGAGGGGGAAAGCAGGGTCAGACTAAAGTGGGGGGGGGGAAGGTTGATGGACCAGACAGTGGGGCAGAGCGGGGTTAGCAATGGTGAGGGAGGGAGTGGAGTCAGAGCTGAAGTGCCAGGGCGGGTAGAGCAGGACTGGATGAGGAATGGTGGGGGACAGGGAAGGGGAGTGCGGGGCTGGCTGTGGAGCTCCATCCCTACTGCCCCACCCCCAGTCATTCTGGACAGGCAATTTGATAGCATCTAATAAAGGGCTTAGTCCATCTGTCTGTTCGTAATGCTCTTGGAGCACTCCGATTGGTTAGTGAAAAAAAACTGTCATGGTGGCATGCCGCACTCTAGTGGGGAAGGAGGGGACAGAGCGGGGGGGGGGGGAGGGAATGAGGTCAGCACTGCTGGCCTTGTCCCCTCCTGGCCCTGCTTCTTGGAAGAGGCAGAACGCTGCTATGATGGCAGGGATGGAGGAAATGAGGAACGGGGGCAAAGCCAAGGGCACTGGCCTTGCCACCCCTACTCCATCCCCGCCATCATGACAGTGCTCCACAGCCTCCAAGGCGGAGGGCCAGGGGAGGTGGGGGGCAAAACTAATGGCACTGGAGGTGGCGGTGGTGCAGGGTCCTGGTGGAGGGGACAGCAGAGCAAGCTTTCACCCTCTCCCCCGCTCCACTCCTGGGAAGTGGCAGTGGTGTGGGGTAGTTGGTGGCATTGCTTCCTCCTTGCCCACCCCCTCCTCACTCCCATCATTCTTGATGGGCAATAGGCTAGTAGAATAATAAGGTTTCAAGGGACCTCAATGGTTATCTGCTCCAAACCTGTGTGAAAGCAGGGATGTTCCTCATAAGCTATCCATGTCAAATGCTTATCCAGCTCCTCTTGAAAACCTTTAGTGAAGGAGATTCTACAACTTCCCCAGGCAGCCCATTCCACTGCCTGACTACCCTACAAGTAAGGAAGTTTTTCCCTGAGAAAAATGAGATATCTGATTCTAATGAAAAACACTTCAGATTAGACCCATGTACTGTGGCAACTGTGTAATTGCATTGAAATCAGTTGAGCTATCCTAATTAACATCAGGCAGAAGGCAGAGGTGCACTTTATACACTAACTGAATCAGAGATGTATTAGCTTAAGAAAAAAAAAAATCTTATTTGTGTAAAGTTTAATTAATCAGTTTGTGCATTATAAACAGATAACAGTGGAGATGAATTTGATATATCACTATTTCCTTTAATAGCCAGCTGGGTTGACTATAATTTACATATTGTGTAACAACTAAAAATTCATTTTTCTGCAAGCATTAGCAGTGCTTGTTTGGCGAGTCTGTAAAGCACACCTCTACTCTGTCTTCCGCTGGACTTCTCTGTGCTCGTAATTTATACCAGCTGAGGTTCTGGCTCTACAGAAGGTAGGCAGTGTTACATTGAAAATGCATTCTCCTCATAATCCTAATTAAAGTGTCTTAATCTAAGAAAGTTATTCTTGACTCCAAACCAGTGGATCTTACTGTCCATCTTTAGTGCCTGCTGCTTCACAGCAAAGTCTTTTCACATCCCAGCCCTCCCCTGCCCACAGTGCTTTACTGAGGTTCAACTTAAGCAGTGCACTTATAAAAACAGAAGTCAACTGTTATGTGAAATCAAGAGGGAAGGTGAGGCTACAAGCAGGGCAAGTCAGGGTACTAATGTCTTATCATACAGCTATGGCTGCTTAAGAGTTACATCACTGAGGTAACCACAGCAAAAGGGATTGAATTCTCCTTTAAAACACATTGGTACTGCCACAGTTACAGCAACAATGCAAATTAATTTAAGCTTCCCTCATAGTCTGTGCAACTCCCATGCAAAAGGAGAGAGGGAAAGCGGAAGGTTGAAAAACAAGCACCTGATTTATATGATTTTTTTTCCCCTTGCAGTCTTTTTCAATACATAGTATTGCAATTCCAGCAGAGGCTCAGATACTCCCCATCAGCCCTAACAGTATTTTAATGCTTATGGACTCCAAGTTTAGCACAGTATCAAGCTGCAAGCCTTACTGATGCACAAATACCATTAAAAGGGCTCTTCTGTGACACTTTAATTTTTCCACAGGGTGTGACTGGAGCCTGAAGAAGAGAGAAAAAACAAAAAACCAAAAACCACCCACATTCCTGTTAGGCTCCAATAGTGGATTCACACTCAGATGACCCCTTGACATTTTCCAGTCATGGCAGAAAGGGTTGTCCCCTCTCTGGAAATAGTCTAAACACTGATCCTCCTAACTGACAGAGAAGAACCAGAGATAAGGAGAAAATTGTCTATAGACACTTTTCGAACAACCAACTCTTTACCGTGACAAAAGACCTGCTGTAGTTGAACGAAGTTTGCTTTAACTATTTACAGACAAATGAACATGAGTCCCATCTCCCACTAATAAACAGGAGGCTTCTATTGACAAATTGACTATTGAGGCCACTTTGAAAGTTGACAAATTTATCCTGTATGGGGGACTGAAGGGATCACCTATTTATGGTCAAACTGATTTAATTTTAGTGTTAATACATCACAACATGAAAGAAACATGGACACAAATGTGCCATTATTTAAACAGAGAACAGCAGCATTAAATACATATTGAGCCAAGGCAATCTTAGGCCAATGATAACAGGGGAATGAAGTAACATAAAAACAAGGAAGTGGGATCAGAAAGAGCAGAGGCAACACTGAACGAGAGAAAGTCATATTTTATTATGTGTTTCTATGCCTTTTTTTAAACAGAGAATGTGTTTGCAAAGGTGAGAGAGACACTAACAGCCCTAAATGCCTCCTCACCTCTTGCTTTGTTGCTTCTTTTACCTAGGTCTACAGACACATGTACTGAACTAGTGGCAGAAATGCTCTATAGTCATGCTCTATATCACATTTATTATTCAATTAATCTATTCCTAGCATAAATGCAAACAATCACAAGCAGTTTATAAGGTAGCTAATTAAGTTAAATCCTGCGTATACATCACATTCTAGAATTGGAGAGTTTGCCAAGTAAAAGTGTTAAATAGCAATAACTGCAGAAACAAGTTCCTAAGGAGTAGAGGTCCTCTGCCACTTCAAGCACTGAAAACTCCATTAGGCCAAACTTTGATACTTCAGTCTTTATACATAGAAGGTAAAAAACCAACAAGTAGGTATGAAAAGGGAATTTAGTTGGAGCTTTTGTAATGCTTTATGGGTTTAAAGAGTTTTTTTATAAAGCAAAACAAAGTATGGCTTGGTGTTTTCACTCTTTAGGGAGAGGGATGCACATAAGTATAGACTATGGCCAGAGTACACATTTTCTTCCAGTGTAGTCTTCGGGCCTTTTAGGATTTTCCTTTTCTAGTGAAATGCACAAAGGCAAGTAGTCTGTTATATACATGTTGGTCATCCCATATATTTAAAGCCACCAACTAGAGGGTTTTTCTAATCTCGTGGACAGGGAGAGAGATAAGCAGACAGTATTGATCATATCAGCCTGTTATCTTTTCTGAATTTAAGAAATCAGCAGCTATAGGTTGACCAAAGAAGGCATATTAGCAACATTAACAGCTTTTGGTGAACCTCTACATTTCAGGAAAGAAGAAATGTTTAGTAGAAGTATAAAACTTTGCACAAATTTTATTTTCTTTGCTATTTCTTTTCTTTTTTTTAAAATTCTGGCCTCCAGGGTCTTCTTGGTCCAAGGCTTGCCCTGTTCTTGACCAGTTTTTCAGGATGAATACTATTTCTTCCCTTACTTCCTCCCTTCAAATTTCCAGTTATGTTTATCTTGGAGATAAACTAGCCTGAAATTAATTTGTAATAATTTTGGGGGAAACCACCGAGAAACGGGTATCACCATCTACCCCTAAATATAGGGCTGTACTTCCTTCAATATAGCCAGCTAGTGCCAAGATTGTAATAGCTTTTGTTAGCTAGTCATGGATTAGGGGAGAGGACAAAGGAGGCAGTCACCTAGTATAAACTATCAGGATCAGCAAAGCACAACATTTATAGATCACAGCATGGATTTATAAAGGGTACCAGGAACTCTGTAACAATACTTTAATATTAATGTTTAGTATTTCTGAAAATTAGGAGAGAAGGAGTGTCTCCTCATCAAATGCTTATTATAGTGATTTCATGGGGTGCCATGAAATCTTTTGAAGAGCTGCAGGGAACAAGGAGATGCTTGTTCCTTCCTCGCTGCTCCTCTTCCCTCCCTCCACCTCTTCCAGGCTGGCAGTAAGTAAGTGGAGCCCCCCCTCCCCAACCTCTGCTCCTCTGTACTAACAGAGCCCTGTGCAAGAAAAGTAATAAAAGTTAGTTTTTAAGTGTGCTGCTCAATTCATAGAAGTTATTTATGGTTCTCAACTCCAGATACTCCATTGGTTTATTACTCAACTAACCACTACATATACTGAAACTTCCATTGTTTAACTTACAGGGGGGCGGAGAGTTTGGATCAGAAGAAGTTGGGATTCTGGAAGTAGCTCATTCTAGATGGGATAGTACTCTTGAATTTCTGATTTAGATACATTTTATGAGCAAAGCAGTATAGAAATCGAACTTATGGGGGAAACCCTATTCAGTCATCTTTCCTGATATCCAAGTGGCCTTTTGCCGTTCAGCAGGGCACCAGATATGCCAGTAGGATTAGAGATCTCACCCTGAAAATTTATAAGTTGTTTGGCTTTATTTTTTCCTATTTTTGGCTTTTTACACAAAGAAAATGGCATGCAACACTGCCAGAATAAAGTGACCCTGAGAGAGACATAATGGTACTTTTTTGTTTTACTGTTATTAATGACAAAAGCCTTTTATTCAGTCATAACATAAGAATAAGAGGTTGGCCTGCCCTGCAAAGTTAGAATTTGAAGAGGCCCAGGGGTTGCAGGACTATCGCTAATGAAATCATAGAGTAATAAAGAATATACAATCCTGACATCTGGAAGTAAAAAAATCCTGATTGTCACTGGTCATGCAGCAAACAAGAATAAGGAGGAGAGACAGACAGCATCCTTACCCAAGGTATTTTTCCAAGAAAAAGTGGTCAGAGCATGCACAGTGTTAAGATACATGCCCCAGATGAGGAATAATCAAATCCTAAAGATGAACCATTAACTTCACACCTGACCCTGTATGTTCCTATGCCATTTTTTATTTGTTTTTTTTAAAGAGTTTTTTTAAGAAGAAGTGTCACTTAAAAGTTGAAGTGCTATCAGTCTGTCTGGGAAATGTCTGTCTGAAGGAACCTTACTGTCTCTAAATTCTTGTCTATTGCTGTCATCAGTTCAATAGCTTTATATCTCATCTCCAAGAATTATAAACTAGTAGAACTGCTGAAGCTGGCCTCAAAGGAAGATGGAAAAATGGCCATTGTGCAATCCATCATTTGCCTGTTTCTGAAATGTTTAGATGTGAGGACTTGCTGTCCTGCAAATAGAAGTGCTGCTGAAATATCAAAGTGGTTTAAATCTCAAAAGAAGTATTAAAAAAAAAAGGGTGGGGGGAGAGAGAGAGATATTAAATTGCTCAAGGGAAGAATGGTGAGCAAAAGAAAAAAAACCCATCTTTACCTGTAGACTTCTGGTTAAATCATTTAGGTCAGCCCAGTGACCAAGGCTCTGAAGGCTTTTCTGATTGTGCTTTGAAGACTTCTATCACCTACATAAATGGTAGTTCAGTCAGTGTATACAGACACAAACCATTGCCCCCTGCATATGTATGTGCAAACATAGGACACACTTCCCACTCCTTCACAATGGGTACTGAGGACATATCCGGCACAAAGGAAAAAAGGAATCAGCAGGCATGGGACTTCTTTGGCAGGCATCTTGCTGGGGAAGCTAGAGGGGAACCTTGTAAACTCTGTATTACCTGCCGTGAGTGGGTGGGGGAACCGATGACTCCAAATTCATTAAGGCCAAATAACAGCTTATTATAAACTCAGCAGTGGCATACAACAGAAGCCAGTGAAAATTAACATTTCCCTGTTCTTAGAACAGGAGATACCTGTTTGGCAAAATGGACACACTTGTGTGTGCCCCTCTAACCCTTTACATTTTGAAAATCTTATACAAACATTAACTAATTAATCCTCATTCACCGTTGCTAAATAAGCAGCTGCATTAAGAATTGACCTGATGTAACCCTAAATGTTAAACAAAGAGCACAGTCTGCAGAAATGATAAAGTAGTGCATAAATAGGGGTAGCTGTGAGTGCCCATCTCATTGTTTGTTTCACAAACATTTAATCATTTTAAAAGATATCAGCCAAACTATTCCCTGGTTGGTGTAATGCCACTGAAGTTACACCCAAGGTGAAGCTGGCTCATTAAATAGTATTTATCATCAGTGGGGAACTTTGCAGCATGCTGTTTCTGCAAGATAAATTTGATTTAGTGACAACGGTCTCTTTGCTAGTGTTTACAGGTTTAAAGGATTACAGAGCCCTTTAGATTTTAAAACAGGGGATCCTGGAAGATTTTATTTTTAACTCTTGTTTATTTCCTAAATCATACATTAATGTGATTTCAGGATATGAAATACACAGAGCTAAGTGCTCTAGTGCTAAATTAGTATAATGTAGAAAGTGAAGTTTAACAATGGAAACACTGTGATTAATCTTTGTCTCTTTCTTGTTCAAATTGCCTTAAACAAAAAAGTCCTGCTCTTCTTACCTCTGATCTTCAAAAGACAAGTTCTAAAACTTACACTGTTATGTGCAACACTAATTCCCCTTTTATGAAACCTATGTTTCACTGAAGATTCATGTAGTAAATCTGCAGACACACTAAGAAAAAACAACAAAGACTATATAGAACTAGAAATATCATCTTAAACGACTATGATAAGCACTCATTCATCTGAGTTTCTGCTTAGAAAGCAACAAAAATCTAAGTACCTCTAGAGACACCAGAATTAGACTATAATAACATAGATACAATATAGAGTATTTCAGAAATTACACTTCAGCTTTTTTCCCCCCAAAAGTTCTTAATGAACACAGCATGCATTATGATAAAGTTTGCACTGGAAAGAAAGCAGTTTTCTTCCTTTGGCATTTTATTCTGATGTAGAAAATAAAATTAGTTCACTTCATTAACATTTTGGGGCTTTTCCCCCCCCTTTCTTTTACAGAACCAAAAGACATTGATGAGTATCTCGTCCCAATAGCAATACCTCTTCAAGCATTAAGGGGATCATTCTTGAAGCATTTCCAGGGTAGAAGATAATAGAAATTGAAATATGTTTTTAAGTGCTTTTGCAATGTTTGTGGGACAGAGTCAAAGGAAATAACTGTCTTTGTTCTGAACATTTTAAGTAGGGTTGGAGTGCTGTTGCATCTGTGATAGTCTAGAAATTGTATAAGAGGAAGGATTTTTTGTGATATCTTGTTTTTGATCAACTGTACCCTTGGGAGAGCTGTTGGACAAGTCTGGATGCATATTTTTGGAATATTTTAAGAATTAAAAAGAGAAAAAAGAAGAACTTCTCTCTTCCTTTAGACTTGTCACGACTTTTAGACCCCAGTCTACTTGTACCCAGAATTGGCACTTCCACCTAAATGATTATATGTAAAGTAATGTAACAGCAACATAAATTAAATTTAGTTTTTTTGTCCATGTCTGTCTCTCTTTCTAAAGCACTATGGTATGGTGAGGAAGGAAAGGAAAAAATCTTGTACCTTGCAGCTCCTTAGTATTATACCATTATGTCAATATGTCTCATAGAAACATGTGGAGGAGCTTTGTCTGGATAGCAACATACTTATGACTTCCAAGCTAATGAATAAATAAATCATAAAACAAGAAAAAAAAAGTGTCAGCTGCTGTAAACACAGTGACTGGTACAGTTCGGCCAACAAGAGTAAAGCATAACATAGTCTGAATACAAGTGTTTTACAACAAGGTTGGAGGGCAAAAGAGGTAACATAGATGGGCCTTTTTCTAAGTTACCAACATTACCATTATTAGGAATGGCATGTATACTTCATTATATCATTTACATAATAAAAACAGAGGTTTGCAGATTCAGAATATCAGAAGTTTGTTAGTCATCTTGGTTGTTGTGTATTCTCCCTAGTTTTGGCCAGGCTCATTTCATTGCACTATGTATCATCAGTAATTGTGCGTATGGGTTGGTGTGCCTACTCCCATGAAGACAGGAACGCCTCAGCCCCGGCAGTCTGGAAGCAGGCTTGAACACCTGTGACCTCACCGGCTGGTTTTGCTCCCCAGGGGCCGGTCAGCCATGATACAGATAACAACCTCTGACCCAGACAAATGAGCAAAGCAAAACCTTCAGCATTTCTCTAGGTGGCAAGGAATGGCCCCTTTTAACTTTGGCCTTCTTCTGGTTTCAGTCTGCCTCCTGGATGCAAATGACCCCTTCCCCAGCTCAAACTCTCTCTCTCTCCCACCCCCCCTCGGGCTTTTAGCCACAACTAATCACCCATAGGTGGGCTCCTACCTCAGAGCTGGCTGTTCCACTTAAAGGGTCATCTTGCCCTGTTACAAATGTTGTTTATGAAGACAGTTTTAAAGGAAGGGGTGTCAACCAGCGGCTCCAGAGCCATATGCGGCTTTTCAGAAGTTAAGATGCATCTCCTTGAATCTTTGCACAAGCACATGGTGACGAACTTCCATAGCTGTTATGTCACATTATTACATATTACTGTGGCTCTTTGGCAATGTACATTGCTAAATTCTGGCTCCTTCTCAGGTTCAGGTTGGCCACCCCTGTTTTAAAGCTATGCCCAGACAGATGTCATTTTTCTTTTTCTTCTTTTTTGGGCACAGTCTATGAAGTTTCTTGGTTCAGGTACTGAAAAGGCAAGATTGATTCAAAGAAAGACTTTTCAAAGCTTCTCCTGTGAAACTGAAACCATGGGGTAGAAAAAGGGGGCAGGGAGAGCGGGGGCACTTATACACAAGCCCTTTTTCTCACCCTTTCCTCAGATACAAAAAGTGCACCCTCAGTCAATCAAAGTATGTTTTCTTACTGGGCTCACTGCAAAACTTACACAGATGAGGATGAATATGGGTATTGTGACAACACTTCAGTGGCTGTTTCCCTTGAGTAAGGAACATGCATATTCTATATACTTATGGAGACTACCTATACCCTTCTTGTGATCTTGTGGGTTCACACTAAGAATTAGACGTATGTTTTCCAGCCAATGAATCAATGAGAAAGAGAGAGAGGTATAGACATATTCTGTGTTCTTGACTTATCCAGTCTTTTCCCCTCAACACACATCATCTTTGATTAAGTGTATGTATTATTTATGAACCATTTTGAAATGTACTGGAGGCCTTACAAAACTAGTGCAAACAGAACAATCTATATTCAAGATGACACAAGCAAGGATCATAAATAGTCATAAATAGGACTAGGAAGGTGGTCACGGGTAGCAATAATAAGGTATTGTTATTCTTTAAGGAATGCCATATCTTTCTGGTTCAGGTGTTTTCCCTTACTCTCGTTTTTTATTGCTTTTCACATGTGAACGGGGTGACATAAGCTTCTGAGTGAAGTGAGAAATTTAAATGCGGTGAAGGAGGAGAGATCATCTAAGTAAGAAAGTCTACAGGAGTAATTATAAGCATAGTTAGCAAAACTGGAGTAAGGGAGAAGGATAACTGAGTGGAAGAGATATAGGAGGACTGATCACTGCTGGAGCCAAGTGGAGGAGTGGTACTGAGCAAGGGAGGAGACAATGTCAAAGATAAAGGAAGTGGAGTCTCAACAGTAACAAGAGCAGTGGGGAGCAAGTAAAGTGGTAAGGTCAAGAGCAGCGAAAAAAAGTGTGGATGGAATCTTTGTTTTTTTACATACATATGAGAAAACACCACAATGTTTTACACCAAAAATGGGTATGTGTTTGGGACAAGTTACCTGCTGTTTGTCTCAGCAGTCAAAACACCGGGATCAGGAGTCAGGCTCATGAGTTCTTTTCCTAATTGTTATTGATTCAGTTCGTGTCTTTGGACAGATCTTCTGATCTTATTATATTTCCATTTACCTAATGATAAATAGTTGTAACAATAATAGCAACAACAAAATACAGTATTCGCCCTGTGCCAATTCATGCTTTTAAAAGCAGCAGCATACACAATTAAATGTGCACCCAAAGTTCCCGATGACCTCAGCATGAACTGCATGAGCACATGATGGCAGAACATTGTCCCTCAGAAAAAAATACAGGAATTCTGGCTAGACACAGCACATTTCCAAAAGGTGAAATTTGGAAAAAAAAATTCAGGCAGCTTTGCAGGTGAGTGTATGCCCATCACGTATGTCACAACCATCTGTGCTGACTGTACTGTCCCTCTTCAGATATCATACATACTTAAGTCACTCAAAGACAAATGGCAGAAGATTATGAGTTATAAATCAATAAACTAGCACAGCACCTCCTCTGAACCAAGACTGACATGGTACAACTGGGAACACGTGATCACAAAATATGAGCTCACACATTGTTGGGTGCCAAAAAGACGACTTGAAATGCTAAGAAAAATAAAACATAGAGTTTATTCACAATTTTGGCAGTCATCTCAAAGGGCTATATTTAAAAAAAACCTCTCTCTCAATGGTTCAGATAAAAAAATCAGTATGACAAAGTACATACACCAAGAAAATACAATCTTCTCCCTGCCTGTATGAAGGCATATACATGATGGATAGGATGCACTTGCATCAGCCATTGCTGTTCTACGTGGGTGGTTGAAGGGTGGTAAACCTATAGCCTACTAATGCACATCCAGGAATGGGAGATTGCATTAGTAGCCTATTGTTACATTTCAGTGATGGTTTAAAGATCTGCACCAATCGCCTACATGTAAGGCACACCCTAGCATGGATTAGTACTACATTCCAGGAGTGGGGTGAGGAAGACTTCGTTCTGACAGTTTTTTAGGCTGGGTGAAACTAGAAACTAAGAAATACTGGAAGGTGCAAAAGAAAGTCTAAAGTGTGAGACTTTCATGCTGGATATTTCCAAATCAAAAGACAGTCATACAAATTCGGAAAAGCAAAATTTCAATGCCATTTTTGGCTGAACTGAACCTTCAGATACCTTCTTAAAAAGTATACTGATCACAACTTGCATGGAATCCTCAATTCATATTTTTATGCATGTCTGTCTATAAATATTTATATAGAGAGACCACATTTATGCACACAAAGTGACTGCTATTGAGGATAATATTTCATCCTGCATATGCAGCTCTATACAGAACTGATATATTGCCGCTAAACAACAGCTGGAGACTCACTGGCCTTAGTCAAATCTCAGCAAAGGTCCTATGATACTAATAGTATAAATCTGACAATCAAGTTTACATTTGACAGAATTATTACCTATCCCTTTTCCAGCTGTTCAAATATCTCCTCTCATAAGTCCATCCCAATTCTCTTCTACAAGTAGAGAATGCTGTAGATAGCAAATGAGAAACTAAGTAGGCCATTAAAAATATTGGGGCCATCCAGCCAGCCAAAAGCGTTTCAGACCACATTTAGCTGCTGGACATACACAGACAAAGACTGCAGCTGACAGAACAATGTAGCCCACTCCTTCCGTTTTTGTGGTAAGACCCAATAATTCATTTACTGTTTGAACTCTTTGAAAGTTAGAAAGATCTTGGACCTTCTAGTGTGGATTGCATAGTGAATAGCAAGTGAATGTAGGTGTTAAATTGATGGGAGTAAGATCTCAGAAATTCCCCTCATCTCTTCATTTTAGGATTTCCCCGCTTTGTAATAACCTCACTCTTTGCACTACTCTTTATTATGAGCCTTAACAAAATTGTAGTATGAATCTGTGGCCGAGATAAGAACCTCAATGGAGGCTGCTCTATTATGTTACAATGCTGCCCCCAGAGGGTACTCAATTACAGTGCAGCCATCCAGGAGTTGGGATCATACCTAGAGTTCACAGCCCCCTGCTGCCTGCTGTAAGGTTATCATCACACTCCACTTTCTGTCAGCTAAGGCTACAGCTTGCCAGTGCAGCAAAAGTTATATTCAAAAGAAGAATTTATAGTCTTTGGTCATACCACTGGATTTTTGGCAATTGACTTTTGTGAAGATGAGAAGATATTCTAGGTAAATCATCTCTAGAAGATACCAGACTTATTTGAAGGAGAGAAAACAATATTTTAACATACATGTTTTTACAAAAATTATTTTTCTTCAAATTGTATTTCATGCTTTCTCTATGAATAAACAAATGAGAATTACATGGTTAATATATGGTTTGGGCTGGACCCAAATTTCCTAAGTTTGGGGATTGGAAAGACCTATTTCCGACAAATGACTTTTAAATAAGACCAACATGTTTGAGACTTGTTTTTAAGACTTCTCCTGTATCTCTGAAAAGGAAGCCCTTCATTACTGCAAGCAAAACACTCTTTTTGAGTCAGTTCCCATTTAAACAAGTTACATTTCCTCTACTGCCTTTATTGGGACCAGGACAAAATAGATTTTGTCTACATACAAAAGTTGTCACAGCTTAACTTAAATTGTCTGTAAACTAATTTCACTAAACTTGGATCTATGTCTGACACAGACGCTCTTATTTTTTATTAATAGTAGTTTGTCTCAGTTTAACTTGTCTTTCCTAAGGAATTTAAGCTAAAGTTTATAGCAATTTGAGTGTTTCTATGCAGCCCCTTGCAGTAGTTTCACCAAGTCACCTTTAAATAGCACCTGAAGTTAAATCTGTAAAATGTCGTATGTTGACAAGCCCTTAATCTTTCTCTGTCAGATCCCTAGGAGAACTCTGCCCCACCCTCCAAGTATATATTTACCATTTTATTTTGTACTACAATTTTTTTTCGCTTGGTATTTCTAGTTTTCACTTTTCAGTGGATTATTTTACAATGTGATCTTACAATGATGTTCTGTTGGCTCTCTTTCAGTGGTTTTTTGTCCTGTAACCTTTTAAATGTATAGAAAACATACTTTATCGTTCCTTACATTAGACCTAACATCCTTTTAATTCTGATATTTCTGTTAAAGACTTAAACAAATTAACTCAATAAATATTTGCAGTTTTGACACATTTCTTCTTAGTGTCAATTTTAAACATGTGTTTTGAACTTAAATTTGATATATACACTGGTGTTTTCTATTAGATCATATAAACAAGTGTTTGATTTAAAACAGATTTTTTTTTCTTCACATGGCTGAAGCAAAGAGCAGGAATAAACATCACTCTTCCAAGGGATATAAATGAGGTGGTAATAGCATTAAATAAAACTTTTAAAATAATATATATATATA
>NW_017728912.1:18169290-18175045 GCF_001723895.1 Crocodylus porosus
GAAGTGGTATAGATTACTTGGACTTCTGGAGCATTTAGGACTGTGCCTGAGATTTTGTTCCCCTCAATGTGGTTACCTAGCGTGTGGGAAGACTCCCTTATTCATTCCCAGATGCTTTAATTTCTTTTTTTTTTTAAATTGCTTCCCTCTGCCCCAGCATATAGTTTTGCATCATGCAAAATAAAAAGACCACAAGCTCTCAGACATAGTTTGGAAACCTTAACATCTTAAAGGACTCAAGTGAGAGCATTTCCTTTCACCCCAAGAGATTACTTCCATAATCAAACTTTAATGAAAAGAAAACCTCAAAGGAGAAGTGGATGTTGTATGTTCCTAAGTGGAAAAAAGCCTAAATTTGAAAAGGCCAATTCATGATCAGCATGCCTTAAAGAGAGAAAACAAATTTGGATGCTGTCCACCAGTTTTCATTGTAATCAGACAACTGGCATATTCAGAGCACTGCCACAGCACATGGTATGGTAATTGCTAAAATTTGTAACAGAACCAGGTTTCTAGGATGGCTTAATAAAATGCTGCACAGAATCCACCCCATCAGATGCCCAGAGGGGATAATACATCAGATAGCTCCTTTTATTCCTTCTGCTGCTATGCCTATTCTCATTTAAGGAAATAATTCTGCAATGAGTCAAGTGCCTTACAGGATCATATTCTAAGTGATTAAACAGGCTTCAAATAATTTTACATCAGGCAGAAGGATGGAATGAATCTTCCTGCTCTACATACAGTTACAACAGGAGGTTGAACTGGTAAGATGATACTAGATGCTAGCAACTATCACCCAATTTGAATTTGAGGCTAATGTGATAATTCAATCAGTCAAATTCATTAAATTCCATCAAAACGGAATTAATATTATACCTCTGTGAAAGGGGAAAAAAACAAAAACAAAAACCCACCTACAAGGCAGAGAATAAAAACATACAGAACATAGAAAACACAGGTGTATAAGTTCTTTTTGAAGGACGACCTCATAGGTTCGTGATTCTGTCCCATTTTCTTTCCAATGTGGGATTGTTCTTTAACATTCATGTGCAAGTGTTTTCTAAGGTCAGGTACAGACATTACATTTTTTCTGGTATAAGAGCTCAGAAACGAGTCTAAACTGGTAACAGTACAGAAGTTCAGTGCACAAAGACTGGTTTAAAAATGGTGGAACCCGATCTAGGATAGACCGGGATAGATGTGCACTCAAACTTAACCAATTTAGGTGAGACAGGTGCATCAAACTTCTGTACCAGATCCCCTATCAATTCAAGTTAAGTCACTATCTTCAGGCATTCCAGGCACCTTCGCATCCCCCCAGCATTATCCACTCCATGCTTGACTCCTCTGGCTGATTACCCAGTTGCCCCACCCCAGGCTCTCACAGACCCAAGTCAGCACAGTTACTGATGATGGGAGAGGGAAGAAGTGAGGAGGACTTCTCAGCCATGGCCTGCAGTCTGGTCAGGCTCCTGGGGGTTGTACCCATTCACGATGGCATGGCAGCCCCTGGCTGAGTGTGTGTGAGCCTACCCAGGGACACCACCCCGCCATCCTTCTGTGAGTGACCTTCTCTGGGCTGATTTGCCTTTGGCCCACCCACCTGTTTCTGGGGCAACTGCTCACCTTCCTGTCTGGCATGCCTCATTTTAAATTAATTAATGATCTTAATTAGGTGGGAGGCTGCCCATTTTCTTGCCCCAATGCCAGGGGGCGCTATCTGTGGCTCTGTACCTCTCCTACACTGTTGCCCATGCCACGCAGATGGCATCCAGCTGTTAATCTTGCCAGCCCCACACTGGGCCCCAGAATCCTCCAATTCAGACACCTCTAAGATTCCTCCATTCTAGTGGCATACCCCACCTTCATTCAGGCTGCCTAGCTCCCTGAAACTATTTCCCCTCTTGGGCATGGTCCCCCCAGGACCTTTGGCCAAACAGACCCTGGCCTCACCTCCAAGGCCAATTGAAACCCCAGGCCCTCAGCTCTGGGCATCTGTCACAGCGGGCCCCTTGGCCTTTTTGACTGTTTTGGTCCTGGCCCCAGCATCAACTAGTCGAGGGCACTCTATGTCAGGCCTCTGCCGCTCTAGCCCCACTCTCGCTCCCAGGGTCTGCCTTCTGGCCCTACTAATGGGTGACCCACCCAGTTGTGGGAGCTGAGGCGATTCACACCATGACTGGTGTTCCAGGGTTTCGTGGGGACTCATTCCCCCCCCGGAGCAGCACGTCATTGTGCTCTCTCTATATAAATATATTGGGCTCTCAGCCCTCTGGTTTACCTCCCCCTTCACTGGGGTTCCTCATTTATGCCCCCTCACTTGAGGCTCCACACCACCCCCTCATTTGGGGTTCCAGATCTCCACCCCTTCACTGGGGTCCTCATTTCCACCCCCCTCACTGGGGCTCTACCTTGCCCCCTCACTTGGGGCTACTCATCTCTGCCCCTCTCACTTGGGTCCTCAGGGCTTCCCTCCCCAGTGGGCTCAGGGGGCCATAGCTGTGCCTGGCGCCAACTACCTTTCCTCAGAGTCTTGCACCCTGCACAGGGCTCAGGTGGCCACAGCCACGCCTGGCCCCTACTCTCCCTCCTTGGGGTCTTGCACCCCACAGGGCTCAGGGGGCCACAACTGTGCCTAGCCCCCAACTACCTCCAGTGTTACCAGAGGTGAGGGCTAGGGTTAAGGCACCCCTACCCACCTTTCACCGGGGTGGTAACTGGCCTGGCATTTCCTGGGGGTTCCCATGCCACTGAGAGCCCCACCAGGCCACCCACTCCTGGCACGGTGCAGTTTTAGGTCATGCCCAGGACTAGGAGCCTCCAAACCATCCCTCACAGCTCCTCCCCTTGCCTCCAGATTGTTGCAAGCAGCCTCACAGCCAGGCAATATTTCTGCCTAGCCTGCCAGCAGGCAACTGATCTATTTATGTAGGCAGCCAGGGATCTAAAATGGCTGCTGCAATCAAGCACCTGCTAGCTGTTTGGCTCTGATCTTGAAGTGGCAGGCATAAACAGTACCCTGCCACAGACTAGGCTGTAGGGGACAGGCAACCACAACTGCATCAGCTGCCTGTTTGCATTTGACAGATACCTGTGCTTGATGATGATGGGGAAGAGGGGGAGGGGTACTCAGCCATGCCTGGCTGCCAATCACAGCTACTCAGCTGCACTTTCTGATAGCCTAGGGAGCCCTCTGGGAGGCATTCAGGAGTGCCCCCAAGTTGCTGGCCTCAGCCAGTGAATGTAGCCTTCGTGTGTCCTCCCCAACATAAGGGTGAATGTGCGTTTTCACTCCTGAGCTAACCTATGCCACTTACAGAAATCCAGGAGCTTGACTGATTCTGTCTTGGGCTTTTTTGAACACCCATACTTAGACTTAGTATAATTTTCCTGCACCTAAAGAAAGGAGGCTTCCATTTTGTCTTTGAGAGAAGTGGAGACTCTCAGGAAAGTTACAAATCTGCATGTATCCTCTCTTTGCTTAGTCATTTCTGCACCTATTTCATATATACTCTCTCAGGGACTTTGATAGGAATTTTACACATATTTATTCTGTCTCTGAGAAGTGATAACCAGGTATTTTACCACTAGAAATAGCTACATATGACATAGTTAATTTATCACTCTAAAAGGCTGAGAAAGCTTTTAGTTTGCCACCTCCTAAGCAGAAGAGAACATCTACTTACCCATTCTGCAATAGAATTGGCATCAGTGCAATTTTTTTTTTACTGCAGTAATCAAGCAGAAAGGTTATTAGAACTGCTCGAAGCTTATTGGCTTCTGTCCTCTATCTTTTAATCTACTCATTGACATTATAGCCCAGGGAGCCATTTGTAGAGGGTGGGAAAAGTTTTATACAGCTTTCAGAGCTATGTAGGAACAGCACAAAGAATTCACAAAGTCTGTATATGTTTTACAGTGTTCCTGGGGAGCATGTGAATAGCATTTTTCTCCTAACGAAAAATCCAAACAGGGTAGAAATAGGTATAATTCAAAATGACACGCCCCCCCCCCCCCATCTTCCCCATCACCACTACCACCTTGTTTTCTCTTTTCAAACTTCATCTTTTCACAGTTAACATTCAATCTAGTTCATTTCTTGATGCAGAGGATACAAGACCTGGATGCCCAAATTCTCTCTCTCCTTCCTTCATTGGCTGATGCTCATGAGAGAGAGACTCAAAGAGACAGGAGCCCAGTACTGCAGGGGTTCCAGCCTAATTGATTAAGCACAAATATTTCCAATAAAACAGTAATTTTGCCTCAGCAAATTGACCTTAGCCACTTCAGTAAAGTGTAATTATCTTTTAATTAAATCTGAGGTTCTGTCAACTCAGAGCTAGTCTGGGAAAATAATGCAAATGGGTCCTTGTTGGGTTTTCTAGGAAAACAAAGGCAGAAGGAAGGGTAAAGATGCACCTTATATAGACTATAATTTACTACAATGCACATAAAATGCACTAAGTTCAGCCAGTAGCATTTAAAAAGTTGCTTAGGTTTTTCTTCTGGAATTCAGGGCTATTTCAGTAGTATAACTAAGATGGTGCGACTAGGGTACCAGCCCCAGTTGCCGACTTGGGGGGAGAGAGGGAGGACAAATAGAAGCAGCTGCCACTGCTGCTTTCTCAGCCACTGTTTTGCTGCCCTATTCATCACTGCCAGCCAGGGTGCAGAACTACCCACTTACACCTCTCTTTCTACCTGTACTATTAACACCCAAGTTATCTTTTTTGTATTTTTTTTTAGTCAGCTCACCCATGAGGAGCTCATGTCCTGTTTCTGCATGGGGGATGGACTAGATCAGCATTTCTCAACCTGAGGATTGCAACCCAAACACAGGTCACAAGAATATGAAAGGGTTGTGAACAAACTTTAAGAAAAAGGATCATCAAACTATAAAAACGGATTCACCTTTAGAGGAGAAAAATGTGGGAAATCTCAGGATTCTCCTTGCAGGCTGGCAGAATTCATGCAGGGACTGGAGAGAGCAGAAGGGCAATAAGGCAGGGGGCACCATGTACATGTGTGCATGCACACATGCACATGGCAGCCAGGCAACATGGAGAGCAGCTCCCACAGCTCTCCACAGGTAAGTCTATGAGGTGGGTGAGGGGTGGGAGGTGCTGAGGTGGGAGGGGGCATAGATGATGTGTCAAGGGTGCAAGGGGGCACAGGTGATACTGACCACCATCCAACCTCTTCTCTGGAGCAGAGCCATGGCTTGAGGGGAGCAGTGGCAATGGCTGAGCCATGGCAGCAGGATAGAACCGCGGCCCAATGCATTAGCAGCTGGCAGTGGGAGAAGGTGAAGGCAGTGCCCCCCCACCCATCCATTATTCCTTGAGTTGCTGGCAGCACTGCTGGTGCAGGGGCTCCAGTGGCAGTGGCAGCAATGAATCTTGCCATCTCTCTCTGCCCTCCCATGCCAAGTTCCACCTGCTGGGCTGTGGAAGTGGCTCCTCCCTATGCTAGTCCAGTCAGACTGGCCACTGATATCTACAACTGGGTACTGGTACAAAAAAGATTGATAAGCACTGGACTAGATGACCTCTGGATGTCCCTTCCAGCCCTACTTGTCTCTGATTCTATGACTCTAGGGCTAGGGACAGACATTCAAAAAGCCTGAGCCTGAATTGATTCAATCTTTGCAGGTTAGTCTAAACTGGTTAGGCTGAACTGGTTTGAAACTGGACAGACATGCTCTCTGGACTGAGGAAATTCAGTTAGAGGCCTGCAGTGGCTCAGGCTAGAA
>NW_017728912.1:18175145-18180956 GCF_001723895.1 Crocodylus porosus
GCAGCCCTCCCTTCCCTTCTGCAGGGAGCTGAGCTAAGCGGGGGGGCATGGTCCCAGGCTTTTCCCCACTGGCTCCTCAAGGGGCAGGACTGTTGCCAGTCCCCAGCCCTCAGCTAGCACTCTGAGGCAAGGGGTTGTGGGGAGGAAGGGTGCAGTGCATGCATCTGTTGATGATATGGAGCTTTTCAATTTCCCTCCCTGCCTCGTCATACTGTCTGCAGCAAACTGACAGGCAAGCAAGCCAGCTGGGGGCTGATAGTGATAACAGTTTTTAGGCACCTAATTAGCAAAACAATGGTCTCTCTCCATTACTTCAAAACTTCTTAAACAGCTTACCAGCTAACCTGTAGATTATTTCCAAATAGCCCCAAGCAGTCACTGTTCTGCCTGCCTCCTTTTGTTGATGAAAGGAAACAAAACAGTGGTTTCAAATCAAAATGAAATTCAAAACAAAATGCTTTTCCATCAAAATGTCGAAACTCAGGTTGAAACAGAACAGTGCCATTTCACACAGCCCTAGTGTTTATGCCTCACAGCTGTTTCCTCCAGTGTTGTGCACTGGGTCTTTGTTTACACAAACACAGAAACAAAACACACACATACTGGGCTCCCAGCCCTCGGTTCCCCTCACTGGGGCTCCACACCACCCCCTCACTGGGGCTCACTTCCACCCCATGGGGTTTAGGTGGCCACAGCCACGCCTCTCCACTGGCCTAAGCCTCTGCCTCAGGACTCCTGTGAACCTGGGCTTCCCTTGTCAATCAAACCCACCAGGGATATGGGGGCTGGGGTTTTGAGGCACCCCTCCTTGACTTTCACCAGGGAGGTAACTGGCCTGGCATTTCTGGGAAGCTACCCACCACAGGTAGCTCCACCAGGCCACTCATCCCAGACAGGGTGCAGTTTCAGGTCATGCCCAGGAAAAATGAGGCCACCTCATTCCCCATAGACTCACCCTTACCTTTGGGGTGTTCCTGGAGCCAGGGCTCAGTAGGGAGATGTTTCTTTCCTGCTGGCTGGTCTCAAACTTCTCTCTCCACTCCAGGGAGCTGAGCATTAAGTGGCTGCCCTCATCAGGTCGGGCTGTGTGAGACAGCTGTGTTTTGATTTGGTTTTGGATTTGGCCATTTTGGAGGATAGTGATTAATTTTGGTGCTTCAGCTCACTGTCCTGTTTTGTTTTGGCTGAATCTGTTTCAGCGATTTGGCTCTGCTGAATCACCTCTGAATCTGTTTCAAATGGGCTGCAAGCTTTGCACAGCCCTACTGCTCAGCTGGGCATGGCTTGTGGCCGGGAGCTGAAGGGCCCCAGCTGGGAGAAGGATGGGGCCATGGGTAGCTTGTTCAGGGAGGGGGGAGGGCCACTGCCCTCTGTGCAGGCGAGGAGACCCCTGCGTGGACCTCTGGTCCCTGTCACACTGGGTTGTGGGGCATGAAAGCAACACAGAGTGTGGAGCAAGCCTGCTGGTCCCTACCATGTAACTCAGCTCCACAGGGAGCAGAGATCTGCACCAGGGGTCTTCTTGCTGCTGCTTCCTGCCCTGTGCTGCCCCAGATCTCTGCTTCCTGTGGAGCCAGGTCATGCAGCAGGGACCAGCACTGCCCTGCTGTGCGACATGGCTCTGCAGGATGCAGAGATCCATGCCGAGGTCTCTTCACCACTACTGCCCACCCTGTGCTGCCCCAGATCTCTGCTCCCAGTGGAGTCAGGGTCACACAGCAGGGGCCAGCATTGTCCTGCCACGTGAACTGGGTCCTCAGGGAGTGGAGATCTTCACCAGCGGTCTCCTTGCTGCCGCTGCCCACCCCATGCAGCCCTGCATCACTGGGGCAGTGCAGGGCGGGCAGCAGTGGCAAGGAGACCCCTGGTTGGATCTTTGTTCCCTGCAGAGCTGAGTCACACACCAGGGCAGCAGTGTACAGCTGTTTCCCTGCCAGCCCGGCTTTGAAACTCCAAAATGTTCCAAAACATTTCTAAAATGTTTCAGATGCCTCGTTTCATTTCAGAGATGTTTCAGAGCCTTGCATTTCGATTTGGATTTGGTATTTCAGGTGCCAAAATGGCCCAAACCACTTCCAGACTGAAACGGCTGCCGAAATCTTGAACTGCCCTATCATCAGGCACCTGCCATCTCCCTGGTCAAGCCCTTAAAGTGATGGGGCACTAAGGCTGCTCCATCACACACATGCCTAGGGTCTGTAGGGCTGGGGTCCATGCTGTAGGAGATGGGAGGGAGGGCGGAGGGGGGGTGATTTTCCTGTTTGAGCAGCAAGGTGGGGGGTAGGGCAGAGGGAAGTCAGGGAGATCTTGTTGTGTCTGCAGTCTCTGCTGGAACCTTACATAGCATTAGCTAGCAGACCACATGCTGGCTCTGGTCTGTGCTGTGGCAAAGAGGATGAAGGGAGTGCTTAAGCAGCGAGTGATAAGGAGGCAGGCAGAAAGGGGCACAGGGAAACCAGTAGACCCTCCTGTGCCTGCAAGTTTGCCGGAGCTCTGGTCAGGAAGCAGAGGAGAGGGGCCAGCCCTGCTGTGGAGCAGAGAGCCCCACCCAGCCCAGAGAACATGTCGGGATGCTGGGGGTGTCTGGTTTATCTTAAACCAGCAAGGGGCCTAAACTGGTTTGAGCCAAATCAGTTAAGTCTGATATCAACCAGGCTTATCTCAAACCAGTTTCAGTCATTCTCAAACTAGTTTATGTGCACTGAACATCTGTTCTGTTAGAGGTTTAAACCAGTTTCTGATCACTTAAACCTGTTTATGTATAATGTCTGTTCCTAGCATATGAGTGCTGTCATCACAGTTTGGTTCTTTCAGTTACAACCCCATTCAGATGCACTGGGAACGGAGGGCCTGATTCTCAGATTTTCTGTCCTGGTTTTTTGGGGTGGGGGAAAGTGGGAGGTTATAGCTGAAAGTACTTATAAATTAGCTCTATATAATCCAGGGGCTGGTGCCAAACTGCAGCCAGCCCAGCCACTGATTAAAGCAGCTTCAAGATTTCATCTAATTTACACTCTGCTCTGTGAGGCTCACTGTGGTTCCTGGTGAAAAACACAGAAATGTTGTAAAACAGGGCTTTTTAGCTGTCCCTCTGATTTGCCTCTGATATATCTCTAATCTTCCACCTATATCATGGCTGGGAATGGGGTACATGTTACCCTTAAGCCAAATAAAGACATTTTCTATTTATTTCAGTGCCCCATTGCACCACCAAAATTGCATAATGTAACAGAGACTTGGGCTTTGTTGGAGTTTATGTGGAAGAAACCGAGAGTGCAAGTTAGCAAGGATGGAACATGACCTGCAGAATCTTTATTTCTAGTGATGCTGCAGGAAGACCATCTTCCACTGTACACTTCCTGGGTATAGGATCCCCTGAAGCCCAGGGCAGCCTCAGCTTGGACCCAGCAGGGACAAGACCTCCTCCTGCCGCAGCCGAGCAGACAGCCTCCATGTGTGAACTTGGAGCAGCCCAACCTCCTGCCCCTGCCCCTGTCCCTGCGGGTCATCACTTTAGCTCCTGTCTGGAACAATCATCATTTTACTCATGAACTTGGCCTCTCTCTCTTTTTTTGGGTGAAACATTAAGAGACAAACCTAGAACCCCACAATACCTTTTTTAAACACACATGTTCTTCAGAGTGAAAAATAATTAAGTGAAGTCATATTTTCTCTGACTCCAACATTCTAAAAACCTTGTGTCATGCAGCATGAAGCAAAAATACTTTCTACATTCCCAATGCATGTGTGTCAGATACATCAACTCAAGTTATTGTTTAGTTATCCTCAAGGGATGAGTATAAATGCACATACATTATACATAATTTATAAGCATATTAATATAGACATGGCAAGACATAACATGAGTTGATATACAGATGCTTGTAACAGGTCAGTGGCTGAAACAATTAATTTCAATATTCCCCTTGAGCTTGGATATTGAAATTCGCTATATTTATTCACTCTTGTCAGCTGAGGTGGTTGATCTGTGTAAGAAACTTCCATTTAGGGGCAGGAAGGTCACAGAGGGTCACGTGTTTTATTTACTAGGCTGCAGAGAAGAAATTTTCCATAGGCATGTTTCCTGGGTAGGTGATAACTATGTTAATTTCAATGTTACAGGTGTAGTACAACATATTATAGTGCTTTCAGTTACCCATTCAGTCACCAAAGTATAAGAGAAGTGACTTTATATAACTTACTATCAGTACAGTGCTTCCACATCTTTTAAAGAGACATGAAGACTAAAGTATGCTCTTGTAACAGTAAGTTTGTATAATTTAACTGCAATATTTTAAAATAAGTTAAAATGTCTTCCTTCCAGTTTTTTCTGCATCAGAAAATGGGCAACATAATTGAAAAGGCTGGATATCTTCAGATATATGAATAACGGGATCAGTGATTATGATAGAAGTATCTTTTTAGTGATCACATACTTCTGTTTCTGAGCAAAATATTTAATATTTCAAAAATCAAAGCTTGCCACACATATGAACACATTATTGCTGACACTGATAGCCACATATGCACAGTGAATGTAAAAAATGTATGTTTGTTATTAAAAATAGTTAGACAAGTTTTATATATGTACATACACATACATACATGCACTATATATATATATATATTTGCAGGAAGGCTAATAAAGATGAATATGAGATGCATAAATTACTTACACCTGTCAAAGGGACTCCTGAGTTACACAGGTTTTCACATACACCCAGCAATAAAATATTGAGAACAATCCATGCCATCATGAATGTGTTACCTGTCACACAACAATAATTTCACTTTATATTTAGTAAAATATTGAGAATAAGCTATTTCATCATGAATGTGTTACCTATCACACAAAATAATTTACTAAATATAAAGTGAAATTTGATTAGGATAGAAAGAAAGATATTTAAACACAAGTTTCCTCTGTCCATCTGCCTGTCTCTGTCACAAAGGACCAGAATTTAAGGGACACACGCTGGTCTGGATTCTATTCCATTTCCTAGATGTGTAAGTAGATTTAGGCACCTAACAGAAATCTTATTCCACCCGGCTCAAATTCCTGAAAATTTATTAATGTGCTTACTTGTGTAACACACAAACATCTTTTCTTTAAGACTGAGTCACAAAAAAGCAGCAAGGAGGCAAGGGAGGGGAGAGGTGGGGGAGAAGGAAGAGGAGGGGAAGGAGGACCCACAATATACCATGGTACAGCTGATCATCATGGATCCTGGTTTTCTCTGATTAAAAAAAAAATCCAAAATTCTCTGATTAAACCCTCCCCACAACCCACATTTTTCTGTGATTAAAACAATGCTATATTGATCCAAATAATATATAGTGGTGTTTTGTTTTAATCACAGAAAAATGTGGATTTTGATTTTTTTTTTTTAAATCAGAGAATTTGGATATTTTTACCAGAGAAAACCAGGATCCCTTCTGATCATGCTCCACAGACATCTAGAGATGTAGATTGCTGTGCCCCAACTTGGGGCATGTCTGCAAGTGGAGAGTGGAGAATCTCCTGCAGAGAATTTCCCTGGCACACTCTGCAAGCAGGGAGGAGGGAACTGCCAAATGAGTTCTCCACATCCTGCTTGTACATACATGCTTTGTTCTTGCCCAAATGTGTACAACAGGGAAATCCCTTTGTAGAGGATTTTCCCAGCATGTATGTGCAAGCATGGGGGAAGGAAACTCCTCTAGGGGTCCCCCCCGCCATTTGCACACTGTGTCCCAAGCTAGTGCCAGAAAAATGCACTCCAGTGGTGCACCCTTGCATTTCTAGCAACAGCACAGGCAGGGCACAGGCTA
>NW_017728912.1:18181498-18182724 GCF_001723895.1 Crocodylus porosus
TCCCCTCTCCCCCAACCCCCGCAAACCCTTACTTATGGCACTGGAGCCCTGGTGATGAACACGTGGCCTGGCAGGCCACACTTTTCAGCACCTGGATGAGGGGTCAATCATAGAGATGCTCTGGCAACCAGAGCATCTTTGTGGAGGACCCAGCCTCTGGTTGCTTCAGGGCACAGTCCAGGACCACGTCCTGCCCCGCTTTTTTTAACTTTGTTTTTTTTAGACCCCTGAATATCCAGGGGTCTAATTTCCTCCCCATGCTGTGCGGAACATTTTTTTGTTCCTGCACGTGCCTCTTGCCCCATTTCAAACGGGTTTGAGATGGGGCAAGAGGCACATGCGCCCCCTTTTGGGTGTGCCCTAAGATGTGGAACAGAATTTGGCTTTGCTTTGTCTTTATCCTTGTCTTCTGGAATTTAATTGGATAGATGTTAGCCAATGAGTAAAGTTGCAGGAACAACATTCAAATGCCACGGATGTTTAATTTATTACCAGCAAGAGGCAGATGAATTCTTTTGAATCCTAAATTAACTGGTCACTAAGTACCCAGTCAACAAATTATTACATATTTACTTAACTTTGCACACATGAACAGTTCTGTTGTCATTAACAGGACTACTCATAGTCCTAAAGCTTAGCACATGCATTAATTTCAGTCATTGTACACTTGCTTAAAAAATCTGAAGGCTCTGCAGAAGTATCACTGATGGCATAATTTGGCTTGTAGTACCTTTATTAATGGTGGTGAAGGATGGGAAGAAGAGAATCCAGCCTGGCCCTCAGATCCTTCTTGACTCTCAGATCTAACTAAAATGTGTAACTATAGGGCATTTGTACATGACACAGGGGTTTAATTCTCCCTAAATTGAAGCGGTGGATTTTTAAAAACACTGCTTCAATTTAGAGTGAAGTAAACCCGCTTGTCATATATATCCATGTCCTTATCTGCCTTTCCAATAGTGGGGAGGGGAGAGCAAGCTGTTGGCAGGCAGAGTGGTCCCTGAGCTGGGGTGGGGAGGAGGCTGGTGCTTTCCTTTGCAGTAGCAGTGGGCCCCACCACCAGGTGGCACCCGCCCACAGGCACCTGGCTTGGCCAGTTCTGGGGGGCACTGCAGCTGTGGAGGGAAGCACTGGGTCCCCCATGCAGCTCAGGCAGGCTCTAGGTAGGGTGGGAAGGGGGGTAAGAACAGACTCGCCATTTTTTCATAATAAAAAGACTATTTAGC
>NW_017728912.1:18183014-18203610 GCF_001723895.1 Crocodylus porosus
GGGGGGGGCACAAAGGGCCTGATCCTTATTGTGGTAGTGCATCCCTGGCCTCTTCCCTGCCATCTGGTCCAAGGTATGTTTGCCAAGCAAAATGCATTCAAGTGCCACAGTGGCACCCATGCCAGAGGTTGCCTACCCCTGTTCTAATGATTCTCTTATGAGTCCAGTATTGGCAACAAACTGAGTAAGAGAAAGAGCCAGCCTTATACCAATGCATCCATCTAACGAGGCTAACTGAAATGCTCTGGGAAAGAATCCAGACAATAACAGCTGCTAGTACAGGACAGGAATACATGGTCCAGGAATTGAGAAAGCAGGACAAAGAGTGACTGACTAAGAATGCAAGTATTATAGACCAGCGTATGAACTGTGGAAAGACTCAAGAAAATGAACTGTGGGAAAACAGGAACAGACTTGTTGAATTTAATGGCAAAAAGAATGTGTTGTATAATCATTCATAGCCAAATAGTCAAAGGGCCTTGTCATACACATTGCACTTTGAGCTACTCAAATGTTAGTTGGTGTTAGTGCTAGCTTGAGTTTGGAGCAGTCACACCTTAAGGCCTAAAACCTTCTTTGACTGTCCTCTACCTGCACAGCTGTGACTTGCCACTGGAGGGCTGGCGAGCAGGGGCCGGACTATCTGTAAGTTGCCACTAAGGCTGGGTATAATTATTTGAAAAGCCCAAGGTGGAGTCAATCTAAGCTATGTGGTTTTCTATAGGCAGAATAGTTTAGATCAGTAGGAAACAAAACACACATTCACCCTTTGGTAGGGGCGCAAATCTTAGACTGGGTTCTGCCGTTTTTAAACCAGTCTATGTAGCTGAACTTCTCTTCTGTTATGGGTATAGACCAGTTTCCAATACCAGTAAAGGCATAATATCTGTAACCTAGACTACAAGGCTGATGAGTCAGGATAGGTTTTTATCTCTAACCTAGTTCCAGGTGTGTGAGAGATGGGTTTGGGTGGGGGGGAGGGAGTTGGCTAGGTGCCAGACCCCTCTCCCCACCCCCACCCACATCCACAATAGAGTTCAGGGGGTGGGAAGTCTATCCACACAGAACAGGGGTGTGTGGGAGGAGAAACTGCATCCTCTTATGCTGAGGACTGCAACTTGGGCAGCTCATCTGTGGGGAGTAGCCATACATGAATGGAACATAAGCTAGGTAATATGGATCAGAGATAAACCTGCCCTTGCATGGTGTAACTTTAAGTTGCCTGGAATGTGCTTAAATGTTAATGTGTGGATAATTAAGAGCTCCAGGAATTACCTAAAATGAATATGAAACAAGGCCCAACAGTTCTGCTTCCAAGTATACTCAGAATTGTGTAACATGAGCTTCTGCCTAATACAATAACCAGTTCAAACCAGGTAATGCAAGAGCTTCTGAAAGGTACAGTTCCTCACACAACATTTTTGCGATAGTTTATTATTCTAATAGTTTATTATTTGGGGGATAGATTATCTGGAGATAACTTAGGCAAGAACTACGACAAGGAAACTGAAGTAGAATTTTGGAAAATAGATTACATCTGATATGTTCTGCTCAGAAAATTAGCTACAGGATATTGTAGCAGAATTCAAATGAATCAGTTTTACATAAGTAGTTTGAGCTTAAAATGTCTTTTCCATGGCATCATAAAGCAATGGGAAGGCGGAGGCAGCAGTAAAAATAGCCAAGAGCGAGACAGGAAGGAATCACAGGTTGGTAGTGTTGAGCCATTGCAATACACAGAGACTGATGGACCTGAAACTCAAACTCAGCTTCCATGAGGATAGTCTGCTAAGCCCAACAGAGAAGCAACAGATAGTATACGGAAGTAGTCCAGAGAAAGCCTAGCTAAAAGGGCAGGATACTACAAGAAAGGAGAGTATGAGTCCATTGTATATACCAGATCTGGGTCTGATCATCAAATAGTCACAGTAAGCAACAGCAAAAGGAATCAGTTTAAGCTATAGTCGAAGATTAGTTATAGAAAATTTAGCTATAGACTCAGGAAAGATGTATAGATGAAACTGTACACAACTGCATAGTAATGGCAAACAGTTGGCTTGCTCACACAGAGCAAATGCAGGACCGGAAAGATTTAGTGAGAGCCTCAGACATCAGCTGTCTTGATATAGGAGAATAAAGGAAACAAGATATATGGGCACTACAAAAAAACAGTAGAATGAAGTGAAGGCAGCAATAAGGTACAAGCAAGTTACCCACCAATGGTAGTCGCATGAGCAAGAAGTGAGATACTGATTCAAAGGTCAGAACACTATGAGCCCTAACAAGCCAGACTGGGATGGCAGTAAAGGCAACACTGTAAGGATGGATTATGAACTAGTAACTTCTGATCTCAGTAAATCACTGTTTGAACAACAATGAAAACAACTGAATAGCAAGGTACAGCAGTCTACATGGAATCTGAGTGAAAGAGTGCACTTTGCCAGAAGCAAGAGTTTGGTAGAGGGAACAGGAAGTGATATTCTATTCACATGACTACAATGATGCCTACAGTATAAATAATTATTTTAATAAAGAGGAAGTTTAATATTACAGACATAAAATCCTCTCAAGTTATTAATTTGTGTGTGTTATATGAGGGGTGTGTGTTCATGTGCAGTAACTATACCTTACAATCACAATATCCTTGCAATAGCTTTTGAGCCATCCCATGTCTTAGCTTGCTTAATCAGGACAATAAGAATGACTGGATGCTGGGTGTTCATATTAACTGTGCATTCTTGGCACAAATTCAAATTACGGCTGGCTGGGAAATGGTTTCTCCATTCTACAAATATTGAGATTTCAAAAAAAATCCTCATTCCACATTAGGAAAAGCCTGCAACCTTTCAAATATTTTTGCAGTGGAAAAGTAGATCACTAGTGTACTGGTTAGAAATTTCCTGGGATGTGACAGTCCCAAGTTAACATTCCTGCTTCTAATCACTTTGATTTTCTTCATCACAAATGAATACCTCAGCCACTGAGGTGGTCCTTTCTCTCTGATCAGTAATTCCATATTGGACTTGAAAATACTTTCCTGTCAAAACTGATATGGTCCAAAGTTTTATTTTGATGAATCTACATTTGGAAATGAAAAGCTGTTTTGTCAAAAAATTCCACCAGTTCAAATGAAAAAGAATTGTAGTCAGTCTGTGAAATATGCTATGCTTTTATGGAGGGCAGAGATCATCTTGAAAGTTAAGGATCTGAACAGACTTGAATGCTTGCATAATTCACATCCAAATCCAGATATGAACTCCAGCACTCAGTCCTGGGTGGGACTGTCAGTGTGTGATCAGATGATTATAACAATAGAAGTGAATACAAAAATATTCTGGGTTCAAATCTTGTGTGAAAGCCAATGCAAACAACATGTCTTTGGCAAAGAATATCCAGCCCTGCAAATGATGCTGACATGAGGGAGATGCCTATAAGAGAGGATTATCTCTGATCTATTGATAAATATATATATAAAATAAACGTTTACTTAGCATACTATATAATCAAATCTAATTAGAAGACCAATTAAACAAATACCCTAGTCATCCAAAAGAGCTTCTTGCTAGTTAAACTGAGTCCAAATATGTGACCATTCTTATGAGTGCTGTACAAAGAATGGATATTGCCATGTCTATCTTGGTTTGAAATTTCTGTTTGTGTTATAGGGAGAGAAGGACCTTTGGGGGAATGACACATTTCTTTCAGGAGAATCTGCTGTTTTACAGAAACTGCTCCAAAAGAGGGCAGCAATGATTTGTCACCCTTTAAAAGTATTTACTCTGTATTTTATTGAACGTAAGCCATGCTGGGGCTCCCTCTGCTGTTCATTTTGTTCCCAGAACTACAAAGGGGAAGAAAATGTAATCTCTGTGCATTTACCTTTAGCTGTTGAGGTGGAAAAAAACCAGTGTTGTTCCCCCTTTCAGCCCCACCACTCTTTGGTGCATTTCCAGTGTATTAAATATAAATTCTAGTTTGTGTTCTTCTCTGGCAGTTCAGTCTGTCTGTCAGCTTCTCTGATCAGATCTCTGTAAAAATATGAGGAAATATTCAGATAGCCAATGCTGCCTTTGCTCTGTGAAAAAAAAGACAGAGTAAAATGCCTATATTAAAAGAGCTAAAAAGAAAGCTTTCTAGCCGAAGCAGCATCTTTCGATCATTAGATGCTCCCAACTAAATACTCAGAATGGGTTTTTTTGTGGTTCATTCTAAAGTTCCAGACTAAATTAGACAGGATATATTTGTATATGCAAAAACTTAATGTAGTAAATTCTATAAATATTTCTTCTGTCTAATGAACCATTTGAACTGGAATCAAATTTACTCAGAGCTGTTATTATATATAAGAAGCAGATTCACCCTTTATCTTTTAAAGCAATGTCTAAATTGGATAGAGGAAAGTATTTATAAAACTTATTTTGTCTGGTGACCATAAGAAAAAAGTAACAATCATACACACACACAAGGGAGAATATTTTCTCCATTTTGAAGACTGTTTCAAATCTAAGCCAAAAACATTCCTTAACTACCTGGAGTATAACATCTTAAGTTCTCATTTAGGCATTCAGCTTTTATGAAATTGGCTACAGAAAAGTTTCCCTGTCTTGGTCCTCTCATGGGAGACAATGGTCACTACATTTTTTTTTGTTTTAATTATTTTTTCAGAGTCCTTTAAAAATAAAAAGGTTCCTACATGCCATTACAACAAAGTGACTTCACTTTCCAGCCGTCTGCCGGATATGCTTTGCATAAAGATATGGACCCTGATGCGAATGTGTGTTTTCCTTCTATGCCATGCTACTCAGAAAGTAACTCAGGATCACACAGCAGCTTTTTGCTGTGACTAATCCCCCTGGATTTTGCCTCTCCCTTTCAGGCCACACTTCCTGTCTGAACCCGCCTATGCTCTCTAAAGGCAGAACAAAAACAAAACACAAAATCAGTAAAGAGCCATTTTTTTGAGAATGCCAAAACATTTGCTATGCAGGTTGAACTTCAAAGAATCTTGAAAAAAAATTAGTGCAGAATCCTAGTCATTCTTTGGCTGCATCACACAGTGTAGGGGTCTTTTCTAGGATCAGCCTTGAGCCCTTAATAGTGGGGAACTCCAGCTCTATTCAGTGATGGGAAGGAACTGAGGAGTTTGCATAATCAGAGCTAAAACAACTTTACTGAAACAAAGCTAAAGGTTTTTTCCCCCCTTTTAAATATAAGTTGACTTCAAAATATTAAATGTGAAGAATTTTTTTGTTCGTTTTTCATTTGCCTACAATCTACATTAAATTATTACAAAATTATTTATGAAAGTTTATTCTTTAAGGCTCGCCCCCACTATGTACTGGACAAACAATAAACAGATTTTGATGCTACAGAGTAGAATTTATCAAGCCTGACCTAGCCTAGAACGAGTTTTGTGAGCCTGACTTGTAATGGAGAACATTTACTTACATGAGTCACCTCTAGTTTAGAGGAACTAGTTATCTAGTAAGCTGTCAACAGCGGGAATATGGACTTTCCAGGCCTCATCGTGTGTGTGTGTGTCTGACTGTCTTTTTCATTGTTTTAGCTTGGTATAGTTTTAATTTAATGGAGCTTCTTACAAGCTCCTCACAAGGAAGCATCACCCTGCATAGTCCAAAGTAGCAAAATCTTTTCGATCTTGAGAATGGGCAAAAATGGAATCCCTCTGGGCAGCAGTCCCCCCATGTGCTCTATTGGTCCCCACTCTCCTAGCACCATGTCTCTTGCAAGTCCCTTAGGAAGTGCATCCAGAGGGACTTAAAGCTGTTTCAGACCTTACTAATGATGACAGAGGTAATTAATTGTTAGGTTATCCCTGGATGGATAGGATATGATGTTGAAGACAGATATTTTTGTAAAGGGAAGTTCTTCCAAGGGAAGATCTCAGCCCCAAATGTGAAAATGGTGAGGTACTACACTTTCATACATAATTTAGAATAATTTATACATTTACTGTGTAAAATAACACATAGTCACTTAATGTCAGATTTTTTTTCAGGTTGGATTCCAACATACAGTAGTCTCTAATGGCATAGGTGTTTGAATTCCACTGTCTTCCAGTTCAGAAGCTTCTGTTTAGCTAATATCTCAGGATGTTTCCTGTTCCTTTATCATTTAAAAAAGCCAGACATGTTTCTTGATCCTGTTGTTTTCTCCAAGAGAAAAATGTTTTCCTCCCAATTCTCTTCTGACATATTTGAAACATGAAAATGTTTATAAGCAGAATGCTTTTAATTCCAAATGGGTTCTGTACAAGCACTTCAGTCAGATACATGGCTGCTGGAACTGGAAAGAGAGGAGAAAGGAGAGTGACTAATATTTCTGAGCGGAAATTCAAATCCCCTAGTCCTTACCATCACCTTTTAAAACACTTTTAAGGCACATCACTTTTAAATATCTTCTTGGTAGCTATGTTAATCTGGTTAACACTCTTCCTTTATCTAAGTCTCATGGAGAAACAATAAAGAAGCAAATATATCTAACTCCTGCTGCTACCTATGCCCTTAAGATCATTCCCCTTTCCATGGCTTGAAACATAACAAAATATTTCTGTCCTTCTCAGTGATTTATTGTTCTGTAGATAAACTTAATCCTCTCCGCTGTCTCCCACATCCTTTTCTGAAAAACCTGGACCGACTACAAACTATGATCCTGCAGGAAATATCTTCTAAAAGGAGTAAAGGTTTGATATTAATAACATTATGAAAGAAGCTACCAGCCCATCACCTTGGCATCAAGGGGCAAGGTCTGCACTGGACATTTTGGGTGCGTCCAGATGAGTGTGCATGTGCATTTCCCAGGGGACAACTAGCAGCGGCACAACTACACACAGCCTTACCTAGGGTCTGAAGGGCCTCCTGGGGCTGCAGCAATGCTGAGCCAGGCATGCAGACGCTGGTCAGCAGCCAAAGTGTGGCGCATGCTGCAGCCACATGTGCTGCCCCTCTTTTTTTGGACTGTTTTTTTTAGATGCTGGGCTTTCCTGGTATCTAATTTTGGCTCCATGCTGCAAATACACAGCACAAAGAACCTGTTCATGTGCATCACATGTGTTTTGCAGTCCCTCAAAAGCCTTTGAGGTGCTGCAAAGCACACGTGCACACTTGTCTGGACACGCCCTTTGAATCAACAGATGTTTCGGAAGGTGTTTGCTGTTTAAATACTTTTCTGGTATTTTTTTAGATTATGGTATTTCTTTCTCTACAAAATAATGAAAATGTCTTAAAAAAAAAGCATGTAATACAGATCCATTTTGCCCATTCAATACCAATGTGCAATACTTCTATTTCCCATCTATCTCATCATATACAACACTGATCTCATATTTTGCCACTATACACAGGAGTAACTTTGTGTTAAGGAAGTGCAGGACAACTATAATTGTTCCTATTTTTCACTGACAACAGGCCTTTTATTCTGAGGTCAGTCAGAAGGGAATATATGCATGACTTTGAATCTGCCACTGGAATTTGAACACTGCAAAACTGCTAGGTCTGACATTAAGGTGATGTAGCTCATTATATTGTTTTAGAACAAAAAAAAGATTCAGTTGAAAGATATTTTTAATCATTAGGTTTCTATGGATTTTATATATGTTTCTTCTTTACAGTCTAATTCATCTTTATGGTAAGATTAAAAATAACCCTGATAGCATTATAACATTTAAAATGATACCACATGACTAAAGAACCTCCTCCTGTTTGACCCTTTAAAATATTTTTTCAACTAATATTTTAAATTGCCTTTATATTTTGTATTGATATTTGCTCTTCCCCCCAGGCCTTCTAATTCTATTTTTATTAAAACCTATATGCTATACAATACAGATACTTAAAAAGTATAAGTATACAACTATAGCAGCCAACATAGTATATGCACAGTCAACATGTATATGCACAGTCAACATGGTCTATACACATATGCTGTATAAATTGCATATTACATACATGTAGTCTGGATAGGGAAAGAACTGGGAAAATATTTTAAAGATCAAATTAACTTTTTAGACTATATAAAAGGATTCACTGGGAATGAGAAAGACCCTTTGAAAAGGGAATAATCCATTTTCTCAAGTAAACTGTTGGAACACACACTGTATGTATAATATTCGTGTATAACCTGCCAAATCACTACCATGTAAGATACTTTGCATGGATTACAAATATGCATTCAATTACATATTGTTACACAGAAGTTTTTTCTCCCCAACATGAGTTTTTTTCCCTTTCTAAGATGCAGTCAACACTTTTCTCCTTTCCTGTCTGACAATATGTTGCCATGCTATAAAAGCCCTAATGCCCATCTCAACGATTAGCTGTACATCAGCATTACTGCTTCAAATCCACAAGTTTCACATCAAGCATTAAATGGGATGAATATTGATCTGCTAAAGAGGATTTATTTATTTCTAGCTCTATCCAAAGATCAACTGCTAGCAGCTTTTGGTGGATCTGTTGAGCTCTCACAGCACAAAGCTACTGCATACATGACACTGGACTTGACATTTCAGTTCTGGAAGAAAACCAAACAGTAAATTCAGTGCAATAATCCTAGATAAATGAGATGATCACTGGAAAAGCTGAGATAGTTAAGTGGTCTATCAGAGAAGTCCAAAGGATGATATTGAACAGTTGCTACATAGTAACCTCTCTCATGACAATATGGCCCAAGATCACCATCATATCAGATGCTAATATAATCACATTTAAAGAGCAGATTGGCTTTGGCTTATCTTAGAACATATTGTAATTATTCCCAGGGCAGGATAAGTCCATATGCAATTTATATTATATTATATTATATTAATCTACCAAATCCATAATATTGCATAATTATGTACCAGAAATAGAGATTTAAATTTTAGCCTATGGAGCAGAGCTGATAACTTAAAGAAAATTTTAGAATAATTTTCAGATATATTTTTCAATAGGGATCCAGCTTAAAGATCCTTAAAATGCATAAATCAGTCAATCGGAATTTCAGGAAGAGCTGCTCTGCCTTTTGCATTCAATTATAGGAGTACTAGAGAACCTGGCATTTTTCACTGATGTTGAAAGGAAGCAGCTGAAATGCCAACATGAATGATCGTAAAAATTCTGCTGTGTCACTCACTCACCAGCATGAGAGACTTCAGAGAGTAAGAGCGCTGTTGCCGTACTGTAATTTCATCTGGCTATTTCATTCCAGTGGCTAATAATGTTGTTTCATTCTACTAATAAATTATTCATATTTATTTTACTGAACATTCCTATTAATCTTTGCTAATTTGCTGATTAATCATGAAACGGTATTAATTAGAGATCACTTGAAAAAGAAACAAGAACAGCGAAGCATAACAGACATATTTACTACACCTCAACATCGAGGGCAGCATCATCTCATTTTTAGTTTCTTACCAGATAGTAGTTTGTCCTTTATAAAAAAAATAAAACTACACTGAGTATTATTAAGAATGGATCTGAAGGTGAAAAATGATGCTTTGTTTTGGTTACTAAAACTCTGCATTGTTAAAAGTCCTTGCCAGAGGTAGCACTTAGTTTAATTAGGATTTATCCATAGACTAGAGTGTCAGGTTTACCAAGGACAGAATGCTTTTGTCAGTTTCCACAGTGCCAATGGAAGAAAAGGATACCGGTGTAAGCATTACACAATAATAGTCCTGCCGTTAGGCAATCATTAGTTCTCTTCTGTTTTCCTGATGCTTTCATTTCATTTCACTGAGCTACAAAATAATCATGGAGACCATTTTAAGGAAGACAGTGTTACCAATGTATGTTGAAAATACACTTAGGATTTTCTGTTACTCTCAGGATGGCTGAAAAACACATATTTGCCAGCACTTGGAAATAAAATCTACTCACAAAAGGTCTGAAAAGCCAACCTCAAATCTCTTCTATATCTTTTCTTTCAGTGAAAACATATTCAGAGCAGTTACACTGATTGCCACCAGCCAATGACTCCCCCCTCTGTTCCAGGTTTTTTCCCCTCCAACTTGTTGCATTTCTTTTTTAGATTCACTGTCTGAAGATCTCCTTTGCGATAAAGCTGTTTGAACAATAGAACAGAGCTGTGATTGAATAGCATAGTAAATTCTATTTTAGTTAAACCAGCTATATTTGAGAGACAGGAGACAAAGCTAAATCCATATCCTGAGATATGAGAATTAGCTCCCAATCTCAACCCTCAGAGCATGGCTTCCTATATACCGCCTCTTAGGATTGGTATCTACATTTGTAATGCAAGCAGGTAAACAGGTCAGTAATTCTTTCTTGGACTGCTAATTCCCAAAATAATAAATACAAAACATAATACAAGTATTAAGATGAAATTTAAGAAAACATGTATAAATTATAAAGTCTGTAAACAAACTTTGTTTCTGTTGTGTTGTATATGAATCTGTTCAAATAGGTCTGGAGTACTTTTGGCAGGGCATCTAAAATCAGGAATATTTAACTCCTCTTAAGACATAATGCTTTTACCTAACCATAACCCCTTTCTTCAGAAACACCTCATAACGTATGTCCCTCTCAAACAGACTGCTGTTTCAGTGGCTTGAATATCATGATATGATTTCAGACATAGAAAAAATGCTTTTTTTCCCCACGTTCTACCTGCTTTTGAATCTGTAGTATCATTTCTGCCTTGGCAATACACTGTACTTATTGGTCTTTTTTCAGTGGAAGGACATTGATACGTATTGTTTTAAGACTGAATTTCTAAGCATGAACGCTTTGTCTGGATGTATTTACTTTGTCTTAAATCACAATTGTTTCTGCATGTCAAAAGGTGAAGTCAAGCTGTCAGGAAGCAATATCTGGGTATTACCCCACTGACTACTTCTGTTTCAATCACAGATAACAATATGACCAAAAGCCAGATTCCCTCAGGTAAAACTCTGACTAAATTCAACAGGAGCTTGGCCAGCAGGATTTGACATGTAATGAGTTAACTTTCTTTGGCAGCAGCATGTTTCAGATGTGCGGCAGTACTACTTGAATTTCAGATTTTTTTTCTCCGCTTATACCTCCATGCAAAGGGACATTTTTACCTTTCCTTCTTTCCCGTATTTATCCATTTTGTAAAACATTGCAGCTTTTGTGACATTTTAAGCTTGCAAAGGTTGCAAAGTTCCAGCCTTTTCTTGGGTTCAGCATGCTTTTAGGACTCCTTATGTTTATTGCTTTGCATCAGACTATCGCTACTGTTACAAAGATGCACTCCATGAGGATTTTTTTGTTTTGTTTTACAAGTCACAAATTCTACCACTACTGCAACTCCTAGCAACACAAAATGATGCAATAAACCTCTCTAACAGTAGCTGATTTGTATGCAACATTGGCCATAAGGGTAACTCTTCAGTAAACCTGAATCTCATATATTATGCATAGCAGTTAATAAATCATAGTAAAATCAGGTGGCTTAGAGCCAACAATACCCAACTAGTAATGGAAAGGGGAAAAAGATTTATAGAGAGACAGACTCTGTCAGGATTTTGTTTGTAAGACGCTCACACAATGTTGTAGAAGATCTTGCTGTGGTTTCCAGCTGGACATCCATGTCATGCTAACTCACTCCCTCTTTTCCCCTCTGATGCCCCTTCATTTAGCCCACCAGATAGTATCTCGCCCCCCTTCTCTCTGATCTTCCACCAGTTCCTTGTCACAGCACAATATGTGCTAGAAAGGAGAAAAAAAAGAGATAAGGATGAGATCATGTCAGTGTTCTAGAAACTTCACAAAACTAAACATCTCACATTCGATCAAAAGCCAGTGCAAAATAAAGGATGAATGAGCAAAATAGTTTTTGTTTCCAAAACTGCTATGCTACTCAGTTTCACATACCATCCTCCCCCCACCTCTGCTCCAAAATCTGATACTACAGAGGGGGAAAAATAGTCTTAATTTACGACAGGAAAAAGATTTTTCCTTCAAATATTAAGAGCAAAGCTCTTTTCTCTGTTCTCATTGGAAACCCATTGGCAGGATATTAGAGCTGAGATGCTTTATGGATCTGAGAGGATTCTTTTTTTAAGTCAATGCATGGTAATCAGAGGGGCTTAGCCAAACGTAATTGTTAGTACAAGCTACAATATTAAGATGTGTCATCACAAAGACCCATCAAAGGACAGGATTGTATTTAAAATGATATATTAAAATATAAAAACCAAATGTTCTCACTTACGTTATTAATCACACATTATTAAACCTGAAAGTATATCCTTTTCACCATTTATGCTGTTTTCTTACTTTCTTGTTTTCTTGCATGTCCTTGTGCTTGGGAAATGAAAATACAATGGTTTATTTCAACTTATTTTTATCAAAATACACAAGCTTAAGATGCTAGTAATAACACCAGAGAAAAACGGTTAAACAAATTTAAAAAAAAATCTAATTTCACTGACTAAAAGAACAAGTAATAGCTTTCAATACTGGGTTTGTAAACCTTTGTTTTTAAATCGCGTACATTTTTTCTTTCTTAAAAATATCTGAAATTTGGACTTTTGCTACCTGGCAATATGCTTTTACAAGTTTAAAAGAAGCATGTTAGAAGTATATTATGCATAAAAATGTAGTAAATAAAGGAAAATCCCATCCACAAAATTAAATTTAAAATTTGCCTATTTTTGAGCTGTTACTAATGGAGCAATTTTTAATAATAATGAATAAGATAGTTGATTAAAATGTTTAGAAACACGTTTGTCTTTAATATATGGAGTATATACCGCAGCTTATTTGAAGATGATGTATTTAGACCCATACATACTTCATATGAGAACTGGGAAAAATCACAAAGCAAATCATTCCCATTAAAAAATGTCTGTCCTGATTTATCATTGTTCAGAATGCAACTTCCTTAAATTTGTTCATTTGTTAATTTTGTTCACCTTTTGAAAGTTTTTAATAGTTCTAGAGACCAATTAAAAAACACTTCATTATACATGTTCAATATTCACTGTTCAAGACATGATGGCTAAATGTGAGTATGCATACAATTACAGTAGTATTTTTTTTGTAGTTTGAACCTTAACATGAAATAATTTAAAATTCCCTTTCTGTGACTATTTTATCATATTATTTTAAAATACATTTTCTGCAAACATTTGTACCAGTAAAAATCAAGTATATTAACTGACTATTCAAACAAAGTGGACCAAAATGGCTGGTAAATACATACAAAACACTTGATCTGTGTTTGACAAACTCTATTTTATATATAAATGTGGGAAAGTGTATGAAAGGAGGGTAGCTCCAATCCTTAAACCTCATTTTTACTCACCTATTGACTTCCCTGAACACAGAAGTGGGCCTGTGCTAGTGTGTCAATGACACTACACAATTGAGAGATGAGAATACACAATTGCTTTCTTGGCACTAGATGGCAGCACTTGCTTGTTGAATGACAATCTGCTTTACTTCTATTAGTTTCTTTCTATTGCTACAGCTACTGCTCTTTGATTGTCAGAGGAGTGACAGGCCGGGCCTACCAAATGGAGGGCATGCAAGGACAAAGGATAAGGAGATCATCTGACCTTTGGGGGAGATACTTCCCCCAGTGACTTGTAAAAATTAGGCTTATTCAATGCTGCAGTTTTCAATTCATTTTCAAGTTCAGGTTTCTAGTTTTTGTATTTCTTAATGTGCAAAGTTATCTGAATGCTTTCTGCAATATATAACAGTTGCATCAATACTTTCTTTAAATACATATTTTGTCAAATACACACAGGAGTCCACAACAAGCTTTACATTTATTGCACCGCTGTACACATGCAGTAGGCTTCAAATTGGAAACAAGAGTTATGCGCTATGGCTTACCTTTTAAATGAGAAGATTCATATTAAAATAATGTTTGCTTCTACCAATGTGAATAGGATTTATTTCACTGAGTTTAGGAGGAGCCAAATTAGGTTTAAAACAAAGTAGCAGTAAGTTTGTCTTGCCATTTGTTTGTTTCACAAATGATGGTATGCATTTGCAGCTCTAAATGACACAACAGTGGTACAGTATGGACTTTTAAACGATTACTAGAAAGTGTTGTTTTCTGATTTATATAGGAAAGCCTGGACAACTTAGAATTAGGAAAAAAAAGTAAAATGATGGTTTGATCCCCCCCCCTTAAAATGGCAATTTCCTTATGCACCTTGTTTGTTTGTGTCTTAATTTATACTACTGGAGTTTCTAGACATCTAAGCCCCCATTTTTTAGAATGAAATGCAACATAACATCTACCACTGCTAACATAAGTTTAATAATACTTACACTTGTGTAATATTTTCCGTCTTTGAAGTCCTTTGTAGAAATTCAGTACTATGCACAGCTAACTAGCTTATGAACAAACATGTTAAAAACATGAAGTATCACTTAGCTGTTTGTAAATCAGTCAAGCCTTGCAGCTACCATGATAGCTAATAAGTGAAGAGGTGTGGTTCTCATCTACCCCTCCCCTCAGTGGAACTTGTGTGGAAAGGCCAGAGAATGATTTCCTTTTTCCCTACCTCAAACATGTACTAAGTACTTCCAGGGGCTTCAAAAGGACAATTTGAAATTTGCCATGTTCCTTCTCCTAAAGAAACCCATGGTGTGAAGCCTCACTAGCTACTGTAGACAGAACGTATACTAAGGTTTACCCCTTCTGCACCATGCAGTGTCCTTGGGGTAATTCCTATTACACAAATTCTGAGCACAGATTCTGGAGGAGCCACACTGCTGAGCTGAGAGGAAAGGTTGCCAAGTAGAGGAAACTGTGTTATGCCTCTGCCTGGAATAAGTACCACTGACATGGCACAGGAGACCAAACCCCTGCTCTATGATGGAAGAATTAGGAAGAAACTTGATTTCAAGCATGGAGTTTCTACTCTTTACCTATATTATTTCCATGCTGGGGACTATAGACCCCTAAGTATACAATGTATACGTACAAGACATTGATAAATGAAAGCACTTTTATATCACAGGCATAAAATTGCATGTAAAATAATCACTAAAAGTTCTTTCTTTTATCAACGTAAACAGCAGATTATCCATTTCTTACAAGAAGAAAAGACCTAATAAATGCACTCCATACTGATGTTAGAAATAGCCAAGAAAGTGTTATTCCAGAATTCATAGTTACTTGGTAGTGCTTTGCAAAGAACAGTCTGTTGGCAGACCTTAAGGACGTACAGTCTGTACAGTGTCTAGGTCTGTGGTTTGACTCTGTAGCTATTAGCCAGAATATTCCACTGTCAATCAGTTGTAACTAGAAAAAGATACTGCTCTGGCTATTAAACATGCCTAAAAGAAAATATAAACTAAAAAGGTCAACTAAAATATATGGCCAAAGGTGTTATCTAGGTTAGTCAAATATATTTTTGGAGAAAAAGAATACATAATGAACATCTTTTCTCTCAGTAAGGTTTTTTGTTTGGTTTTATTTTTTACTGAAATGAAAAGAGTGAGATACCTAAATATCCTTCACTCATAATCTCAATATACAACTTTATGGTGGCTTGAAAAAAATTAATCAAGGCAATGATACATGCCACATTCAAGGAGAATGCAATGGTCAGTGTACAAAATTAGCCTGTCTGAGATCCATCTTATTGCTGTTTGAATCCTTATACGTAAACCTTTTCACTACAGGCTGCAATTCAGATGGGGAGCCTGATCACTGAAATCTATATTGCTTGACTCGACTATTTGAGTAAATCTTTGCTTGGCCATACATGGGGCATCACATGGATCTAAAAAAAAAACAACTCTTAAGAATATGACAGACCCTGGAGCACAGAGATGAAATTAAATCTTTGTACTCCTTCCCATGAGTTGGTACCATCTATGTACTGTGGCTTGATGTATTAGTACAAACTCAACGAAAAGAAGACATAGCAATGAAATAAAGAAGGTCAGAGACCTGGGGACGACAAGACATAGAGCTCTGGCAGTGTAATACAGCACTTTTGATTGATGCACAGTGACACTTCGTAATAGTTAAGGACACGAAGTGAAGAAGAATACAGTATTTGACTGAAACTAGAATTGAAATATATGAAGACAAAAAGTAATTACCCAAGTGGATATTTAGCCACAACTTTGAGCCTAAATAATCAAGGAGATACCAAAAATGGTATCTTTACTGACCACAAGTGATAGCTCCTCAAATATCCCATCTGAAAGATGGATTTCTGAAGGATCAGTTGTCAAAAGGACTTGACGTTCAGTTCTCAAAAGGACTTGACGTTCCTGGGATACAACATATTGGCCAGCAATCTCCATTTTCCTCCATGACCCTGAAAATAAAATAGAAAGTTTGGGGAATTAATATAAAATTAAATATGTATCTTATTTAAAGTTGTTGCAAAAACATTTTAAATATAAGCCAGTCTTGGTAGATCATAATTCAGCTGTAGCAATGCATATATATATATATATATATATATATATATGATTAATCTCATCAGTATAATATTATTTTAAAAGTTTAGTTTATGATTTTTTTTGCTTGCATATTCAGTTGTTTTACAAGTCAAACATTCAAAGGGATTAAAACACTTAGCATATAACTAAAACTATGTTGTGGTAAGTGAAGTGGCATACATTCATGCATATTATGTGTCTATAATGTATAATAGACACACATCATCCATAAATATGTAGCCCCTGATCCTACAGATGTTTTATTAGCAGCTGACTTTATGCCTGTTAGCACATGCATTGATTTCAGTGGGACTCCTCATGTGTACAAAGTAATATATGCAAATAACTGCATGACTAGCATCATAAGAAATAAATACAAATGGATGTATGGATGTGTGTGTATTACTTGCTGATGGAAAAATGAAGGGCTGTGGTATAAAATGTTTTTTTTCAACATGGATATAGAGGGGTCATATTCCATTAGCAAGATCAAGAATAAATTATCCAAGTCATCCCAAACAAGTTCATGCTGTTAAAACATTTGTACTGTATAGCATAGCACTATCATGTATTTGTACTACCATATATTTGTGCATTCCACGTGTATTAGAGGAAAAAAACTTGGGGCATGTTCTAGGGTTTGTTTTTTTTAAATAGGAAGTATATTGGAATGATGTTTTACATATTATCTAAGATAGAATAAAGAATGGGCGGGTAATAACTGTGAGTCCAGCTAGCCCTGGAAGAACCCTAAAGATCTCTAAAAATGACCTAAAATAACTTTACTATATATAAATATATTCAGCTTAAAATCCAAAATGGGTAGGATTTCTAGAGCTAGAAGTCACCTCCTAACAAGACAGGCTTCCTTCCTGTTCAAGTCCTAAAGGGATGAGTCAAAAAAGGCATTGGCTTTGGGGCTGAATATTGACCACCCAAGACCTCAGTGGGTAAGGAATTTGTAAAGAAGAATCCACATTTAAGGAGAGAACAAAGACATTTTTCTATGTCAGGTGGACTTTTAAAATAATAGTAGCTGTCAAAATAAGTTTCAGGAAGTGGATTAGTGGGCAGAGTTCAGGTAAGGCAGTTCAGGATGCATGGAGTTTATCATGTGATCTGGAAATCTGGAACCAGCATCACACCACTAGATTCCAGCTGGTTGGCACCATTCACAAAGTTATGGCTCTTTGGTGTTGTCAAAGAAGTTTGAAGAAACCAAAATGTGCTGGTGAATCCATTTCTGTTTTCATTGCTTTGGAGAAAGCCCAAATACAAACAAAAGCTTAGGGTGAAAAATGCAGAAATGTGTTTTAAAATAACAACTTTGTTGTATATATTTACCAGTGTTCCCTTAAAAAAATTGTATCAGTACAGTTAAGCAACTAAGAAACTGTAAGCCAAATCAGGTAACTAAGCCAAATAAAGTAACTAAGAAGCTTTAAGCCAAATCAGCAACATCTGTATCAGAACCCAAAGGCAAGCAGAAAGTTAAATTAGTCAAGAGATTACAGATTTCCTGGGACATATTACTGTTGCATATAATAGAACCGGGGTTTTTTTACATTTTTTTATGCTAATGCTTTACACACACATATACATAGACATGTTAAAAGAATGGAGAAAGCAGTTATTTTGGTTGTAAAGCCAGGCACCTGAAAATATGAAATGCCAGATTACTATTCCCTGTGCAGCCTAAATTGTGGCCTCATGTGCATTTGCACTCTGATACATCCTTCTATTACCTGATAACTTACTATTTTTTCTTGCCTTGTTCAGGGTGGAAGCACCTGGGGCAGAATTAAGGTTGGGCCAGCAGCCATAAATTCAGCCTTCTCTATCTTTTAAGCATTTGATTTTGCAACCTAAATTGCATTATTTTTTCCTGGGGATTTTTGTGTCACATGTATTTAGTGCATATAAAAGTGTGCATATGACATTGTATTTCTGTCTTCCATCTTCTTAAATTTCTTCTTGTCTTAAATTATATACTCATCAGACTGAAAGCCTGTAGTGTCTTGTGGAAGTAAATTGAGGCACGCATACAGGTAGAGGATTAATGTTTTATTAGTAACGCTGCAGCAGTCTGCTATTCTCTTAACAATTCCAGTGCTAGACTTATTTCAAACAGTGTTGGGGCTCTCAGGTTACTACAGCATAGCTGCTTGTTTTAAAGCAACAGACCATTATTAGTCTCCTAATACAATGACAGTGTCTAACACAATAGGACCCTGGCTGAGATTGACCCTTCAAGATGTGATTGCTTTACCACCATAGAAAAAAATGGCAATAACAGATACACAGGTGTGTCATAATTTTATTACCAGACCTATATGCTGTTCCTTTTGAAAGCCTCACCCATAATACCGACAGACTTAATGGGCTAAATTTTTAAAAGGTTAACCACCATGGGGTGCTTGCACAGCAGAGGTGTAATAACTGTGGTTCAGCTTCATACCCACAATTATTTGCAGTTACAATTAATGTCACTTGGGAGTCTAATGTCCTGATTGTGCCTGTAAATCAGGAACTTCAGTCTGTACAAAAGCAAGAGAAAGGTGAACAGAGATACAAACAAAACTCTTTAATGGGGAATGTCACTTTCAAACTATTTTGCACAATAGTCAAAAAACACAAACAGGGTGTACCATGGACCTGATCCTACAGACAGCTACTTGCATAAGAAAACCTTACGCCTTTGAGTAATTTGACTGAAGTCAATGGGACTGTTTGAATAAGGACTATTCACATACACAAGGGCCACATCTACACGTGCACTTAACTGTGGAGTAGACTTATTAGCTGTGGAGTAAAGTGTTGCTGTCTATAGGTGCAATGCTATTAGGCCACAGTAAACTAATTAACACCTCAGCAAGAAAGTACTGTTGGGGAGAGCACTATTTTATGCCAAGGTAATTTATTGTAATTAAATGCACATATAGACACTGACCATGGGCATAAATTGCACCGAGTCAGCCCAGTCAACCAGGGCCCAGACTCCTGCCTGCTGCCTAGCCACACAGCTTCCTACTTTCAGTACCCTCGTGTCCCTGCCAGACCCTCCACTGCCCAGCACCACCACCTGGAGCTGACCCTGCCCATGCCTCCTGCCAGCCTAGGCCTGGTCTGCCCTAACTCAAATTGGTGCTGTCCCAGGCACACATGTAGACATTAAGTCTAGGAGTAATTTACTCTAGCTCAAACTGCTCCAGAGTGCATTGCTTCACATTGATTGTGTGTGTGTAGACTCACCAGACAGCTTCATAATTGGGCTGTACATTACATGTTTCACATTTCCTTACTTTACAAGACTACATTTTCCCATAAGCATCAGAAGCATTCGATTCCTGTGTTCACCTGCATAAAGATGAAAGTACCCAGGTGCTCAATTATCCTGTTCCACCTTGGTTATTTTTTTGCCACTGTTGATTATCTTTTTATTTTATATACTGCATTTACTATTTTTTTTATCAACAGTTCCCATTTTCTTTGTCTGTTTCTTGCTTCTTGTAACATAAGAATGTTTATGAGGGGGACATACTGGGATGAGGAGATGGGCCCACACAAGAAGCAACTTGTTGGTTCAAACAGTAAGCAAGTAAATGGCTAGCAGATTGGGACTACTCACCGCAGAACAGACGCCTGGACAAGATGATGGCATGTGCCCGCTGAAAGCAGGTTGGGATCATTACCAGTAATTATAGTTAATCAGCAACAATTGTCTTGACCAAGATAGAGATCAACACTGAGCACTAACTGAACAGGACCTAATGAGTGTAATGGAGGATGAAGAAAGCCTGATTAAGCTTGCAAGACACTGAATGACCTGAGCAGATGATGCATTGTAATTTCCCATATCCCTCTCTCTCTTTCAGCTCCCCCTTCTATCCCATCCAGATGGCAACAACAGCTCCACAGTCAAATCACAGCACTGTGGTTACACGGCAATATGGGATGCATTGAGATGTGCTTTGAAAAGTGGTTAATGTTTAATGCAATGGGCAAATATTTATTTGAATTTCCTACCATGTTTATCTGATATAGCTGTGGAGGGTTCTAAATGATGGGGACACTGGAACTACTGTCAATTTTTCAAACAGCAGTTGTAGATTCCATGCTCTCTTGTTTCTGAATTTTCTGATTTTGTATTGAGCCATAAATATACCACTTTATAACAGTTATAA
>NW_017728912.1:18204688-18212824 GCF_001723895.1 Crocodylus porosus
TTTGATTTGGGAATGTATTAGCTTAGAAGAAAGAAACTCCCAAAATATGAGATAAAGTTATTGTGCCTTGCATAGTGAATGCTGTATTGATGAATACTTGGAAATTATGCAGATTATTAATGTGATAAAGAAGCTGTCACTTAAATGCTTATAAAAACAACTAATAGCCTACTGGAAAATGCATTACAAAATTATGTGCACTTTTATTTCTTATCCTAAAGTGATATATGAACATTTAAAATAAAATTATTCAATTATGCAACACCCCACAGAATTTCATATATTATATATTTCCAGAACACTGCTGCAGTGCAGTGCACAGACGTACGATTTAGCTGGCAGGCAAACAGCATGCGCAAAAGTGAAGGGAGAGAAATTTGGTGAAGGATATTGGGCAAAATCCATGGTTTCTTTCAAAGTAGCAAGATATACTGGAATTAGACCTACCCCTCAACCTTCAGCTTCACCTATGTGAAGAAAAATGTCAAAATACATGACAAATGGCCCTTACATGGAATACTTGTGCTTTGTTGTTTATAGTGGCATAATTTACAAATTATAGTGTATTTCACTGTATAGCTGTTTTGAGGATACTTTCTTGTTATGTGACTGTAATATATAAGTTATGGCTTCTGACTGGGGTGTGGGGTAGGGTTGTGGTATTGCTAATGAGTCCCTGCCCTGGTTGCTCAGTGACAGATTTGGGGAGAAGCTTGCGGCCCCCTGCAGGCTGCTCTGATTAGAGTTTGTTCAGCCTACTTTATCCCTACAATATGATTAATTATATTAATTGATCAGCTCCTATGCTTCCTCCCTCATGCCCTCTCTGCTTCTTGGAGAAGAAGAACAGAGAGAATCAGGGAACCAGCTGTGCAGAAAGAAATTCTCTTCTGTCCTCCTACCCAATCAGGATGTTGTTGTCTGCCTTGGTGAGGTGCCACTTGATAAGGAACCTCAGCACAGGCAATAAGGAAGATGGAGAATGGTATGGCACAGCTGGGAGGTTTGATTGTAATACAAGTTCAAACCATCTAATTCACTGTCCTGGACAAAAAAAAAATACTACCTGTTTTATTGGAGCTATGAGGGAAGAGGATGTGGACTGGGTTGAAGACATACATGATTCTTCTTCTGGCCCATAGAGTTCAGGTAAAAAAAGAAACAATCTGGAACATAATTATTTTACCTCATCTTCCTTACACCCAGGAATTACAGGGGAGAGCAGGATTGGGAGACCTTAGTTCCAATGGAGCAGTTATAGGACAAAGCAGAAAACTGATGCAGAGATAGAGTACTCCATTACAGGTAAACCTGATATTTTGAGACCCTCTGAACTTATTTAAGTCTAGGTGTGGGTGCTGCTGTTTATTCTTAGTGGGAAAACACCCCTACGCGGATAACGGATAATGTAGAAACTCCATACAGGAGTGCTAAGCCCCATTTTCATGTAATCTGTCCGATGACTTTGTTGTTATTTAATACATTCAGACATATAAGGACAGAAGGGACCTTAGATTAACCTCTTGTATAATGCAAGTGTAACCTGGGTACACCGAGGGTGTGCCCTCCCATCCAAATGGAGAGGAAGTGGTGACAGTCTAGAGTGCTGAGGGAGGGATGTCACCGCCCTACATGCAGATCCCTCTGTTTCCCTAGAGACAACACCATGAGTGTACACTTAACTATATAGTTTTATTATTAAAACATTTACATGCCAGAAATAATTTAATACCTGATATTACAAAATAACTTTCATAATCTCCAAGTCAAAAAATGAGTTACCCAACCCAATTAATCCAATAATATTCACCACAGCAGAAATCCAGTACTTAAAAATATGTACTCAACTGACCCAAAGATTTCTTCAACCTTTCAAACCCATCAACAGCACAGCTAACAACACTAAAATAATAAGAACAATATGATTTATAAAACATAAAGTGCAACAAACTCAGAACCTCAACCACATAGAAGTCTAATTATGAATTTGTTCTGAGCCTGGAGAACAGGGGTCCCTTCACTCACCTCCAACAGGGCCTCAGGACCCACCCACTGTGGGGGTCTTCCACCCAGCTCTAGTGAGGCTCTCCTAATACGTCCCCTCCTTTTCAGGGCCCCAGTGCTCCAATAACTCATGGCCCTTCTGATGGTCTGGCTTGTCCCAGCATGATGCTCCCCGCTGAGGTTTCTTCTCCCATGCTGCCTCTGGACTCCGCTGGTGACCTGGTGCCCCCCAGCCTGGGCACCCAAGCATTGCAATGCCACTTCGGTCCTCATGGCCCTCTGTAAATTTGCTTGCACCGCTTTATGGCCCAATCTGAGCACCGAAGGCTAGCTGCTTCACCCAGTGGGGTTGCTGGGCTCCTAACCACCCACCTCGCACCAAGGCAGCCTTCCCTGTTCTCCTTGCCCTGCTCAGTACTGGGTCTCTATGAGCTCGCAGGGGCCCTATGTGGGCCTCTGGCCTCCCACCGGGGGGCTAACTGCCCCTCGATCTTGCCCAGGTCCTGTGCACAGTGGTTGCCAGCCACTTGCCAGCATCTGCAAGCTTGAGCCACAGTGGCTCAGGCAAGAAGCTGGGGGGTGCTAGAGCAGCCCTTCCTTCCCTTCCAGAGTACTGAGCTGAGGTGGGGCATGGCCAGGCCCCAGTAGCACACTCTGATTAGCCCATCAGGGAATTGATAACAGTGTTTATTACCCCTAACTCTGTGTTTATCACCCTATTAAGAAAACAACAGAGGGACATTACCAGCTACCTGTTGATTGTGCCTGTTGATTCTAACCCTTGACTCAGCATGGACCATAGCGACCATGTGGTCTGCAGCTAATACACAGACACCTCCTCAGCAAGGCGGGGGGGAGGAATTCCTGCTTAGCAGGGAGTGGTGAAGGGGTGGGGGGAAACAGCTGCAGTCTCTGCTGGAGCTGCAGCCAGGGAGCAGAGGGAAGAGGCCAGCCTTGCTGTGGAGCAGAGTGATCCACCCAGCCCAGAGAGCCGGGATGCTGGGGAGGAGTTTGGTTTATATTAAACCAGTAAGGTGTCTGGGACAGACATTGGATAAAACCAGTTTGACCCAAAACAGTTAAACCTGGTTGAATATAGCATCAGAATTATCTCAAACTGGTTTCAGCCATTTTCAGACTCATTTACGTGGTCTGAACATTTGTTCTGTTGCAGGTTTAAACCAATTTCTGATCACTTAAACCAGTTTATGTGTAATGTCTGTCCCTAGCCCAGCTGGCTTTTAGAGAAGACTGAAAAACTGCCCTGAAAAGCTTGCAGTCTCATTTTAGGTATTACAGGGGGAAAAACAAACAAACAAACCTGTAAAGCTATGTAGTTTTGGATGAAGGAAGGAATGAATAAGGTATTACATGCATTGACAATGGAGCATCTAACCAATCTTCAATTAACTGTAAATTTGAATGGAGCACAAAGTTTTCTTCTACTCGGAGATGGGCAAACTCTTTCAGCCACAACGCAAAATATCCAAAATGTAGCTTTAAAAAAAAAGCAGATGTTTCTGAAAGTTCTGAAGTTCATTTAATATCATTTGCATCCTTGTTAATATTACTACTTTTAGCCTACTTCTACACTTCCTGGTTTGGGCTAGGAGTATCTACCCTGAATTCCATTTGAGTTAAGTCTATTTTCCAAATATATAGACTCAAAATAGGTATATATGGCCAATGTAGCACTGTTGAGATACCACATGCCTACTCTCACCCAGAATGGAAATAGTGTAGTCACACTGATGCTTTGAGAGTCAGAGGTTAATGGTGTACACCACACCATGCTTATATAGCTACATGGCTACATTTTCAAGGCATTGTGTGCACAGGACATGTGCAGCATGGCAGTGCAGTGTTTCAGCAGAGCGCCGTCTTGTCCTGTATGTAAGCATGTATATATCAAATATATACCTATAAATATCCTCTGAGGCCAGATCTTACTTTTTACCCCAAAGTAAATTAAGAGTAACAACAGTGAAGTCTTGTCAAAATACAACAGGGATATTTATTTTTAATACTGATGAATGTTTTTTTTCCCCCAAAAATAGTTTTATTATTTTTCGATCAGGTTAAATCAGAAGGGGGATCAGAATCAACCAAGCAGTCTAGCAAAAAATCATGAGCTAAACAGAATGGATCCACTGAACTTTCTTAACTTCATTAATCACTAATTAGAAAAGTGCTACATTCAGATAATGAGGGTCAGTGTTAACTGCAGAAACTTGTACACCTTTATCAGTCTGATTCTTTATTCTCTTATAAAGCATTCTGGTCGTCTAGTTTTAATTGCCTTCCATTTTCAGTGGAGTTACTCCTGAGTTACACTCCTGAGGAACAGAATAATGAGGTCCTATGAATTTTTACATGTCTTATTGGTACTTCTGTTTTTTAAGGCGATGCACATATTTGCTTTAAAAATGTATAAGCAAATGTTTGCTAGAGAGAGGGAAGAAAGGAAGCCACCATGTGCTGAATCAGTCATCTAAAGTCAGAAGTAGCACATATCAAATACATCTCATTTTCAGTTTCTGAGCAAATTGATTCATAAACCTTATTTAGTTGTAGGCAATTCATTCCCAATCTGGGTCTGCAGAATGTGCTCTTCTGTTTAAAAAAAACCATGGCTCTATTTCTTGTTTACTGACTATGCATATTTTGTACATTAGTGCCTCTTTTTCATGTGACTTCCCACTGGAATTATGCATCCTTTGGGTAACCAAGAGGTTCCCACTTCTTCTTAATGGAAATGTGATTAAATGAACTACAAACCAGCATATTTCACCAAATACAAACATATTCCACACTTGTAAAGATAATAGCATTTGCCAGAAAGTTGCTTGAATAATATTTTTTTATGAACAAGACCCTTGTGGTTTGTATAAGATGCATCAAAAGAGTGCAGGCCCAACCAGATGTAGGGCAAATAAATACAGTGAAGGAAAATGCCAAAATTACAATTATGCTAAAGTCTTTGGCTTTAAATTTCACTAGACAAATGGACAAAAAGTTGGACAGAAGAAAAGAATGCTGCTGAATCATGACGGGGTGAGAAAAGCACTTGTTTTAATCAAGATTTTTGAAGGGAAGGGGAGTGGTTTCCTATTCTAAGGGCTCAAAGGTAAAATGTACTGGACATTTTTTCCTCAGTTTCCTTCTATATTTGAGATCTTAGAACTTTTGTTTTTTTTAAAAAAATAAATGACAAGGTCATTTCTAGCTCTTTACTTGAATAATGATGTAATAGATAGTCTTCAGTTCAGTGCTTCTTCAAACAATGAGATCAGCTGGCTTTTAACCTCAACACTAAATCATCTTGATGATGTATTCTTAGGAATATATTAAAATTTAAGTTATGTTTGCACCTCCCCCATTGATTATTTTGCTGCGTAGAACAAGCCATAAGAAAATCCCCGCTGCTCCTGCCCCCAGCCCCGCCCTCCATGCCCTATTTACCAGTTCAGAGTCCTGCTCCCTGCTGCAGTGGGTGGGGACTGCCCAAATCATTGAAGCTCTCCGAATCTTTTCCAAATAGATTTGGAGAGCTTTGAATTGATTCAGACCTTTTAACTGGTCCCCCGATTCAATTCAGATTTGGAGATTCGGCCACCAAATTGGGCTGAATCTCCTCCAAATCGAATCAGCCCCCAATGCTTCGCAGGGGCCTGTGCTTGCAGAGTCAAAAATAGTAATGACACAAATTTGTGTCACTACTTTTTGCCACTGCACACACCCCTGCCCATGTGCTTTGGTGTGAGGGAAAATGCCCCTTTTCAGGCAAACTGTCCTTTTCCTGCTTCTGGCTATTTTCTCCATTCCCTGATGCCACATGCTACGCCCAGGGCTTCACCAGAAGTGGGTGGGCACTAAAGGAGGGGAGATGCTTTGGCCAGCAGCCGAAGTGTCTCCCTGGAGGGCTGACCCTTTGTGTCTGCCAGGACATGCTCCAGTGGTGTGCACTGCGCCGCTTTATTTTTCAGCATTTTTGTTTTTGTTACTTGGATTTCCTGGTAGTAAACTTTGCCCCTGCACTGCATATTTGCAGCATGGGGCACATTTGAACATGCTGGGCATGTGGCTTGTGGCACAATAAACCAAACATGCCTGCTTGTCTGGATCTGGCCTAAGGTGCTGCCCTACCCTGCTTTCAGCTTGACTTCAGACTAACACAGCTAGCCACCTCTCAGCTTTTAACTAGTAAGTGACCTAGAGTTATACTTTGATCACATATAGAATTGCAGGAGTACTTAAGTTTACAGAGTTAGACTTTGGGTCTCTCGAAAGGCAAACTTCTGCACTTCTCCCCTTTGGAGACCCTTGTAAACACTAACTGACAGAAAGCAAATTGCCAGGGAGAAGAATATAAAGTCTTGGGGTTGGAGGTGCACCAAGGAAATGGCCCCTTCCTATCTTTACACACTTCTTATATAAAATATGTCAGTTAAGTATGGATGTTCCAGATAGAATCATCTCATGAGCAATCATACCAAATCCTCAAGCCAGACTCGCATACAGTGATATGATCCTAGTAGACTGGAATGTGTTATGTTTACAAAAGATTTGCTTCATCATCCCATTCCAGAATTCAAAGGCCTCTGTAGCTGGCAGCTCCCCACTCACTCACTCTCAACCCCTCTTACTCCCCACAAGCTGCTATGAACTTATGACAGCCAAACTCTTCCCGTATTCTGTCACCATCATACACATACCAGCTACCTTTGTAAAGCAGTAGGAGGAGACAAGAGCAAGGTCAGGCAAAACATGGCCTGCAGACCAGCTCTGGCTGACCAGGTCATTTCATTTGGCCCATGAGTGCCTGCCAATTAACTGTACTCCACCCAGCCTGAACACTTTGCTCCCACCTTCGCCAGGCCAGGCTCGGCCAGCAAGCACAGCTTCCATGCAGGGCTACTGGTGCCCCTGTTGCAGCTGCCGGGGGACCTGCTTGGTTTCCCCAGCCTCCAATAGCTCCTCCTTGTGTCCTGCTGCAGCACTTGCTCCAAGCAGCAGGTAGGGAAGTGATGGTGGGTGTGGGAAAGCTGCAGCTGGGCAGAAATTCAGAGCATGGAGCTGGGGCCTGCGGGAGTGCAGAGCCTCGGGCCTGGGGCCCTCACCCAGCAGGGTGGCAGAAGTGCAGAGTTTGGGTCACCCTGATTCCATTGCATGGGGCTCCCCATGGCTCATGTGCAGCTCCCAGGACTCGTGCGCCACTGGGGGGAAGCCCCGCATGATGGAGCTGGCTATTTTCTCCATTCCCTGATGCCACATGGTACCCCCAGGGCTTCACCAGAAGTGGGTGGGAGCCCCATTTCCTACTTCCCAGCAGAGTCCTGGGAGCTGTAAATGGCAGCAGGGAGCAGGAAAGACAGCCCCTCGGATGGTGCGCAAGTCCCAGGAGCTACACATGAGCCCTGGGGAGCCCCATATGATGGAACCAGACTGACACAGGCTCTGTGCTCCTGCTGCCCCACTGAGTGTGGGCTCCAGGCCCTGGGTTCTGCGCTCCTGCCAGCCCCACCCCCATACTCTGCACTTCTGCCCAGGAGTTCCAGGAGCTGCACATGAGCTGTGGGGAGCCCCACATGATAGAGGCAGGCCAACTTGACCACACTCCTTGCCACCACGTGCAGCTCCTGGAACTGCCTGGAGCCACACACCGCTGGGCGGCTGCACCTGTGCGGGCCATGAACACCTCAAGGGCCCACTGCCTGCTGCTGCTGGCAGCAGGGGCTGTACATGATGGAGAGGTCATGTGGGGAGCTCCTAGACCTCTCCCATCCTCTCTCTGTCATGGAGCGGGGCGCAGGAGCGGCCGTGATCTCTCTCTAGCGCCCCCTGCCATGCCAAGTAGGCGGTCCAGCACGCTCTTACTCACCCGCCCATGGTTCTAGAAGGGAGGCTGCCTCTTGTCGCCCTGGACACCGTGCTATGATTACACTGTCCCCTATTCCATAGGGAGTGACCTGGTGCACCCCAGCCTTATGGGCTATGCGTGCCTCCAACCTCCCCTTTAGCACGCCCCAAGCCTCGCAGATGTACCAGACGTTATCTGGTCAGTTTCCTGTATGCGCCCTTCACTGGCACCCCTGGGCTTGTCACGCAACCGGCGCCCCTTCACTGGCGCCC
>NW_017728912.1:18213765-18225032 GCF_001723895.1 Crocodylus porosus
GCTAGGCTTTGGCCTGGGCCGTTTATAAAGGCCCGGCCCTGCCCCTTCTGGTCATGTGACCAGCCTGGCTGCTCCGGCAACCAACACTTGTGCTGTCTCAAGGAGCTTCAGCAACCCTTATTCCTTCATAGGAACAGGGCACCCAAGTGCTCCTGTGACACTCTCACACTGCACACACCCACAACCACACCCAAACCCTGTCCATACCCCCGCCTTAATCCCCCACACCCTCTAACATGCTCTACACTCCCCAACACAAAGACACATCCCCTCACAAACCCCACACACACCCCACCACACACGTATCAACTCTCCCCAACCACACTCCACACACACTAGACAAGAGTAAATCTTTATTTTTTAGCTATCGTGCAATCACCTCTATATACACTATACAAACACACATAAAACAGAACAAAAATATTTTTTGAAATAGAATTAAAATATGTTATAGTAGATGTTTGATTTTTAGTATATGATTTGGTTTTTTCCAGTTCCAAGATGTCAACCCTTCCCTCCCAAAAGGGGTACTTCTGGGGGCAAGAGAAGGGACTTCTGGGGGCAAAAGTCAGGGGTTAGGGATGGGACTTTTGGCCCCAACATGGTGACCATGATGTGGGGCACCTGTCAAGGGGTGAGGCTACCCTTGTGGCCTGAGGCAGCTCACCAAACTTATTAAGTAGCCCTTCAGCTGAAATAATTGCCCACCCCTGAGAGAGAGGAAGCAAGGTCAAGCTGCTGGTGCATGGAAGAAAGTCCTGCAGCCATTCACTTTGCCTCTCTCCTCAGTTCTACCTTGTCGGATGAATTAGTACTAAAAAGGATCAAAGACCCCCTTTCCTCTTCAAAACCTGCTTTTGTGTCAAGGATGACTACTGTTCCATTCAAAGTCATTGAGACAAACCCGGAGAGGGCGAGTCCACGACTGTAGAGAGCCCGGAGAGGGCGAGTGCACGGAGGGACAGGCCCCAGTGTGGGGCACCATCTGTACGTGGAGAGGCCCCAGGAGGGGCGAGTATATTGAGTGGACCCCAGGAGGGGGGCGGATATAATTAGTAGGCCCGAGAGGGCTAGCGGATAGAGGGGCGCCGGTTGCGTGACAAGCCCAGGGGCACCAGTGAAGGGGCGCCGGTTGCGTAACAAGATAGAATGTGCCAGATAGAAGACTTCAATTTGAATTTCCAAACAGAGATTTGCAAGCCAGTTTCTCCTTCTACCACCAAAGTGGACATATATCATCAATTGATACAGAACATTTGTGCAGGCTCCTTTTGCTAAAATTTTGGTAGCACATCACTCGTGCTCAGATCCCCGTGTAAGAAGAAATACTGATTTTTTGGCTTCAACAAGAGCTACTTTCAACTGATGGAGATGGTGGCTATTGATGATAACCAATCCCCAAATTGGAAGGGTTTTTTTTGGTTAAGTTGAATAAAATGAGGTACAAGAGGTACTAAAATGCTGCCATTGTTCTATTTAAATAATTTCAACAATTAACTTGTGGGGGAAAGACTTGTAGGGGAAGAAGGGAGAGGAAGGACTATCAAACCCAATGTTCTTTCACAGATACTTGTTTTTCCATAGAACTTCAGTAACAAGTGATTCTTCTTAAATAAGGAAAATATAAAATAGTACATAGAAACAGCTATTCATTTCTCAAGTCTAATAATGGTTATAACTCCCAGCTTAGCTAAATAGATGTGGAAAAATCTATTTAGTCAGGCCATTTACTCACTAGATTCTGTTTTTTAAAAATCTGTTTCATCATCTGGCACCTGAAGAATTCTTATTGGTATTAACTATATCTAGGTATACATTAACTGGGATATTAAGTGGGATATAATGCATTAATTTTGTTTCTAATCACACAGATTTTTTGTGGCTATTTACTTTGTCTTTTGTAAATGGAAACACCTGTCAGATTATTTCAGAAGCTGGAAAAATGTCTTTTACTGGTTGCTTTTTCTCACATTCAAGTAAAAGAAAAAATGATGGGTTTTATTTATGGCTAAACAACTGTAACATTTCCTTGAAAGTAATTTTATGGATACACTTCAATTTTAACAATTCCTGACACAGAGTCAATTGGAAATGCTTGAATCAATTACACTGTGTTCCTACATGCCTAATACTCTATTAATTCAGAAATAAATCCTATAATCCTTAAAAAGGGAGAGTGCTAAAACTTTTGTTTTTACCTGTGTACTCCCTGACAATTACAAAGGCAAACCTGTTGGCTCAAAGATTTTTGTAGACTGCCATCTGCCAGTACTACGATACCTAATAATCACTTATTACCCACAGCAGACAGACTTGGATTTACAGTGAAAATGGTAAATGTTTTACTGTCCTCATAACAGTAAAACTATCCAGAAGAGTTAGTTTTGAGTCACAATGTAGATATTCTCTTTGGCAAACAATAATAGATGATGAATAAGCCACAAAATCAAATTCCTCTTTCATCGACACTGAGATTAAATAGGCTGTACGATAGTGGGGATTTTACCTATTTTATTCACATTGCTGTATTTGTCATTTTTCAGTTTGGTTCAGACAGAAGCTAAGCATACTCTATTATGACTGAGTAAATTGACTGAGAAATGAACAATATCCTTGACCTGGCTAAATATGTTTGCTTCCCATGGTTCATGCTGTTTAGGGATGCAAACAAGCATTCATGGCACACAGCTCAGGCTTAGACGGCTTAAACTAAGCTACCTAAACCTGAACTGGGAGTGATGCCTACAAGTATTCATTGCCTGCCAGGAGAAGCACGGGTAGCTGGAGGTAAGTAAGTGGGGGAGTGTGGGGAAGACTGTCTAGTAGGCCTGTGAGTGGCAGGGGGCTGCCCAGTCTAGGGAGGGTGAAGATAGCCATCAGGACCAGGGAATAGAGGTGGGTAGTATAAGAACAGCACAGCCCTGGGGCTGTGGTAAGTGGCTAGGCTGGACATGTGCAGGCATTCATTAGACTGGGTTAATCCTTGTTAGATTAGGTTAACCATTTAAAAATCTAAAGTTAGTTCACCTCTTAGGTGAACTAACTTTAAATCAAGTATGCCATTTTTAGGGTGAACTAAGCCCTTTAAAGACTGTAGAATGCTCTAGACCTCAGGTAGGGCAATCTACACACAGCACTTATACCTAAGAGTTATTTTATAACTGTGTTTTATACAGCATGCTCTTACAGTTCTAAAATAAGCAAAATTCCTATTGATACACTGTTATCACTTAACATTTATTAAGTAAATAGATACTTGATAACCAAACAGTGTTATTTCCACTTTAATGCATGGATGTAGAAGCTGATAATTAATGAAAAAGTTCAGAAGGATGTCAAAAAGCCTTTCAAAGCAAATGCTTCAGGAAAAAGCTAGGGATCAAAGTGAATAAACTTAAAATAAATGCAGAGATTCATCAGAGAGCTCAACACGTCCTTCATTCCAACATTTTCCAGAAAAGACGATGGAAATATCTTGGACTTGTTCTAAAAATTAAGCCATGACATCTGCTGTGGCTGGCATGCCATTGTGCAGAAAGAACATGCAAAAGGGGCAATGTATTATTGCTATATTTACAATGTTAAAGAAATTAGGAAACCTACCAATGTCTATAGCATCATAATAAAATAAATCCTAAATATCTACGTTTTAATGTTTGCTTTTGGTTTCCTTATCACATGGTGGGTGCATGATGGGGGGATGTGGGGTTTGCAGGAGAGGGTGGGAAGGGGGTGGTCAGATGTGGGTGTATGTGTGGGTGGGTGTGGAGGGATGTGAAGGGATGTGAGTCAGTGTGTGGGTAGGTGTGGGGGGACTGTGGGTGTGGGGGCTGCTTAGGAGGGGTGGGTCCCTTGCATGAATGCCTGTGGGTGTGGGGGCTGCTTAGGAGGGGTGTGCCCCTGATGGCTGGGGGGGGCACGGCGGTGCTGGCAGTGGTGGGAGTGTGGTGGCAGTGGTAAGCAGGAAGCTTCTGCAGACACTGTCGGTGCTGTTGGCAGTGGGGTGAGGGATGGCAAGTGCCGACCAGGGGACAGTGGCCATCCGCAGATGCCGTCTGCAGCAACAGTGGTGGCCAGCTGCCCCCCACAGGGCAGAGCCCACCCCCCACAGCAAATGGAATAACCTGCCTGCAGGGTCCCAGGCATCCCCATGGGCTACAGCTCTACCCGAGACCCCACCACTGGTCTCCAGCCCCCTGCTCATTCCTTTGTTTCTCTCCAGCCTCCGGAGGATGGAGAAGAGCAGGAGAACAAGCAGGAGGCTGGAGAGAATAGGATAATGAGCAGGAGACTTGTTACCTTGTTACCACACCCCCATTGGTTCTCCCAGCTCCCTGTTCATTCCCCTGCTCCCCATTCATTACCCCATTCCCCATTCATTTCCCCTGCCCCCTCATCATTCCCCCATCTCCCATTCATTCCCCCCACTCCCCAGTCATTTCCCCTGGCCCCCCATTCATTCCCCCATCTCCCATTCATCCCCCCACCCTCTGTTCATTCCCTCAGCTCCCCACTTGCTCTCCCAGCCCCGCCCCCCACTCACCAGCAGTAGCAGAGAATGAGCAGGAGACTGGAGAGAGCAGGGGAAGTCTCCAGCTTATCTCCAGGGGCTTGTCTCCAGTCTCCTGCTCTCTCCAGCCTCCTGCTCTTTCTCCTGCTTGTCTCTAGTTGCTGGAGTCTGGAGACAGAAGGCGAACAAGCAGAAGGCTGGAGGTAAGCCCCTGGAAATGAGCTGAAGGCTTTCCCTTGCTCTCTCCAGCCTCCTGCTCCTTCTCTGCTACTGCTGGTGAATGTCTGGGGGCTGGGAGAGTGACTGGGGATCTGGGAGAACAAACTGGGGGCAGGGGAACTAACAGGGAGTGGGGGGAACAAATGGAGAGTTGGGGAAGGTCCCCTCCCCCCTCCTCCAGCCCCCCCAACCTGCTACTTACCCGGCAGAAGCCGAGTCCAGGTCCCTGCAACTTGCACCACTGCCTGGCCCACACGGGGCAGCTTGCACCCTGCCCTGACCCATTTTTTCCCCCTGGGGTATTGTCTGACCCCTGGATATCCAGGGGTCTAATTTTGTTCCCCCGCTGCAAATTTGCAGTGCAGGGAACTTCTTTTGTTCCTGTACATGCCTCTTGCAGCCTCCCAAAAGGGGTTGAGATGCTGCAAGAGGCATGTGCAGGCTTGTCCAGACACACCAGTAGAATCTAACACTGTCAAGTGCTCTGTACTTCTTATAATGTGGCACTTAGTGTAGATAGGGTGCCTCCGATTGCCACATTGTTGCAAATAAATAAAGAATGATAAGTGAGACGAGAAAGCAGAAATTATGATCTACAGGCCAATAGCTTCATATCACAGACCCTAAGTTTTTGAAAGAGAGAGCCTTTTATTGAATGCTCATGTACTAGATTAGAGAGTTGAAAATCTGGAAAATTGTCTGATGTTTCACACACAGATTGGTTTAGTTTCCGTTCTGTATTACACAATATTCCATTTTTATACTATACACTATATGGCTGATATATATTCAGCAGATGACTCAGGCCTTACTGCTAACTGGAAACAGGTTTTGAAGCAATGATTATCACACCATAAAACTACAGTATTCCAAGTGCTACACAGAGCGGATAACACTTCCCTTTTTATCTGAGAAATGAAAGTCATGCATTTGCTGAATTTATGGTAGCTAGGCAGTAAATGCACTGTGAACTTCATTTCCAAATAGTGTTGATATCTGATGCATTTACTAATCAACAAATATTAACTCTCCATTAAAACAAGAAGCAGACTTGTAAATTACAGGATGGTAAGTGAAAAATCTGCATTAAACTATTTGAGGTTAGTTAAAAGACTTGAATCTATTTTGATTTAGTTTCAAGTTTTCTGAGGGGAGAGTCACTGTTTTTGAAGAAAGAGAGATTTTAGTCTGAATTACATACCTGGATTTTACAACACAATTTAGCCAAGTTCTTAAAACATTTGATATTTGTATCCAAACTCAGTAATAGACATTTTTATTCAACAAGCCTTTGTGAGGACTGCTTTTAAATACAACTCGGGTATTAATTAAAGGGTGTGGGGGGGAACCTCAGTCAAATTCAGCTACTGGGAAGCCACTGCTTCCAGTGAATATTACATTCAAGAACTTGTATGGTCCTTCAAAAGAGTATCTCAGTAAGGCATTCTCTGCAGAACTAGTTTTTCCCTCTCCAACACAGCATGGAAATAAAAGTGGGATAGATGAACCAAAATTTTCAGCAACAGGAGTCAGGAGACTGGGTTTCTAATCCCAATTCTACTGCAAAGGTCATGTGTTATCTTGTGCATTTCACAGAAACCAAAGTGCTGCTCTTACTCTGCAAAAGTGGCATTGGGGGTACCCAGGCTTATGATCTCATCTATTTCCAATATTAACTGTACCCTTAACCAGTAAAAAAATATTACTTTTCCTGTCAGCCTTGAAGATCTCCCTAGGATTTGTCCTTCTTTTACTCCTTCTAGTCAGTGTTCAGCAGGCCAAACTAAGCCATCAGTGACAGCTTTGTAACATTATTGCTATCAGTGGTCTCATATAAGTGTCAATAACTGGAGTAAACAATTGTTCTGAGAATGCAGGATCCAACTCCCTGACAAAAAGCAGCATTGGCTCTGAGCAGGATTAAAATGTAGTAAAAACTGATTTTCCCCACTGAAGTCATCAGGTATAGCTCTATGTTCAAGGATCAGATTTCTGGAATAAAAAGGTGCCATTACCAGATAGTGATGTATCTTTCCTGACTGGAACTGCACCTCAATCTCTCTCTGAGCCTTTGTTTCACGGAGAAAATGAAACCTCTTGTGAGTGAGTTGAGTGCTCAATACATGAGCACCCATAAAACTCTTTCATATTCTCAAATGATGAAATTCAGAGACCCAGATTTGCCATAGCATATTTGCCACACAAGTTGCACTTGGTGCACAAGTCTTGGCACAAAGAAGAATTTCACCGGAGAAGATAATCACAATCTTGCTGATTCTTTTAAATCTTGTGACCCTGTAGTTTTGATGACATGTAGGCTCCTGGCAGAGGTTAATTTAAATGTGCCATGGCATCTCTATATCCCTGATCCCAACAGCTGCACCTCCTGCCTTGCCTTACATGCATGACAGGAGGTGTGATTGTGGGATTTTGGAAGCAGCCCCAGTGCAGTCCCCACTGGGCTGACAATTAGGTGATTGTCATCTCAGATCAGGGACTGCCCTGGGGTATGGAATGGGTCCCAATGTGGTCCCCATCAGGCTGATGATCACATAGGCTGATGATCACCTGATTGTCAGTTCAGACCAGAAACCACACGGGGGTAGTTCAAGACAATGGTGCAGTCCCGAGCCTGAGCCGACAATCAGCTGATTGTTAGCCCAGCCACACATTCAATTTAAGACCAGCCACAGCATTGTTCTACATTATATATGGAACAATTTTATGACTAGTTTCCCATTTTTGGGCACCTTAAATTGGGTACACAAGTATTATACTTGTTATATTTGTGCTGTGATTAACATGTTAATTGCAGCATAAATGTAATGCATAGAAAGGGCCAAACATGCATTTTATTTTCTATAAGTATCAGATATAAATCAATTTGTAATCAACAGAATTTTTTTTCTTACAAAGTCCTGTCATTCACAACATGGTAAAAGACATTTAAACAAAACACTTAACTACTGTTAACTGTAGTGCAAATGGTGGCATGTTATAATGCTGTCATCCAGATTTGCTGAAGAAAAGCACCAATTTCCTGCCTAGCCAAAGGTTTTGGCATGACAGTTTTTGTTTGCTTTCTTAGGGATTCATGAAAAACACACACTATCAGTGAGACATACAAAGCATTTCTTAGTTGTATTCAGTATGCTCTCTCTCACAAATTCAGTCGCTGATCCTGTTCCCTGAGTACATCCTTACCCACTTAATGTTAACATATTGAAGAGTTTGCAGGTTTGGGGCCTTAATTTTGTACAGTGCTACAATTAATTTTGAGAATGTATTCAACTTGTAAAGAGTACCACTCATTTTTTTTTTACAAATTTTCCTTTCCTTCTCTTTCTTTCAACATGACAATTAAGTAGTAAACCAGTAAACCAAATACCTTGCAAAGCTTTCATTCTTTTCTCAGAGAGCAAGTCAATAATGAAGCCCCTGCTCCTGACTGTCTGAGTGCTTACTATGTATACTTGCCTGTGGGATCATCAGAATGTATTCATTCAGAATCCAAATGAGTAGATCCCCCCTGCATATCCAGCTAAATAAAATCCTTTGGCCCCTGCTGCTGGGTTTCTTGCTTACAAAATTCCTTATTAGAATTTACACTAATAATGAATGAGGTTGAAAAGGCTGTGAAAACAAACCTACAAGTTTTGCTAGTGAAAAACAAAATTGAAGTGAAAGACCTCAGAGAGGGCCCTAACTTTTTAAAACACAGTAAAACATATCCTGCTGAATCCCATTACACTAAAACTGTAATGGGAATTGAACAATTTAACAAAACATCATAAAGGCATTTCAAACACTACACTTGACCTGGTACTGTCTGTAGTTTTACAATCAACATTTTCTTCAGGCTATAAAAATGCTTTCAAATGAGCAAAATAAATAAATCACAACAACTGTCAAAATATTGTGCCTGATGTCTTCTGGTTATAAAAAAATCTTGGGTGTTGCTTCAATGAATGGAAGTTTAAATAGTTCTAAAGACAAGTGCCATTTTTATAGTAACCACTTAGGTTTCATTAAACATAATATTATACAGTTGTAGAAAGCAACGGAAGAGTTAATGCTTTCTTTCCTTCTTGTCTTTCTTCTTGTCTTAGAAAGCAGTGAAACAATGGGTCTCTGGAGAGATTATAAAATAGATCCCTGGATTTAATACAGTTTTTTTAAAGTTCCAATCTAAAGCTCCAGAACTCACCACACCCTGAGAAAGAGTAATAGCTTCTGGTTTCTTAGCTAGGCTTCCAGACCTATGATCATAACATATTGTGGGATAGACACTGACTACTAGTTTAAATGCACTAACATTTTTGCAGAAACCTCTTCAGCAACTATACATTTAAAAAAGGTAATTAAAGAATGACATCAGAGTGAGCTGGAGTTTCATCTTACCTCATTGAGCAAACTGGGGGTACTGATCTAAAGAAAGTTTTAAATTTACCTTGTGTTACACTTTCCTGTGGCTTTAATTTAGCTCTGGGTGTCAGATATTAACTGTGAACCTGCATGCAATAACTACAGTGCAAAAAAAAGATTGTATTCACTCTGGGCAATTAATGGGTGGTTTTTAAAAAAAAATTATGTGAGGGATTGACTCTGTGCAAACAAGTATTACAGTGAGATTATCACTTCTAGATCATGTAGTCATCTTTTTTTCTTAGGAGGCAACCATATCCAGTTGAGAGAACTGGCAATCTTAATTGTCAGTTGGCATTAGCTTATGCTTTTGAGAAAAGGATCTTTTTGACTGCAAGTTACGTTGCCCTGCATACATAAAACACACATAGTCTTGTCATTAATCCATTACAATGAGATTCTGGTCACTTGAATTCAGTCTTAGATCTATCATAGGCTTTCTGTGCGAACCTGGATAAGCCACTTGCCTCTCTGTCTATTAATTCTCCATGTGTAAATTAGAAATTATAGTATGGCATTCCTCCAACATGTTGGGTGTGTCTACATGTGCATTTGATACAGCACTAATTTACTTGCGAGTAAATTACTTGCAGGTAAATGATGCTGGTCACATGTCTACACATGCAGGAAGTGGGGCAAAATTTGCTGTCAACCTGGTCCTGGTTCCTGGGGTCTTGCAATGGGCCTCTGCCACCACCAGGGGGAGTTCTAGGCTCCAGCTGCAGCTGCCAGCAGCAAGCAGGCCTCTTTAAAAAGCAGTCCTGCTTGCTGCTGTCTGGCCAGCCACTTCCCTGGTCAGGAGCAGTGTGCCCAATGTAGGTACAGCACGCAGCAGCAGTCTTCTCACCACTTGTGCCTCCCTGTACCATGGCTGCTCCAGTCCCTGCACCTGGCAACAATGACCAAGTGCTGCATGTTCCTTCTGGCTGCTGCACTGATCCTGATGACCTGCTGTGCTGATCACCACCTGGCCCACAGCCATCTCACCCCTTCTGGCTCCCCTACACACAGTGACTGCCTGCTGTCTGCCTGCTGTGCACCATCCCAGGGCTGCCGCTATCTGCCTGGCTGGACCCTGGTGGGGATCCTGATACTGGGCTCCAGGATGCCACCACTGGGGCATCCATTGCCTCTGGGCCCTCCAGGCCAACGAGGACTGGTGGTGACACATTGCCCAGCACACCTGGGATGATGAGCAGTGGGTAGAGGCCTTCAGGATGACCCAGGCCACTTTCCAGGACCTTCCAGGTCAGCTTCAGCCCCACCTGGAGTGGTAGCACACCAGCATATGGCCACCGCTCCCCACAAACACCCAGCTGGCCCTTACCCTGCTCAAGCTGGCCATGCCCACCAGCCTGTGGTATGTTGGCCACCTGTTTGGCATGGGCAAGGACTCTGCCAGGGAGGCCATCCTGGAGGTGTGTGGCACTCTCCAGGTTGTGCTGACGGACACCATGCTTCAGGTGCATGACCCCCTGGTGGTGGTGGTGGGGTTCCATACCCTGGGATTCCCCAGTGCTTGAGGCCCTGGACAGGACACATATCCCCATCACCTACACACCCCGTGGAGACTGCACCTTCTAGAGCTGGGGGAGCTTTCACTCTGTGGTGCTACAGGCTTTGTGGACCACTGAGGTGCATTCATGCCCACATCTTCCAGAACTCTGGCCTGTTGGACCAGTTGGAGAATGGGCACTTTGCACCAGGGGTGCCAGATCTACAGCCAGGTGTTGTGCTGGTCCCACTCCTGCTCAATGGGGACTCTGCCTACCTGCTTCCAAGGGAAGTGGTGCTCGCTCCTACCCTGGGGGTCTTCAAAAGGAGGCTACACAATCACCTAGCCGGGGTCATAGAATCATAGAAGTAGGGTCAGAAGGGACCTTGTAGATCTTCAAGTACAACCCCCTGCCTGGGCAGGAGAAAAAACTGGGCTTAAATTATCCCAGCTAGGTAGGCATCAAGCCTCCTCTTAAAGACCCCCAGGGTAGGAGCCAGCACCACTTCCCTTGGAAATTGGTTCCAGATCCTAGCCGCCCTAACTGTGAAGTAGTTCTTATGGATGTCTAATTTAAACCTACTCTCCAACAACTTGTGGCCGTTATTCCTTGTTATG
>NW_017728912.1:18225121-18226177 GCF_001723895.1 Crocodylus porosus
ACCTGGCCCGAGCACCACGAGCGCTCGTAAAGCTGTGCCAAGGGCCCTGCAATAACCCCTGCTAGGTCCCTCAACACCCTGGGGTGGAGAGCATCTGGACCCGCTGTCCAGCCCCTCCAGAAGCTCTTTAACCCGGTCCTCTCCAACCTGAGGTCTGGAGGTGTTCTCCTCAAGTCCGTCTTGCGTTACAGTGGGGAAGTCCTGGTTCCTGCCTAAGAAAACAGAGGTGAAGAATTGGTTAAAGAGGTCTGCTTTCTCCTCTGGCACAACCACTAGATTGCCCAGAGGATCTTGCAGGGGCCCCACATTTCCCAGTGCTTTCTTCACCCTCCCTATACTTTTGAAAAAGGATTTTTTGTTATCTTTGATTTTGGACGCAAGCCCTAGCTCTATGTCTGCTTTAGCTTTCCTGACAGCCCCCCTACAGGCCCAAGCAGAGGGGGTATACTCCTCTTTGGAGATAGCACCCCCCTTCCACCGGTTGAACTCTGCCTTCTTGCCAATCAGGCATTCCCGTACACCCTTGCTTCTTGTTGGGATGGTCACCCCTTGGGCCCTGAGTATCGTCTCCTTAAGGAACGACCACTCATCTTTGGCACTGAGCTCCCCTGCTCTCGAGAACCCCAGTGCTTCTCCCACTAATCTCAACTTGTTGAAGTTGGCCCTCCTGAAGTCTAGGGCTACCGCCTTGCTGCAGGCCCTTGACACCCTGCGCTGGATGGTGAATTCCAGCAAGTGATGATCACTATCACCCAAGTGGTCAAGGACCTGGAGGCCCCTTACCAGGTCATCGCCTGTGGCCAGGACCAGGTCCAACAGGGCATTTCCTCTGGTGGGACTGTGCACCTTCTGAATTAAGTGGAGGTCCTGTATCTCAGCCAGGAACCTCCTGGAACAGTCCAACCTGGCTGACTGTTCCTCCCAGCAGATGTCCAGTTAATTTAAATCACCCATGACAACTACATCCCTTGCCTTAAGTGCCTCTGCAAGGTGGCCCAAAAATTCCCAGTCCAGCTCCTCCCCTTGGTTGGGGGGGTCTGTAGTAGACCCCCACCG
>NW_017728912.1:18226602-18229418 GCF_001723895.1 Crocodylus porosus
GTTTCTGTAAGCCCTATTATGTCTGGGTCTGAACTGGCTATTCTGAGGGCAAGTTCCTCCTGTTTATTCCCCATACTACAAGCATTGTTATATAGGCATTTAAGGCCCTGCCTAGTTGTGTGTACCACCCCCCATTTTGGGAAACTGTTTGGACCCTTGTTTCTTACCTCGGCACTCCTTGCATTTGTCACCTGTCTTGCTCGGGTGGTGTCTCCTCATTTTCCTGCTGCCCCCTCCCCCGGCAAGGGTAATTTAAAGCTCACTGTATGAGATCAGCCAACCTGGAAGAGAAAACACACTTGTCTTTAGGAGAGAGGTGAAGCCCATCCCACCCCAGCAAGTTCCCCACCCGAAAGCATGGGTCATATCAAGGAACACAATTTAAAAAAAAAAAAAAGTCATAGAGCTGAGCTTCTAATGAGCAAAATTCCAACCTGTGTGTATACTACACAGATGAATCACAAACTGCCAAAACTGGGGGAAGGCCCAAGAACAATAGGGTGTCTTTGTGGACCTCCGTGACCTCTGGATCCATTGTCTGGTATTAGACAGTTATGGATGGACAGGAGTGAAGAAAAGGAACCCCACAGGGGACAAGTCGGAAGTAACCTGTCCATAAGATAAGATTTTAATAAATCCAACAATTAGCTGTTGACTGCTAATTGGAACAAGGAGGGATTAGGAATTAAGTGGAGGAAATTCTGAGGTTTCAATAGAGTGTAACATTTGGGATCCTTTGACCCCCAGCATTCTATCCTGGCCATGGCAGGGGGTCAGACTTGATGATCTGCTTAGGTCCCTTCCGACCCTACCAACTATGAAACTATGAACACCTGGACCCCCACCAGGGCCACTTTAACCTCTGCCTAAGCATCCATGCCCTGGTAGAGTGTACCTTCAGTCACCTCAAGAGATGCTGGTGCACCCTCACTGCCCTCCTCAAGTTTGCCGAGGACAACCTCCCACAGGTCACTGTCATAGCCTGCATGCTGCATAACATTTGGGAGGCCTGTGGGGAGCTGTTCCATGAGGCCTCGGTGGAGAAGGGAAGGTGTGCGGAGGACACCTAGCAGTGGAAGCATGACCTATGGTGGCAGCAGTGACTGCCTCTGCCAGGGGCCCAGGAGAGCCATGCACCCATCAGCAGTACTGGGTGCAGAAGGTGCTGGCTGACCACCTCCTCCAGCATGCCATGCACACCTGCAGTGCCACCAATAGACTCCACCCCCTGCCTACCCCCAGCACAACACTCACTGAAGACATGACTCACAAGAAGAAGTTTTTATTCCTCTCTCATCATCCAGAGCCCCCTCTCCTCTCCCTCTCCAACAAACAAAGCCCCTTCACCACCCATCTCACCTACCACCAACAATAAGAAACCTTCTTCCCCATGAAAACTATGTACAATGTCCTCTGTGTGCTGTCCCAGGCTGTGGGGTGGGGGGTGACTAGAGGGCAGAGCCCAGGAACAGGCAGCCAGCACCCTGGCCTCTGGCCACTCCCCTGTGGGTGCACACCCTACAGCAAATAGAGGGGGTACAGGGCTCACCCAGGGGTGATAGTGGCTGGGGTTCCCCCGGCACAGGCAGCCCTCCCTCCAGCAGGCAGTGTTCAGGGTCAGCAGGGCCAGTGTGCATTCCTGGCCCTGCTTCAGGCAGCTCCAGCTCTGCACTTGCATGGAGCCAGGACAAGCAGTAGGGTTGGACCCAGGTGGGGAGGCTGAATGGCACTGGCTGGACCCAGGTAGGGCAGGGGCTGGACCCAGGTAGGGCAGGGGCCATGTCCTCCACCCACCAGGACAGAGTGTCCCCTAGCTGGTCCTCCAATGCTGTGACCTGGCAATCCATGAGGAGTCCAGGGTCTTGTCCAGGGTCCTCCTCTGATACAGCCAGTGCATCTGCAGGGCCCCAGCTGCAGGTGGCAGTGACCCTGATGTCTCATCCTGGCTGCCAGGGGAGGCCTCTCCCCCATGTGGAGCTGCAGACCCTATAGAGCCATAAGACAGAAGCTGTTTGTGAGAGTCTGCACCATTTCAAAGATAAGATGCTCTGTACTATGGGCCACACAGTGCCCAGCCTCAGCTTGTATGTCAGGCATGCACAGGTGGCCAGGGACCATGGTAAGTCAGCCTGGCAGGCCTGGGCCTATGCAACTGTCATCTGACCCCCACCAGCCCCACTCAATCTCTTGGGGCTGGTGGGCTACTGGGTGCCACCTGGCCACGGGCAGCCTGCCTCCCACCAACAACTGTGGTCAGTGATGGAAATCCACTTTGCCCACAAGGCATTTACCTTTATGTGGCACTGCCATACTGAACAGTTATACCCACACTCCCACATCTGGGTTGATACCCCTCATAGATGTGGGTGTTGAAGCACCTGCCCTGCTCAAACTCTCACTACACTTCCACCTCATTCCACAGTGCCACAAGGCCACCAGTCTTCTCCATGGACCAGTTGGGGCCCCAGGGGGTAGACATGGGTGTGGGTATGACCATAGATGAGAACACCATCATCATGGCTTCCACGCTGGCTCTCTCATCCCTCATGCAGCTGTCTGCATGCTGCCAGGCCTGGTCAGCTGCCTGCAGCATCCAGCACAGGGGTCCATCATGGGACTGGCAGCCACATAGAAGAAGCAATGCCCAACAGTACCTGCAAGCTCAGGGCAGGATGCTGGAGGTGGGATGTGGGCAGGTAGAGCCAGCCCTCATAGCCAGAAGCTGCTTGCAGCTGGGCCTGGGGATTGGCAGGCCTGCTTGGAGTCTGCAGCACCCTGCAGACCTGGATGGCACAGTTCTGGTAGCTGAGCAGGTT
>NW_017728912.1:18230028-18268476 GCF_001723895.1 Crocodylus porosus
CATTATTCAGGCCAGTACCATTTCTGATGTCCCCAGTTCTCTTGGGAACCACTTCTGAATGTCATATTTACAGACTAGCACTAAAGTATATTGAAATAGGTACCATGGCTGGGGAGCTAAATGCTGTAGTGGGTTAATGCATTAACCTTTCACATTAGAAGACCAGGGGTGAAATTCAGCTCCCACTAAAATCAGTGGCAAAACTCTCATTGACTTAGATGGGGCCAGGATCTCACCCCTAGGGTTCAAGTGTGGCTCAGATCACAATGAAATGATTATAGTGTGTCAGTCAAGTCCCTAATAGATGTTTGCCTCCTTTGCTCTGAGTTATCAAATGATCTGCTACAATTTGGTGAATTTGGGTTGAGAGTATCTACTAAGCAACTAGAATACCAAGCACAAAGGAAGAGTCACAATCAACTGAGGCACTCTATTTTCACGCTATGTACTAGCCAATTTCCTTCTGGCTTTTACAACATGCTCTTTTCCTTTCATTTGACTACTTTTGAGCTACCTCAAACATTGTACGTATACATTAACTTTCTTCCTTTCCAACCACACCCAAGTGTAAACATGAACCAGAGTTTCAACCCCCCCTCCCCCCCCCCCACATTACACTGAGATCAAAGAATCAAAATTTCCCCCTTCTCCTTTGGAGGTTAGGGTCAGGCTGAGTTGTCTTGCTCCAGAATGGGGCTTATCTACTCTTGGGCTCCATTCCTTCTGGTCATAGATTCATAGACACTAGGGCTGGAAGGGACCTGGGAAGATAATCAAGTCCAGCCCAGCCCCCTGCCCCAGGGGCAGGAAGTCAGCAGGGATCATAGGATCCCAGCAAATTAAACAACCAAATGTCTCTTAAAGGCATTCAAAGTAGGTGCTTGAGCCACCTCCGGTGACAGTCTATTCCAAACCTTGGAGGCTCAGACAGTAAAGAAGTTCTTCCTTATGTCCAGCCTGAAATGGTCACGGAGGAGTTTGTGACCGTTCAACCTTGTCATCCCTTGGGGCGCTCTGGTGAACAGACGTTCCCCCATATCCTGGTGAGCACCCCTGATAAACTTATAGGTGGCCACCAGATCACTCCTGAGCCTGTGCTTTTCCAGGCTGAAGTCCCATGGCTCTCAGCCTCCCATCATAAGGCCTATTTTCCTGACCTTTGATCATACACATGGCTCTCCTCTGCACTCTCTCCAGCTTCTCCACATCCTTTTTGAATTGTGGAGCCCAAAACCGGGTGCGTACTCCAGCTGCAGCCTCACCAAGGCCGAGTACAAGGGGAGAATGACATCCTGGGATTTGCTTGAGAAGCATCTATGAATGCAAGCCAGTGTTTTGCTCACTTTACTTCTCTATCCCTCAGACAGGAAAAGAGGTTTTTACTCAGCAGGTTAACAAGCTTAGTCCTCTCAGTAGCCACATATCTAGCTTCCCTACAGGCTCCACTTAAGTACCTTGCTAGGGGTTTCACTTGCTCCCAAGTAGTTATCCATGGGCTTATGACTAGGGATCTACGCAACTTGAGGTGGAAGCCAGCCCATATCATAGGCAGATTGTCGAGCCAGCCCCCATATTCATGTAGTGCCCTCCCCCCACTAATTGGCCAACGAGCCCCAGTGCCCCCTTCCCCCACGATTGATTGGTACAGAGGTCTGTCCATCATGTGGTCCTGCCCCTTGCCACTCATTGGTGGAGGGATGGGGCCCCACAACAGGGAGCCCTCTCAGTCAATCAGCACTGAGGAGTGCCAGCCATCTTGTCTGCTCACTTTCATGCCAGCAGCACCTTTGGTGCTAGGTTGAATGGCCGGACTGCTGGCTTCCAATAAAGATCCAGCACTTTATTTTTAGTAAGTTTTTTGCTTTTGTTTTTCTGTATGTTTTGTGGAGATTGCCCAATTTTGCAATTACTGTGAAATCTGAAGAATCATCATCTGAGTAGGCCCCTGCTTATAGCCCGTCTTGCACAGTTAGTGAATTCATGAATGCAGAATATGGAGAAACTGGAGCAAAGGAACCTTAGCTATGTTGTACAACTTCTCTGCAAAGCATAGAAAATATTTCTGCCAATGGGTAGAAAGCTCCTCAGTTTCCCCTTTTACACATAAATGGAGCTAGAAAGCAGCATAAACAGCATAGTGGAACACATCGTAAATATTTCTTCTTCACTTGTTTTCCGCCTCTGTTCCCACAAGCCTGGAGTTTACAATTCTTGCTTAATATAAATGCTTGAATACTGATGCTTTGAGCTACTCTAGAATCTGCAATAACATATTGGTGTACATTAACTTTAGAGTCTAATGGAAAAATGTGTGTAACAAAATTAGGCTGATTTTGAATTAGTGTATAAATATACACAGGATATGGAAACATTGGCATCATCCACTCAGGTACAACATTTAGATCTACAACCAAATTTATTAACTATAATGATTACTTGTACCTAGATCCATTGTCTGGAAAGAACAAAAAGAATATAAAGCAGAATATAAACTAAACTTTTTTTCTCTTGGAGAGAGAGAGAGATAATTAGAATCCTTTGGTATTTATGCTTACACTGGTGTAAAAATGTAACAGTATGTTCCAGACCATCATTGTTACCTTGTGGATTAATAAGCATACATCTCAAGCTATGCTGTCATTTTGATAGGAATGTAAAAGATCTAGGAATCTTGCCTAGACTGCTAAGACTTTCCCTTTTGAGGAACAGTGCAATTGCTCATATTGATTTAGAGGACAGCACAATTCATGATGACAGAATCGTAATAAAACTACAGGGAACAAAAAGACCTGCTACGTCAACTATCACATCTTCTTTGTCTAGTCTAGATTTAAATAATACAGGAAATGAAACCTCCAAGACTTCTTATGAAAGTGTATTCCACAGGCAACTGAATCTCAGTTATCCACATAGTTCAGGGGACATCAGAAACATATGAAGAATCATAAGGTTTATATAACCAGAAGCTTCAGTTCCTCAGCTCTAAAGAACTACACAGGAATGAAGTCTCAGAGATATTATTGGCTATTGGTTAACCAGATTCCCCTATAAATATTACAGGTAGGATATTTTTCTCAATACTCAACCAAATTGTCCATAGAATTGCTCAGAACTCTACTTCCTTGAAGGTCACTAAAAAGTCCTCTCTCCTATTGATGTTTGCATCTATAAACCGCTTGAAGGAAGATATCAAAACCCAATTTCATTTTTATTTAGCCAGATTTCATAAACAGACATGCACACAAATATAAGTTTTTATACACAAACATACACACACATGTACATACATGTACAGAGATGGCTTATAATTTGCTCATGTGTGCAAGCATTCAGATCAGGCACAAAATGGTGTGCCTGATCTAAGTTAGTTCACCTGAGTAAGAGCGTTAACTTACATCAAGATGGGTTAAGCTGATCTAGGAAAAGTTTTACCTGATATTGTGAATGCCTGTACACATTTGCAGCACAGTCCCTGGGCTGGGGAAGCCCAGTCACTAGTCCCAGCCCCAGGACTATTCTAATCCCACCACTCCCAACCTTGATTAGGCTATTTTTAGCCCCTCAACCCCCCCAACTGGGAATCACCCCCTCCACAGACCCCTACCCCAAGTTACTTACTTTGGTTTCCCATTGTCTGGAAGTGACAAACACATGTACATGCCGTACCCAGGATCAGTGAACTGCATGCATTTCCTCCAAATCTAGGTGCAGGCAGTTTACTTTAAGCTGCCTACACTTTGACCAGGTGTGGCAAACACTTATTCATGCCCTGAGTTGCAATCATCAATGAATTAAACCCTGTTATCAGCCAATCAGGTAGGCATCATGCCCATTATACACTGATAAACTGTCTTCTATAAGACGATGCCGCTCCTAAAGATACATTGTGAGTAAAAACCTGAATTCCAAGGCCTGTTTTAGCACCTGGGATTTTTATCAGTTCCAAGCAACTTTGAAGTACAATAAGGGGTTGGCCAAAATAATAGTGGAGGAAACTGTGGTGCTATGAAGCAGTCATGTCATCTTTTCAGCCAGGGAATAGGTGTTCACCTATCCCAAGTAGATAATGCTAATCTGGAAGGGAGAGATGGTTAAGGCAGAGTATTCAGATCCAGCCTCTCCTTGCCATAAGTCTGGAGATGCTTTCTCCAGTCAATGTCCTGCCAGAAAGTGGTTTGTCTCCCTAAGTATAAATAACCATCTTGCCTCCATGGGGGTAAATTGCATCCTACCCCTATGTTCCTCTAGATCTCACTGGTGTCGGTGTAATATAGTTTATATTTCCCTGTGCTAGTTGCTTTGAAGTTGGACCAGTCCCTGTGTATCAAACTTACTGTCTAACTTGAGTCTTACTACTGATGTCAGAGAGAGGCATAATATAATGAAAATAAAATTATTGGCACAGTAGCCAGAAAGCTTTTTAATATTCATTATAAATCTATTTATTTTTAAATTAGTTTTTAAGGTCCCTAATGGAGGGAAAAACCTCTAACTTACTGAGTTCCAAAAGGAATATACAGCACTTTGGATGAAGTGCCTCTTAGTCACTCACTAAATCCTTAAAAAGGAAAAAAAAAGATTATTTATAATCTTGACTGACCCATATTTGTGGTCTGTATGCAGCACATGAATGACTCTCACAGCATGTTATTTTCTTACTGAGAGGAGGAAGTGAGTTGTGTAATGCCCAAAGGAATAAATGGAATATACATGATACAGAAAGGCTTGGTAAATGTGAGGCTGGATGGTAGATTGGGTAGGATTTAGGACATGGAAGTGGTTAGGTCAGAAAGGGTATGTGGAAATGGACTGGCTTTTGTGTTCACAAACTGAGTAGTGGATTGGAGCAATTAGATGAGGAAAGTTGGGTAACATGGTGCATTTATGCAAGTACTTTGTATATGTGTATCCTTCAGTTCTCTTCCTACCTGAAACTGGAACTTCTTGTCCAGAAACAAAAAGAATTTAATGAATTACTAGAGCTTATAATGTACTCCTAAGCAAAATAAATTAAAAAGATGGAATTCTGGGTTTCCATTAGATCAGAGAAATCCTTCTTAAGGCATCTTGGTTATTCTCCCTGAGGCGGAGAATAAGCCAGAGGCATGATTTAGAGAGACTGAAGCCTTTGCCTGGAAGCAATGCTTCTGAGTTGAGGGGGGCTTATAGATTTGAGAGAGATATTCATTAGACTTTGTAAACACAATGTACATTTCTAAACTTATCTGTCCTCTTAGTTTCTCAGATATTAAATGATTAAGGTGGTCATCATTTTTTATCCCAAAGGTAAATAATTCACAGACATCTCCCTGTGTCAACTACACAAGTATTCGGGATATAATATTTTTCAAACCAGTTCATAGCTATATGGACTACATCATTACATTGTCTCTGGTGGTGCTAAAAAGAAGGTTGCTCCTGGTTGGCTAATTGTATCTGAGCTAACTCCTCTAACTAGCACATATTTTGGTCCAATCCTGTTCCACCTATTAGAAGCCTTAGTGGACTTAGGTACCCAAGTATGATCCTATTCCATCCTATTAATATAAAGGGTGGGTGGTCCTACTTTTCCTCACTGATATTGTATGACCTAGTCTTAAGGCCAAGTTGACAACCAATTACAAAAGTCAACATATTCATGGATTTTTCAGGGACTCAAACAGGGTGAAATACAATCATACTTAATTTGCCCAGTAGGTGGCCACCAGTGGTACATCTCATAGGTGATGAGAGAGGTCATGCTCTGCACAAAAGTCAGGTTGCCAAAAGAAAGACTGCTTGAATTCTCACTTACCATTTCACTGAGAAAATGCTTGTGTTTAAATGGGAAATACACAGAATAGATTCCCTGAGTGCCTCGCTCCATCTCCCTTCATTTTTGGGGGGCAAACAAATATCCATAACATGGGACTTCTCAAAGGGCAAGTGGTAACTTTTGATGGGAGTCCCTTGAAAAATGGTTGGTGGTACACCAATTCCCCTTGTGAAATGCGATTATGTGATTGGGGCAGGGAACCCTCAGCTTCTGATTCTTCTAAACTAGGAGCTGTCAGAGGTGGATTTGTTTCCCCTCAGCTTTATTAGTTTTTGGATTGCACTGGCACCTCAGGTCTGTTCAAGTGTTAAAGCTAATCAGCAAGACAAAGTGAGCAAATTTGGAAAACAATTAACTGTTCAAAACATATATCTGCTGACTTCTTTCAACAATTGAAATCCCATCTGTTGAACATTACAGACCAAACACTGTCTGTAATTAATATTTGTGTGAGGAACATAAACATTTGTAAAAGATTGTCTCCGCTAGAATCTAAACGTTTCCTGTATGTTGGGGGGTTTTTCCTGAACATGTTAAAAAGCATTGAAAACACAGGCCCAATCCTGCTTTCACTGAAGCCAATAGCAAAATTCTCAAGGATTTTAAAGGGAGAGACAACAAGCTCTTTGGCTTAGCAAAAAAAAATACAAACAAACAACATCTGGTAGAAATCATACTGAATCCAATGACCCTTATACCTGACAGAGAAAAAGGTCACTTTGTCCTTATCCCTTTTTATAAGGGAAATTAACAAACACAATTTAAACTCCATGAACTTTTGAACTTCGTGAAATACTTTGCCTTTTTCAGCTACACACAAAAATATAAAAATATGAAGTTAAAAGCATTTGTACTTTGTTTTATTGCTAGCTAGACACATTCTGTTTACTGAACTAATATGAATCCTCACTGGTAATTAAAGTAAATGTATTTATACAAATTGAAAATTAATTGATGAAAAAAAGAAAAATCCTGGAAGATTTTTTTTTAAAACTACATCCATAATGAATATTTATTTATTAGGACTCAAACCCCATTTATTGCATACTGACCAAGTAAATGACCTGCTCAGCAGGGATGTGTTCATGTGGGACCAGTTCTGGGAAAAGAATCCCCTTCTTGGCTGCTAATCAGCTGCCTCTTACTTGCCATAAAAGTCACAAAGAATCTCAGCAATTTCTGCTTCAGGAAGAAGAAATTATATGTTTGCATAAACATCAAGAGAGAAGGACCTTGGGCATGCAGAAAGTAATTCACAGAACAGAGATCACACACCAAAACAAACCTGATTGGAAAAACTCAACCCCACAGCTCCTGCCAATAATCAAGACATCCCTTCAATTCTATAGCATTCAGCACTTTCTCACTCTTCTGTAATTACTGTATTTACTCAAATACAAGATGATCCTGAATGTAAGACAACACCCCGATAATTAGATTCTATGCACACAACATTTAGTATAATTTTCCATTATGGAATCTAATTATTGGAAGATCATCTTAAATTTGTCCTACTACAGGTAGTGGGAGAAAAGGTGGGACAATAATGGGGCAGGTGTGGGGGACACAGTGGGGGATACAGTATGGGGGACATATTGTAGGACAGGTGGGGGAAGCAGTGATGCATATAGCTTGGTCTCTGCTGCCTGCTCCCCCACTTATCTCCCATTGTCTGCCCCGCCCCTCAGGTTGCTCCAATTCTCACTTCCCCTGTTCACACCTCCTCCCCTCTCCACTTCTGCTATCCATAGCCTCAGGTCCCTATCCACCTTTCTCATCTTCCCACCCCCACCTGCTCAATTCTCCCTTACCATTGCTCTGCACCAGCAGGCACCAGGCAGGGGAGCCAGTGCAGCTTCTATGGGGTCAGGCTGGAGCAGCAGTCATTGCTGTTATGGGGCCAGGGATGGAGCCTGCCAGTGCAGAGCAAAGGTAAGGAGGAATGTGACAGAGAGGGAGATGTGGCACTGGGGGCGGCGGGGAAAGGGTTGAGATTGGTGGCTGTGTGGGAAGCAGGGCATGCAGAGGCAGTGGTGTGGGGTAGATGTTAGCTGCAGCTCCGGCTCTGGCCTCAGGTTGGGGCAGGAGCCACAGCAGCTGCCTCCCTGTCCCACTCCACACCACCTCCTGTTTGATTGTAAGTTGAGGGGCTTCCCCCCCATGTTAAATCTTAGAATGATTCTAATAGAGTAAATATGGTGTCTTCACAAGTCTGTGCTTAAAGTTCTTTGAATATGTTGCTATAAAGTTAGAAAAACTAAGGTGGGATGAAAGAATAAACTATGTAACAAGTATAACAAATGCATTCTGGGCTGCTGGTGTTGTGCTGGGAAGACGGAAGACAAATTTTAGCAGCTGGTACTAAAGCCTAAGGCAGAACCTCTCCTACTAAGGTTAAGCTTTTTCAGCACTGTGGCTTGTACTTCTATCTTATTCTTATTTGGCCTGTTGATTACATGATTTAAATAATAATTAAATTTTCTTTTAGGCTTAACTTTCTGGGTGGAAAACACTTGAAAAATTTCGGAGGCAAATGTAGGTCTCTCTACGCTCCAACCACTTTTTTTCTGCCATGATATATTAATGCTTTAATCCCATAACTATGCACTTACCAAAAGTAATTTTCCATCCAGATGTTTCAAGTGCTTTAAAATAGCTGCTTTAATTTACTGTAAGTCTTTTTAAAAACAAAACTAAATAATTTGGCAAGTATAATATGCTATCAATTTTTACTTAGTTCAGAAAAAAGAAAATACCTATAAATAATATATTTCTTCAGACAAAAGAATATCCCATTACTTCATGACATGATATTTAGGCTTTCATAGGAATACAATATTTGCACAATATAAGGAGACATTGATTCATACTTGGCTACTATGAATTCCTGTTTGTGGTTTAATTGTAATAATTCCTCAAGTAGTCCACTGAAGGCAGCATAGCTACTCACAAAGAAAGGTGCATAAGGCTGGTAGCAAGTACTAAATGACTGCGTGGTAACAACTTTGCAGTTGGGGGCACATGTAGATGCACCCACTGAGTAATATATTATTATGCAATTCACATGATAAGAATGTAGGTAAGTCTCATTCTGAGGTTTTATTTCCTGCCTTTTGTATATTTATGTTACGCAGTTACTTTGTAAAAAGCTCTTTATTGTAAATTATTGGATATTAGCCACATTGTCTAGTAAATATAAAGAGAAAGAAAACAAATTAATATCAACTGAAAATTTAAATAATTTGGCATAAGCCACCATTGAGGATGTGATGTTTGATTAGAAGCACTATTGTTCTGAAGAGACAGTTCTTGCCTTTAGCTCTTGTTTCAAATACTCACTGGCCACTTCTACATGAGATGCTGACTTTGCAGTCATTACTAAACAAGTACTAAATGATTGCGCTGTGACTAGAGATACTGCACAATATCATCGCTGAATGACTTTTAGGTGATGCTGAACGCACAGTAGCTTGTTACTACTACACAGTAGCATCATTCCTGCCATATGATGCTACTGCACAGTAGTAATGAGCTATTGCGCAGTCAGTGTCTCATGTAGATGTGGCCACTGTGGATTATTCATATTGTACAATCTCTTCCAAAGTAGTGTTATGCAGTGTTATTATTCACAGGATTTTCTTTTCAAAGAGGCCTTTAAAAAAGTTTTTGACCCCCCTGGAGATAAAGGCAGAGGGACAGAAAGATGAACATACCTTTGCTGAACACGCTTTGAAGGAGAATTCTTTGATCACAGAAATATATCAACATTTCTTACTCTGTTTCCAGAGTTCATATGCCATCACTGTGGAATATCTATGAGCTGGAAGAAAGTTGCTGGCTTCAATGGAAGCATCAGTTGTATACTGAGTAAGGGATAAAGTCCATGGGTACTGAAACACATGCAAATGAGCACATCTTTCCAGTGCCTTAATGTCAGGCATTTTTAAATACAATTTTTAATTGTGGATGTTATTAGACTAGAAGTTAAGCAGATTTTTTTGGATTGCTAAAACAAAAGAAAAATGAAAAACAACACTCAATTATCCTTCTTTATAGAAAGCTGGATATTTTATTCCATATCTGTTATTCATTCTACTAACTTCTCTAGTTTCTAACTCTGAAATACCAGCTCTTTAAAACAGTATCTTAAGATAAATACATGAATTAAGCTTGTAGCATTCACATTTGATATATAAGGAAACCAAGGCCTATAGAAAAAGTGATTAGTAAAACACGGAAAAGTCTGAGTTCACATCAGACACTCAAGTACTATTGGTTCTAAACCTTCTGCTTTAGACAATGCCCTTCTTTGCCTGCAGAACTATGGTGATACATTTTAAGCAGGAAGAGCCTTTCATAAAAATAACCACACTAGGTAAATACCACTCTGTGCCTACCAATTATTTGATAAGAAACAGTAGCTTTGTAAACAGGTGTCTACAGGTGAAATTATGAACACGCTGGTGAGTTTTAACAGAATGATTCCTCTGTCCATGATTACATATCTATCATGTATGACTCCTTGTTTCATGCATAAAAGCTACTTCTGGGGGCAATGCGTGAAACAGGAAGGGTGGATGCTTGGCATACCCATTTCTTCAGAACGTTCTTCATTTGCAAAGCTACTTCACAATAGTTCTGGTGTCCAAGTTTATAAATCAAAATATGCTGGAGTGCTTGTGCATTCATGAAGTCTGGGGAATGAATAACAGATACTGAAAAAAAGGTCAAGCTTTCTATAAAGGAAAGATTACTGGGTGTTTTTCTTTTCTTTCCTTTTTTTAATTAACGATCCTAAAAACAATCTGTTCACAGTGTTTTATTTAAATTGTAATCCAACAACATCCAACATTTCTCCTACATAAATGGTATCTCACACTAAGATGCTGGAACCAATATCTCTGAACTAAAAGGTATGTATGTGTTACAAAAATGACAGTTTCAGCCATATGAAAGGAAAAATCAGGCAGTCTTGATTTAAATGTGTTGATGAAAATTTTCCCCAGCTTCACTTGAAAGAAACCAAAGTAAATCTTAAAACAAACAAAATATTGTAAGATCCTTCACTTAAGATGAGATAAAAAATTCTTTCTCCCCTCTTTTCATTCTGTAAACACCTATCATAATATCTTGCATGTTTTCAGTACTCCAAACTGTTTTATAGACACATATTATTAACCTTGGCTTACAGACATGAAAACTGAGGCACGAAGAGCTTAAGTGATTTACCCAAGGTAAAAGCATGAATCAGGGTCTAAGCCACGAAGAGAATCAATAAACTATGGGCTTGACCTAGGGTCAATGGCAGTCAATTAAAAAGTTCACTTTTACATTAGTGACCATGAGATTGGGCCACATTACCATATATGTATGTGGAATAATGATTGCTTTGAGAAATATTTTTTCAATTAGCATTTAGTGAGCAAAAATAACAGTAACAATAATAATATTCTAAACAAACAAGGAGCCATATAAGTTACATATAACTTAATTTGACTGGGATGGTTTATTCAGGGATGATCCTGCTTTGAACAGGGAGCTGGACTAGATGGCCTCACATGATCCCTTTCAGTCCTACTTTCATAGAATTGAAGGACCAGAAAGGACCTGTAAGATCATCAAGTCTGGTCCTCTGCCATGGGTAGGAGGTTACTGGGCTCAAATGAGCTCAACGAGGTACTTGTCTAGCCTCCTCTTGAACACCTCCAAGGATGGCGACTGCACCACCCCTGCTGGCACTGTGTTCCAGAATCTAGTTACCCTGACAGAAAAGAAATTTTTCTTTATGCCCAGCCTAATTTTTTCTTCAATTAGCCCACTGGTCAAGGGGTGCCTTTCTGAAGACTTGCTCCCCTAGGTCTTGGTGTTCACCCCTGACATACCTGTAGGCGGCTATCAAGTCACCTCTCAGTCTTTTCTTACTCAGACTGAACATTCCCAGTTCATGGAGCCTCTCCTCATATGGCCTGTCCTCCCAGCCCCTAATCATATGGGTGGCCCTTCTCTGTACCATTTTGAGCTTATCCACATCCTTCCTGAAGTGCAGTGCTCAGAACTGCACGCAGTACTCCAGCTGGGGGAGGAAGCGCCTCTTTGGATCTGTGATCCTATGTGCATTTACTGTCTTCAAGGCACAATCAAAGTTTTGAATTTAAGTTTTACTGTAAATTGGGAAGAAATATATTTTATAAGGTTCTTAAAAAAATGTCCCCAGGCAAGAATTCTTCATATCTTTATAGCTGGAGTTTTGTAAGTCATGTGCCTTGTGCACAAAATAAGTAACATTTTGTGTGTATCAAGGAATTGCTCATCAAAGTGGTAAATAGGCATTACAATACCCACTTCAAGGATGCAAATGTTTTCTGCAACCTACTCTTCCATTAAGCCTTGATATTCACAATATAATTTTTATTTCATAATAGCAGAGACAGTGAATTTAGAGTGAATCAATAACCCGATTTTTATAAGATACACTATATAAATAAAATCATCTAGTACTGTTGGACAGATTTCTTCCAGAACTCTATTACACATATAATAATCATATTCAGAGTTCTCTCAATGCAATTTTGTTGTAAGGAACAAATCCCATAAACACTTTCATGCTTGTGCACATATGTTTAATTGTTTATTGGTATTAATCATGAACAAAGTAAGCATGGGGGGTTTTTTTGCAGCTAAAAATCTTATGATAAAGTGTAGAAGAGAACACTTTTGCCCTCAATTTGTAACCTCCAATAAAAGGGCTGGGGGTCTTGGAAAATACATCATTGAACATGTGAGCACAAGCATGGAAAATGATTTTTCACACTAGATATACTACCTGAGGTTAGGTTTGAAAGAAGCCCATAAAAAATCAGAAGTAAAGTATTCCAGTCACAAAGATGTTTCAATATGTTAATTCAGAAGAGAAGAATATAATTATGAAATACATTCAGAAGGTAACTGGTGAATTAATGGTTGAGTTTAGATGAAATATTAAATCACTTGTTACCCTTCAGCAAATTACATTTAAATCAGTGTACCAACAACTCCAGAACTTGTAAAGGAATATATTTTATGCAATATAATTACAAGGACATGCATCTAATATTTCATTACATACTGATTTCAGTGCTAAGGGCCATAATGGACATTTGCAGTAGATACAGAAGTATATATTACATTGCTACACTTAAGCCACAGAATACTGGTTTATGCATAATGATACACATCAAATCATTACAGGAAACGGGAAACAGATACTGTGTTGGGGAGTATAGTCTATTCTAGTGTTATATGGTGCGATTTGAAGAGGTTACCTAAAATGGTAAACGTAGCACTTTTGCCCCAGTATCATGACTGCCATATTCGTGATTTATATAAACATGTGGCATTCTGCAATGCTCTCCCCTCCATAAAAATCATCTGTAGCCAGCTGGGTGATGTTAACTAAGAACTAATCATAAACATCTGCTTAGTTTACATAAATGTTGCTCTGATTCCCAGATTTTTCTAAAAGAAAATACACTGTCAAGTGATAGGTAGAAATTATTTTAGCCATCCTTCTTTTTTGTTAAATAATTTTTAAAAAGTCAGCTATATACATAGACCTATAGTCTTCGGCATTCTTTTTATCTGACGTGTAAGAATTAATAACGTGCTCTGTTTGACTTAGTGTTTTTTTCTTTAACACTCACAGAGATCAGATACCCTGCATCAAACTTAACAGGTTGGCAATACCTTCATTATTTGGTTGCCAGACATTCTATTTTGTGCTAAATAAACCAACAATCTGAACCCAGTTCTCATGTCCCAGAGCTTGACTGTTAATGTTCATACATTTTAAAGAAAATATTCTTGGTGACTTCTGGGAACTTAAATTTATGAATGAAAATTAACATAATGCACCAAATTACTACATTAGTCATTGAACTCCACGTTTCTTTAACTTAATTTATAAAACATTCTGGCTTTAAGTTAAAGCAGCCCTGAGGTCTGATTTAACTTGTGATAAGGCTGCAACGGACCCTACGATTCTGGGGGCAGTCAGGGATTAGCTGAACATTTTAGCCAATCCTCCTGTTCCTGAGATTCGTTCATGTTCCTGAGCTGGGGCATTTCTGAAAGGGTGGTATGCATTGACATAGCAGCGTCTTTGGACTAGTTACAAAGGACTCTTCTTTCTGGGCTCTGAACTAACACAAATTGAGGAGAATCCTGTACCTCATCTACACCATGCAAAAATGGTGCAGACCGTGCAGAGCTGGTGTTTTCTGGATGCATACCAAGGGTGCTTACACACACTGTAACTTTTGCACTTTACACAAAGTGCTTCAAGTTACAGTGTGGTTGAACTTCACAGATATTTGATGGTGGGGGCTCAGAGCCTCCATGCACTGGCCAAAGACAAGAGGTCGGAGGGTGCTGTCACACACCTCACAGCGTGTTCTGCAGGCTCCCAAGGAGAGACAGCAGAGAGGTTACTAGCCTAGCCCCGGTCCTGGGTAGATAGCAGCGAAGCCACAATCTTCCCTGTGTCTTGCTTAGGGAAACCTGTAAGGGCATCTCCACCCCCTGTAGTATGATTTTGCTGACTGCTTACCGACTGTGCCTGGTGGTGCCCTATCCAGAGCACTCCCTCTCCATTGGGATTTTCCTGTGTGTAGGGGAAGGAGGGGTGCTCTCTCCACAGGAGGAGGGTCACCCACTGGGCAGAGTAAGAAGGCAGCTGGTGGCGGGGCGGGTAGGGATCATCCTGCAGGAGGTGGGGATGATGGATGATTTTGCTGGTGTGTTTTTCCAGCAGCCTTGGCTGCTGCACCAGGAGCTGGAGATGGTGGAGAAAACCAAGCCTCTCTTTCTCATGTAGCTGGGCTGGGCCTATACAGAAGGGGATGGGGGATGGTCTCAGATTCCCCCCTACCCCACCTCCTTGCATGGCAGCCAGGATTGCTGTCAAGACACTAATGCCAGAAGCTGGGGGGGGGGGGAAGCAGCCCAGCTCCCTCCCCCCCAGCAGGGGTACCTTCTCCTACCCCCTTCTCCCCCCCTTCCCCACTGTGGGGAAGAGATTCTCTCTCTTTGCTCCTGTGACAGCTCTGGGGATGGGCTGCTGCTCATCTGCATGAGCGCCAGCCCAGCCCTGAAAAGGTGCATGGGTTGTGGGTGGAATCACCCAAAATTAGCCTTCACAGGGAACCTTTACACAGGGTTCCCGCAGTGCTCTGTTCTAGAGTGCCTTCATCTACTGGCTGATTTAACCGGGGTCAATTTCTTGTATGATAGGCCATTTAAAAAGCGCCTTGCTGCCATTATTGTTTGTTATGTAACAGTTGTAGAGTGCTTTCAGGGGCCTCATTACACACACAAAAAAACCCTTCTGTAAGCGTCTTCCAAGGCTCTGGCCATATCATCATACCTCACAAAGCAGCTTACAAACTTTCAACCTATACAACTAAGGAGCTGTAACTACTCTATGGGACAAAACTACCACTTAAGATAGGCTGAACTGTTAAGGATATTTCCGATGAATAAATTATTCAATGTTGACAACTTTCTGGCCTGTTCTTCTGTAGTATGGACGAAGTGTTTTACTGTGCTGAGAGTAGGCTTTTGCATTTTTTAAAACACTGTTAATCCTAGACTTCGCAGTGTTATACTATCTTTCTCCTACCAGTTTAAGAATCAGGGAAAGAAATATTTAAGTAAAAGGGGGGGTTGTGTTGCTGTTTTTTTTAATTTGAGAGTTAAAAGTTACCCATTAATAGTAAACCTCCATATTCCTGTTGCTCCTCAGCCAATTTTTTGTTTTATATTTCTCAAAAAATATACATATGTAGTGAGTTGTGAAGATTCTACAGATCTTAAATATTTATAATTGAAATCTTTTGTAATATTTTCATGGTATTTTTTTAAAGAAATCCACTTGAATTCATCGTTTCCTTGAAAAACAAAATCATGCAATGTTTAAGATAATAAAAACCCCATTTGAATGAAAAGAGTGAGACTCACTCCTTAAACAAATACAGGAATAGATGTCTCTTGTTAAGTCAAGTTACAGGTAAATTCCAACTAATATAGGCCTTAACTTAGCAGCAGGGTAGTTAAGCAGATGTTATTCATCAGATTATATTAATGAATTTGAGTCCTAAACCCTGCTTTCTACAGTACATGTTCAATATGGAAGATGCTCTTTGACAGGAAAAATGTGATATGTATAAAAAGCATACATGAAATTTGATGGAAAAAAAACTGGGTTTTCATGTCCATGAATGGTGATTGATAGTTCTGAAGACTAAAAGATGGACTGAAGAAGTACAGCAGGCATATTTCCTGATGCTGCCCTGCTGTGCACTGAGTCTTGACTTGTAGGGAGCAAAGACATACTACTTTATTCATCATGATCATTCAGTCTTTGGTTTCTGGGCAGAGATTTGTAATTAATGATTGGGTGATTTTTCAAGTAATGCTGTCCCCTGTCCACAAGGAATTTAACCTTTAATTTCCTCTGGCTCATTGATCTATCTTTATAGGAAAAGGAGTATTGCTATGCCAGCTCAGATGATCTGACCAATTTCCGTACCCTTTCCCTTACACTAGCAATATGAGGCTTCAGAAAACGGTTAAAACCACATGATAATAGATAATTATGCAGTTACATGGGGTAATCTTTTCCTTAACCCTTCAGTTAGTGGTTAGCTTATGTGCTGAAGCTTGTAGGTTGATATATAAAAAATCCTCTCCTAGTTAACTTAAGAGATGTTACACTTATTTTTCATATATAATATGCCCTTTTCTTAACTTGTTCATTATTCTTTTTTAAAAAGTGTGAAGGAATAAACATGCATATCTTATAGGGATTATGGGAACTACTGGAAATCAGGAAACAAATTTTAGAGACATTAAAGGCAATTCTCCCACAGGCCTCAATGGGGCTGGAATTGGCCCTATAAAGCTCATTTCACATTTGCATTAAATATGACGGCACTAACTATATTCAGTGAGAGAACGTTGTGAACACATTTTAGTACTGAAATGCTTGTGAACGTGTAGAGCAAAATTAGCTAACAAGACCATGAAAGAAAGTGAACATGTGTGCAGCTGCTTATTCTTTCTACATACAGGCTGTATTCTCTTCAATGGAAATAATTAATCAAAAATCAGAATTTGAACTGAAGGAAAATGTATAGGAAGGCTTTTTACCTGGGATTGTCTATTATCAGGAAAAGGCATTCAAGAAATGAGCTTTACCAAACCATTCTTGTGTAATTCTTATAAACCAGAGTGTGTGATGATGATTTAGTAAACATCTGTGACTCACTGTCTAAAGTATGATTAGTATAGTCTCTTGGAGAAGTGTTACTAACTGCAAGCCTTTAAGTATTTTCCTGGCCAAAAGACACATGCTGAGTCAAACATCAGGGGAAAATTAATAACCCTGAATGTTTCCATCATTCATTTTCAATGTCAAAACCCTATGTTAAACAAAAATGACAAGCACTTGTATAATAACAGTTCTGAAAATCCATGTCTGATAAACTGAATGGATTGATATTTAGCTATATTCTCTACTACATTCAGCTTGCAGTAGAGGAAGCTATATTTGTGCAAGTGCCATCAGAGGTCATCCCACTTATATCACTCTCATGGTCTGCCTTAGGCTCAGTCGCATTGTAGGGGAAAACAGATGGCTGAGCATCTTCACCTAAAGGCCAATTACCAGCACACATGGCTCCAGTCAAACTGCCTCTTAACTGATTCACACTCTGCCAGAGAGGGAAAGGCATGAGCCAGCTCTGATGGCACTATAGGTATGTCTACATTGCAAAGTGTGGCCTAGTGCAAATATACCCAAGCTGGTGGAAAGTATCCTGAGCTGTGGATATAATGCAAGTTCAGTCTATTTGCACCACGTCTGAGCTGAGAAACTGTCCCAAATATTACACACACACACACACACACATACACAAACAAAAAGCATCATTCACTTTGCACTGAATTGCCATTAAGTACTATAAATCTAAGGAATCTTAATTTTAAATACCTAATCATTTAAAGATATGGAAGGTAGCGGTTGCCAGAAGGTAAATACATATTCACCATGCTATTCAATAACATGTAATTGATTTTTTTTTGTAAAACTGAGTATTTACTTACCCAGTTCATTCCAATGCACTTCTCACACAATAAGATGTGTAAGGCCCCATTACATGTACAGGCAAAGGTGTGATGGGATCTGATGCATAATCCACACAATCGCACTACCGGCAATGCTACATGTACCTGACAGGAGGTGTGACTCTGGGATCATGAATCAGATCCCATCATGACTTCTTGTTAGTGTAGGAGGATCTCAGGATCATGGTCCTGGGCTTGCCCTGCACCAGCAAGAAGCAAACTCCCACAGCTGGGAGCCCCCTCAGCTGACAGGGTTCCCAGCTAGGGGCCATACAATGTGCTCCTACGGTTAGGAGCCAGCATCACCTAGGAGCTCCCAGGCTTGGGGGTGGACATGCCCAGTTGGAAGCTTCTACCAGCTGATGAGGTTCCCAGCCACTGGGGCCCCTGGTCACAAATTCAATTAATGGCATGATAGGGGCAGCTACAAAACTATTACATATATTTTGTGGAATAATTTTGTATCTTATTCCTCTTTTTATCATGCCATTAATTGAGTAAACCTGTGGCAGGGTGACCACTTAAGATGTGACAAATTGGTTAATCACACCCTAAGTGTAATGTGTAAATGTGGGGGAGGGTCCAAGGCAGAGATAAGTCATTGCTAGTCAATTTTACTCTGGGAGAATTCCTTTTATTTGCCCAAGCTGTGAGCCTGTAAAGTTTCTGCTTCTCTCTTTTATGTACAGGACTCACAATGTTAAACCTTTTACACATTTTTTTGTTACTGGGTTTTACACAGTGGGTGTATTAGCATGGTGTAATGCAGCATGATGCAGGGATACCAAAGCTAGTTCTGACCTAATTAATTTGTATACTGGAAGCCACATTAGTGGCAGGGCATATTAGCCTGGGGAGAGCCCTGGACTGAAGTGGCTAAACAGTTTCTAGCACCTGAGATAGTTTATTTGGAGCTATCTTGGGTATTTCTATGGGGCATTAAAATATATTATGTTGATAACCCACCTTTAGATTCGGTGTAATAAGCATGATACCTATTAAACCCATTTTCTAATAAACTGCAATAGTAGCAGTGGAACATGTAACAGCCTCCATACTTTCAGGGTAAAGTAAGAAACAGATATTATGCAGGCACTATGAATCCCAAATTGTGTGTGGCTGAAGTCTGCTACCTTCCTTTCAGTGGGTCTCCTCACCAAAGGTGACACAATTCAATATAAGTAGTAGTAGTAGACTACTATAAGTAGTAGAATCTGGTCCTTTATTTTAAAAATGAACATAAATTAGACTGCTTACAGAAACTGTACTGTTTATAATTTACCCAGTACTGACACAACTTATATGTATTATAGGATAAATACCATTGGATTCTAAAGTTAAAACTACACATAATATAGCTATTGGAAAGGTAATGGCAATTATCTGTAAATATGCAATTTGCTTCCTTTGTAATAACTAATGAAAGGAAAAGCAAGCATATATCTTTAACCATTCAAGAAAAGGAGATTAATAATGCCTACAAAAGTTGATGGAAGCTTAAAATGTTACTGGAAAAATAGATACATAATTAGATTAAGATAAAAGAGTTCAAATAGTATGACAGCCTTGATAATGGGACGCAATGTTTTAATACACTAGACTTTAATATGTAGAGACTCAGGTTCTAAATTGCAAATAAAATATTTAGGGTGGTGGTCTCAGTCTGGCTTCTTTGGGACTCATACCTGTGTCACACATGTATTACACAGAGTTTGGTACAAATGTATATGCCAGGTAGTTAGTTTTGTTAGGAGGAAGTGACTGAATCACAGTAAGCTGCTGTGAAGAGGTTTGAACAGAACCTGACTGAGCTACACACATTTTTTAAATGTCATCAATTCCATCAGTTTTTTGGGAGCTGACATTTGCATAATTTTATTTAAAAAAAAGAAAAATGTAAATCTATGTATTTATTTTTATGCCATTTACACATGAGTTTAGAGAGATTTTCCTTACCAATGGAAAGCATTCTCCTAGTAGCTACACAGAGGGCCAAATAAATGGTATACTCTGCTATGAAATGCTCCAATAATGCAAAGCAGCTGTAAAACTGGCTTACCTGGACTTTTAAAACTGGGTTTATGACTGGTTTGCATCACTAGAATAAAGCTGCTAGAGCTCATGAGTGAATCTTGCTCTGGTTTCTTTTGAATTAATGCCCAATTGCTTCTTGATTTACTGTCATTGACCCATATGAAAAGTCTTTTCTGCTTTCCCATATCACTGCTAGAACTCATAAGAACATTTAAAAAATTCCCACTTCGAATTTGAAAAAATTGTAACTCTTTAAAAAAAATCAACCCAGCTGTAAACATCATTTTATTTTTGTTCACAATAATTTCATCCTTAGTTTTTACACATTATTGACTCATGCAAATTCCTACTGAAGTAATGAATGTTTGCCTGAATGACGTCTGAATAAAAGCTGAGTCAGAGATGCAGGACTTATCTTCTACAGGTAACTACATTTAACTTCTTTAACCTTTTAAACCTTCTTTAACTTTTAAAATAATAAGTTACATTGTCAAGTCCCAATACTATTTGGTTGTCTTTATTCAAACTCCTTTTAACTTTGATAAAATTTCTGAGAAAATGGTTGATGAGGTGCCATTTTTAAAATCCAGTTTAGATGACATGTGTATTTGGGGCATACTGGGAAAAACTTCAGTCCACTTTTTCTGAAATGCCTTCTCTCCAATATTTTACACTTCTAGTAGAATACTGAGGTTAAAAGACTCAATTTAGATCAAAGGAGAATTTTGTCTCATGTCTCTTGTCAGCATCTACGCTGTCATAAAACTGAAGGGAAACATTGTGGGTGTTATTTTTCAGGGATTAGCAATATTTTCAGTTCTCTTTGAAATATATGCTTGAATATTATTTATTTTTAAGGATCAGGGTAAAAAAGTGTCTATTTGTTCCCCAAAGACTGGGCATTGTCTCCTTTGTATGTATATATACAAAAGCCATTGACGATGCAAAGTTATAAGACAGTGGCCTTCTGTTTCTTTAGTTAGCTTCATTTCATTTTTAAACAGCCAATGCTTAAATGTCTTCCTCATCAATAAGGTGATTGATGTTGTGATCATTAACACTGCATCATGAATAGAAAGCTTTTACCATTCCTGTTAACTAATCAAGTGTAATTCCTTTTCCACACAGCACCTACAGACCCAAAATGAATGTGGAATAACCAAACATTTCGAATTTCATCTATTTCTTTTTTTAATGAAATTTATTGTCTCTATTTAGTCCTTTTGTCAAAGAAAAAAATTAGAAGTTTACACTTATATTTCGCATAAGTATGTATGTGATTCTTAGGAAAGATTCTGGATTAACAAACTCAGGTTCTCTATTACAACAAAATAGTGGCACAGACCCAACAATGCCTTGAAATTGGCCAAATGACCTGCTTCTAGGGATGAAAGGGTAATTCAGTCTCCCAGCCTATGCTGTCTTTGGGATGGAATCCAGCCTCACTAAAATGACAAGTTTTCACCTTTAGTCGCCACTGAAACTGCCACAAAAGTGCCATCCTGTGGCCAATGTGGTGATGTTTATGGTGATGTGGACTGGGCTACTGAATTAGCACAGCCCACCAAACAACTGTCAGATGGTTACATTTTCAACCACTGCTGAACTGGCCTAGGTATGAAGTTGTCTAACTGCAGAACTGAAAGGTTCTATATATCCTCTTACTAATCTCGAGCCATGTAGTCCTTCCTGCATTCCTGTTTTAACTAATTGGTAGAGATCAGAGAAAAACATGAGTATCTAGAGAAAAGGCAAGAATTAATATTCTCGATGAGCAGAAGTGGAAATATTAAGAAAGTAGGGGCAAGATCATGTCCAGCCATTCTTCAGATTCCCTCCCCACCTTCCTTAACTTTCAATGTTAAATATAACCGTTTACTCTGTGGTTCAAAGTTCTGCACAAGCCAGTTCCTGCCAATCTCTCTGGTCTTTTCTCTTTCCGTTCATCTTGTTGCCAGCCAAAATGCATAATTAACTACATAATTATCTATCATCTTCTTCTGTTGCTTTTGGCTATCTGCCATTACACATATAACTCAGTGTCTGACCCAGTGTGCTGTTTCCTCCATCTTTCAAATCCTTACATACAACTCATTTTTTTCAGATAGCCCATTAACTTAATCCCCATCCCTGCATGTGTTATGGAAAGGGAGGAGAAAGACACACAGAGAGACAGACAGACAGAGAGCACATTAATTAAAGTAATAAAAATTTGAAATGGGAACTAAATTTCCCTACTCGCAGTGACTGTAAGTTCCTAGCAACCCTTGCTACAGGAATTTGGTCTAATATACTGAGGGTGCTATTAGGGCTGTCAGTTAATTGCCATCAGCATACACGATTAATGCATTACTTGGTTCTTGCATTAATTTTTTAATATGTTAATTGCACATGTGGATTTGGAGCCTGTACCCAGGCTCTACTTTGCTGCCATCACTGCTGCCTCCAGGCTGCCCAGTGGGGCAGCAGTGACAGTGCAAAGGACTGTAGGGAAGCTCAGTCATGAGCTCCAGGCTGCTGTAACAGGAAGGCCCAGGGCAGGGACGGGACAATGACACAGACACACGACCAGTCGCAGCATACACGTGGCCAGGAACACAGCTGGGCAGCATGTAGAACAGTGCCCAGCAGGTAAGTCTGTGGAGGGAAAAGGTGGATAGGAAACAGAAGAGGTGGGGGGGCAGACCAAGGTCCCCATGGTAAGGGAGGGAGTGGGGCAGGGACAGGCTAGGGCAGGTCATGGGATGGAGCTGCAGGCAGCTTGTCTATGGTTATATAACATGCAGACTATTTTTGGAAGGTCCCAAGAAGAAGGGCTGTCTAGGATCCTGTACTGGCTCTGAATTCATGTGTCAGGTTTAATTCACGGGGTGGCTCAGAGTCAGCACATGGTCTTGGACTTGGTGTGCTAGATCCACCCCAGCAGGTGGCTGGGTCAGTGTGCACGGCTGGACCCAGCATCCTGGGTCTAATACTGTGTGTTGGGTGAGTTCCATCACTCTGGCCAAGGGCCAAGCCTGTGCACAGATACAATCTAGAATTTTTTTTTTGCAGGGGGAGTTTCCCCAAAAGTCTGGACGTTTTGTAGCAGGGGGAGGGGATGGTTGGGTTACAAGTGGTAGCAGCATTAATCACTATGGCTCCCAGAGCTACAGCAAATAATACTACCCCAACTTCTGTTCCTCGCTCCCCTCTTGCTCACCCCTAATCATCTCTAGCTGGTTTTGGGGACAGAGATGCATGTTATAAGTGAGAAAATATGGTAAACAACAAAACCAAAGCAACAAGGAAAATAGTTAATGAAAAATATTTTTTTAAATTGCTGAAAAGCTTTTTGAAATCATTAAAGGGAAAAAAAAAGATATGGTATATATTTGCATATTTCAATCTATGCTTAGAAAGTTGCCTTGCTTCCCTATGATGTTAAACTCTTAGTCTGATCACCTAAAAGTAATTTAAGATTTCGCTTAATGTGAAGTGCAAGGTTATCCAGGTCCTCTGATGTTACAGAAAAATAAAGGACTCTGATACCTGCCTGCCCTGTATTCAGATTTCCTTGTGGTTTCAGGTAGTACCCTTGTAATTTGATATTAAATATTTTAAAAACCCTGTATGAATAACTTCAGCTAAGTATATGCTATCTACCAGTTTAGAAAGAAAATCTAAGTGCAGCAGGCCAAATGCACCCCTGGCATAAACTACAATTAGTTTAATGTACTTATACCAAAGACTGAGTTTTTTCATTATGTTAATTTAAAACTGAAATTCAACAAATTTGATGCACAAGCTTCTTCGGGTGAATCTGATCTCTTTTATTAGACCAACTTAAATAATTAGAAAAACACAAATTTGATACTGAATATTACAGTAAATGACAAATTAATGGAGAAGTGGATTGTAGTTTAGCACACTATTTGAACTAATAATGGTACTAGATGGCAAGGTTCAGTTTGAGATGTTTTCCTTCTGTAGAATATGTATTAAAAATGCATAGTGGGCATCATTGTTATTTTACATCCTTGGTTTTACACAAATATGTATATGAGATAACTCTACTAGATTTAATGAAAGCAACACCTGAGGTTTTTTCTCCTGCATAACATATCTTTGTGAACAGAGCCAGGACATAGTAATACCACAGCTAAATCACAAACTGCTAATGCTGCAATAAAAAATAATGTTTAAGGGTATAGCAGTTATACCTGATAATGTTCCTTTTGCATGCTTACCAACCATCAACAGAAGCTGCTTTCAGTTTTTCAAGGCTTTTATTCTGCTTTACTCAATTTTGCTATATCACGAAGATAAGATGCAGGCTCTTTCTCGCTAACAAAACCAGTTAATCATCAACATATTTTACACATTATCATGAAAGAGACATTTTTAACTTTTTAACTCTGGCTGTACTTAGTTTATTTTATATATTTTATTCATTTTATTTGCTTTGTTATTTAATTTATATGTTTGATTTCTTGTGTGTGTGTAAACCATTGAAACAAAAACTTTGGCACACATTGATAGAACGGGGACTTGCAGGGTATGGTTTCAATCTCAATAAATTGCTTTAGGGTGTGTGTTTACAATTTCACTTGTTTCTTGTTGATTATTTGATTTTTAAGTGTTTGTCATACTCCTGCTGCCTTGGCCTGACTACACTGCTCAAGTTGGAGTCTGTTGTTCCTCAACACTTGTAATTCATCAGTCAATGCCTCTTCAGTGATACACTGCCCTAGCTTACCAATCTTTAGCTCCTCACTGTATGCATTAACTTTGCACTGTGTAAAACAAACAAAAAATGTGTAAAAAAATTCAGGTATCTACCATATACCACATGCCCCTAAATACCTAGTGACACCTAGTTTTGGGAAGGCAAAATAACAAAAAAATATTTTTCCAGAGTCACAGCTTCATACTGGCCTCCTGGAGCAAGGATAGAGTCCTTTTGCCAGTGCCACTTGCCCTCCCCTTACTGCTCAGCCAAAAGCTGGAAGTTAAACCCTGTAGCAGCCACTGCTGAACTAACCAAGCTTTTGTCGGATCATCAGGCTTTGCCTCTTCTGCCTGTGGCCATGAGGAAGGCAGCACAGAAGCCGACCGTTCTAGCATCCCCATGCCTCTGTTCCAGTGTGCAAATCGACTTTCTCACTTAAAACAAATGCACATTAATTTGAGATGGCTATTTTTTGGGGAAAAGGTATGTGCAGTATGTGAGTAAATACAGTACCCAACTATTATGTGGACATGGTTTATGTGTAATAATAACCGTGGAAGTAAAACTTAAGGGTGCCTATACATGAGCATGGAGGCTGCTCTGACACACTGTAATTCCAGCACATCAGAGCAGATTGGATGAATTGAGTCTACTGGAGTGTGGCAATTACTGCATTCTACAAGCCTCCCATGTCTTGTGTATCAGCATCCCCACGCTTCAAAATGCCAGTGGGCATTATCTAAAACTTGTTTGATGGCAGGGATACTGATACACAAGATGCTCAGGGTGCTTTAATTAGAACAGCTCTCAGAGCCTCTTTAATTAAAGCACTCCCCCCAGCCATAACCACTCCCAGAGCATGTGTATAAATGCCCTGCATTCCTAGTTGCACCAATGAGACTCACTCTCACAGAGTTACATTGCTGTAAATAACCACAGATTTTGGCTCATCGATATTTAATGTTCTTATCTGCAAAGCTAACTTGCATGACCTATAATAGGAAAATACAGAAAGGATCAAAGATGCTCCCTTCTCAGTTCTGCACTTTATTACATGCATGGTCCAAAGTCCATCAGGGTACACTACTCCTAAAACCAGGTTCTTGCTCTAAGGCTCTATTAGCTGATTTCAGTCATATTGTTATTACCATAATGACCTGAATCCAAGATGACCCTGAATGACCCCCCAATGAAATTAGATTTTATACATGGAAAATTTATAAATTTCTTATTTTTTTCCTATGTATAGAATTTAATTATTGGAGGGTCATCTTAAATTCATCCCCTTTTCTGTTCTAGCAGGGAAAGCAGTGGCAAGGGGGAGGCAGGTGATGGTATACTCTACAGTAGGAGGGCAATCAGTGGGCCAGGCAGTAGAGGGGCAAGAGGTAGAGGAAGAGGTGAAGGGATCGTCAGTGGGTGGGACAGGCAGTGGTAGGGGAGAGGGGGAGGTCAAGGGGATTGGTTCCTGCCTCTTGCTCCCCATACCTTGTCCTCTGACACCTGTTCCTGCACTACTTGCTCTCCTGTGCCTGATCCCCCAATGCTTCTGCCTCCCCCACCCAACAAAGGCCCCCCCTGCTGCTGCTACCAGGCTGGTCTGAGATCATGCTCTTTGCCCCAGGTTGGAGCTGGGCAAGAGCCTACTTGAGTAGAGCAAGGGTAAGCAGCAGGCTGCAGAGAAGGAGGTAGCCCCAATCCTATAAACATTTATGTATGTACATCGTTTTACTCATTTGAGTAATCCTGCTAAGTCAATGAGATTGTGTAAGTGTTTTAAAGTTAAGCAACTGTATAAACAACTGTAGGGCTGGGAAACTAGAGAGGAACTCTCCGATCACTATCCAGAAAAAAAAAAGAAAGGATTAATTCAATGGAGAAACTTCTCAGTAATATATGCACAAAAAGACTGGCACAAGGCATCAGCTCTCAAAGAAGATAAAACAGTACTCTGCTAATCACATGAAAAGATAATCATTTCAATGAAAATATTCTCTCCAGGACTGCATGAAGAAGATGACAAATTTCATTTTCACAGGAATCTCAAGGACAGAAAAAATACTTAAAAATAGAAACATGCTAATACAATAAATGTCAAATCAATCATACTGCAGATGAACTGGAATAAATAAGAGGTCTTGTGAGGCTGAAAAGCAAGTAAACCTCACATTTATCCACTTGCTTTCAACCTCCTAGGCGAATTTCTAGCTAACATCTCTAAAATGTATCTTCTTTGCAGCAACTGCTGAGTTAGGACTACAGAGATTTCAAAAATCTAAGAATTTTGAATTAGATTATTCTTTTAGACTTACAATATGGCATGGGAATAAACACCCATAATATTCAGCCTTTGGTTCTGAAGCTTGAAATTCAAGTATCACCATTCACTCTAAAAATCAGAGAGATTCCAGTGTCAAAAATACCTGCCACTGAAAAAAGTGGTGCGGCACACGTGGCATCAATGTGTGGAGCCAGAAAAGGAGCCTAGCTAGCCAGAGCCATGCTCTGGCTGTCAGCCAAGTCCTGAGCAGCCAGCTCCATGATGCTCCTGCCCTGGCAGGCCCCCAGGACCCTAGGTAAGGCTGCTGGGGCCAGCACAAAAGCTGACCCTAGCCTCCCCTACTCCAATCTTGCAGCACTCTGGAGCACACATGCAGGGGTGTGCCTGGAGACAAGTAGGAGCTGCACATATATGTTTCTATTTGTCCCATAGGAAATGTGCCCCTCTGCAGGTGCATGCTGATCAGGAGTGCAAGTTCACTCAGAGGTCCAATAGGTAGAACAGAATCTGCTGGTTACTATATTTTTTTGCTTTACTTGGAGTAACTCACAGACCAAATTTCCCCGAGTCTACCAGCAACGTATTTATTCTTGTTGCTCTTCCTGTTTCAGATAATTTGGTGAGCAGTTCAAGTTCTCACAGCTGAATGGGAAAAAAAACCTGTAAGAGGCATATTTGCTGATACCATCATTTGACTGAGCAAATGTTTCACAACTTCATATTACACTACCACCTTGCATTATAAGCATGTGACGTCTTTTAGCAAAGATGCATCTAACTAATACTTACCTAGCATTTCCCAAGTCTGTCAAAGTCAAGGGTGATGAGGTCCATGGGGAAGCATGCAGGTGGAGAATCAGGAAACAATAGTCTTGAGAAACTCTTGTGGTTTTTAATCAATTAGATGACCCATAATGACTGATGATGTAAAAAATCACTGTTCATCACTAGTGATTTGCAGATGGTGGAAGCTCATTCAAATAAATTTTACCTCTCTCATTTTTTAAACTGTGTGTGTGTAATTTAAACAGCTGGTGAAAACCTCTCTACTATTACTCATTACAAATAAGCATGTTCAGCTGCTGAAAGATGTTTGTTTCCTTTCAAAGAATTAGCTTACAAAAATGTTATACCACACAGATTGGATTAGAAGAAAGGGAAAAAAGGACTACATCATGTTTAATTTATTTCTTCTATACTTGGTACTCTGCATAGAATAGACTGACTTCCTCAAATACAATATAATGAATTCTTTTAATATTCAATAAAATCCCAGGAAGCTGTTTTCCTTCTTATTTTCTTCTTTACATATTGTGGACCTAAATCTGATTAGTGGACCTAAACCTAAATATTTAAACATTTCAGAACCTGAAAGTTCCAATTTATATTCACTTTTAAAGTTGGATGATACTTCAGGAAACCAACATTCTTATTTGGTTTGAATTAGTTTACCTATTTCCAGTCTTTACCCCAAACTTATATTTTAATAACATGACATGGGCTTTTGTGAATCTGTGTCTAACTGTAAACACTGTAGTACATGCTACATAAATATTTAATGTAATGCCATATGTAACTTTCCACCCAAACATGTGCTTTTGATAAATTAAAAGCAGCTTATTTGGTGCAGTAGAGGCTCAGTCTGATAATCACACAAACCACATAAAACATGAAAAAGCAAACAAGCAGTAAAAAAAAAGTTCCTCCAAGATTACTTAATAGTAAACTGAGCAATAATAACAACTTAATAATAAACTGAACAACTGGGTACAATGTCAAGATATAAAATTAATAAGCATAAATTAAAATGCAGTCTTTAAGTCTAGCCATAGCATGCCACAATAAATTATAACCCTTCTTAATAAAGAGCTAAACTGGAGCACATGCTGTTTCTATCATTCCATAAACTGCAATACAGAGAATATTATTTTGCACTTTCAGTAAACGTTCCATCCATTTCATTTCAGATATTATAGCAAGTAACTCTTACACTGCTATATTCTATGTACATTAACATATTGCATTTATTTTCTCTTCTCTCTTCACCTATGGTAAGTGCTTGTGAAATGTGCTGGTTTGGCCAGCCTCAAGATCCAAGGTCCTCATCCTGCCATTTAAGAGGCAGAATATGGGTAGAAATAATGCAGCATTTCTTAACCTGATCAAGAGGGTTCATTCCAGAGTTGAGGAAGAGAATAACTTACAGAGCCACAGGGCTTTGCCTGTGCTGGGACTGATCAGTGAGGAGCTGGAAGCTATGCCTACACTGGTGCTGCTTCTGCTCGCTCCCCAGCATCCTTCCATTCCCCCCCCCACCCCCTGCCTCGAACCAGAGACAGGTTGTTTTAGCCCACAGCTCGAAGAAGATTGCCAGCCCCTGTTATAGATTACTGTGCACTATTTACTAGGAGGATTTCCAGCAAAATTATTTTGCTGTTGAAAAGTGATGATCAGTTAAATTACATTTTTTGTGTAAGACTCTTGTACTCATTAGAAAAGTTCAGGATTTCAATGAAAAAAATCTCAGACCAGAAAATAAACAGTTTTGTATTTTAGCTTTTCTAAGAATCATTTTTTTGTTTTAATTGAAAATTTTAGTACCAGGGAAAGGAGGGAAGTCAAGCCAATTCTATGACTTATTGCCAATGCAGGAAGAGAGGGAGTCTCTCTGCTCCTGAGTCCTTCTGAAAGAATAATTGCCATTAACTAGCAATGCTTCGCTGTAACTCTGCTATGGGAGAAAAGCCGACCAGTACCCATTGAGAACTCCGACTTAGGGGACCACTGGCCAACAAAATGAAGAAGCTGGTTAATACAGGTAAGAAGGATGTCTCTGAGACAGGTGGAAGACAGAACAGGATTATACCCTGTTAGACCTTTTGTTTCTGTAGCTATTATTAATATATATTAAGTTGTATTGTATAATACAACCAAATTCATAAATAGTGACCTACCTAATTTGCGGAGGCCGGGCAGCCATTTCAAGGGCAGAGCACAGCAAACATCTGATTGGCCAAGGGGCCTCAGTGGCCTTGCTCCTCATTGCTGATTGGCTGCAAGGGCTGTCCATCATTTGAGGAGCTAGCATTTTCTTTTCTGTAAGTTTTTTTTCCTCCTACGGATTTTGCAAGCATTGCCTGGATTTCACAGGCAATGCTGGATTTTGTAGAATCCACAAAATTGCAAGTTTGGTAGGTCTTTATTCATAAAGCTGAAAAGTAGGAAAGGGGGGATTTCCCAGGTAGCATTCCTAAAATAAAAAATAAGTTGTCTGAACTCTGGGAACTCACAATGATTTAGATGTCATTTGAATACACTGCTTTTTTACTTTTTTTGTCTAGTTTATGTAACACTCAACAGAACATTCCCTCATCTATTAGCTTCTGTATGTATGCAAAACATTTCAAACTACATTACAGATGGGTAACCAGCAGTAGAATGATTTCAAATTGTGAATTGGTTTCACTTTCCATGCCTTTTCCATCCTGCCCATCACCTTTCATTCACTGTTGAGATGTCTACTCTTGACATAGAAGTCAATATGCTAAAATATGTTACATTTTCAAACAATCGTCTTCATATTTTTTCTCATGTTTTGGAGCAGTGCCGTGAAGTAACCATAAAACCAGCAGGATAACTTGGGATGGGATGGTGGGGCACTACCCACAGAAGCCAACTAGTAAGGGTCCTGAAACTGCACCCCCACTCCTGTGAAGTCTGTGCCCTGAAAGCAGGAGCAGCCCCATGGCATTGCTCTTGCAGCAGCATCCAGGTAAACAGTTGCAACAATCGGGGTGGGCAAACCATGGTGTGGCTGTGACAGCAGCTGCAGCTGGAGACTGTTTTTGAGTCCCCAACATAGGTAAGATTCCCATGCCCCCCCCTCCAGTGCTCAGGGGCACCTCCCCAAGCCCACTCCCCCCCACTCTCCCACAAGGTTTGCCCAGGGCACAAAACCTGGTTATGTCTCTATGCAAGGCTAATTTCTTGTTCTCTTTAAATTCTTGTGTCTTGATGTCTGCAAAAACTTGAAAACTAGTAGGCTGCTGATATACTGAGTCCCTTACACAGCATGCTAACCAGTACTGTCTCACTGTTTCCTTGTATTTCCTCACCTAGGCAGATCCAGAGGAGCTCACTTTGCACTGATGTCTCTGAGGTTACTGACATACCCATGTAGCTCCTGCTCAGGGCTGCCATATGTGCCATGAGCTAGATAAGCTCACCAGCTAGTTGGCATAGGGTCTGTCCAGAGTCAGGGCCAGCAGCACAGGCAGCTGTGCAGGGTGACATATTGAAGCAAAAATGGTGTGTACACACTTTGCACATGCTTACTGGGGGCCACTTTGGGAGTCCAGGCATGTTTAAAAGGAAGCAGTTTTGGCCCTGCTGAGCCATCACTCCAGGGCTTTGTCTGCTACCCAGCCTCGCCAGGTCCCGGGTATGTTGGGGGAGGGAGAAAAGGGAGTGGCAGAATTTCATTTGCCTAGGGTGTCAAAAATCTTTGCACACCTCCTATCTAGAGTCTCTGCTTTCAAGCAGCTCCAGAACCCAAGGGCCACTACTGATTATCCCCTCTTTTCCCCTGCTGCTGAATTTAGTGGGGGAATAGGGGAGGAGAAGGAAAAACAGTAGCAGTGCCCACTTCCTGGGCTCCAGGTCTGCAGGACAATGGGCTGACCTTGCACTCACCAGTTGGTGATCTCAGAGAGCTCACGATGAGCGGTGTCCTGGCAGGAGCAAACATGCTGGTGACCTCAGAGAGTTCAATGTGCATGTGGCACACAGCCAAAGAGGGGTGTAATGGTTATGCTGCACCTCCCATGGATCCACCCCTGCTCCTCCATCAGACTGTATCCAGCTGCTGTCTCCTACTTAAATTATAAGGACCTGTGGGTAGAGACCAGCTTTTTTTAAATCTGTGTTTTGTTCAGTGTCTCAGGATGAGATCCAAGTCCATGAGTAAAAGTCCTTAGGCACAGTATATCAATCTATCGGTAATAGTGATAGAAGAACCTGACATAGTAACTTGCTTGTGTGCCTTGGCCCCAAGTGTCCTGGTTGGGACCTGTAGGTGAGCTGGGAATTGCATGTTGGTTTCCAAATACCACCCCAGCAGCTGGAACCAGCTGATTCTTCTTTCTGTATCTGACAAGGATGGGTAGGCTTTCTACACAAACCTCTGAATGGTGGTTACCTACTAAACCAGTGGCTTAAAAGACTTGATCAGCATCATATCATGGATCTAACATAAAGCCCAGGACAGAACCTACATCTCCTGCAATCACAGTTTAAGTGAAATTTGGAAGCACATCTTTAAAAGGAAGTCCTGTTATGCCCTTATTAGGACAGCAACTGCACACCACTCATTCATTAAGAACGAATCCAAACCTTTCCCAATAATCTGTGGTATTTGTGGTTACAGTGCACCAGAGAAAGGTGAACTGAACTTTATAAAACCTCCATTAACTTTTGAGTTTCAGTTACTTGAGTTTTGGGCATCACTTACGATGTACAGTGCTCTCAAACAGGGATGACATTCTTGGAATGATGTAGAGACTAAAATAGAAATGATTATAGGGAAACCTTTCTCTAGAAGTGCCAGTACAATATGTTTTAGGCAGTCTGCCAACAGTTTTGACCAGAGACCAGTGAACATATCTCTTTATTACTTTGCTTTTACTTCTATCTTATTCAAATTGCTCTGGCAGGCAAAAGAAGAGCATCTTTACCTGTTTTCAACATGTTTTCAAAATGCTGTTTTCAAACAAACAAGGGAAATACTGGTTTTCTTTTGAAAATGTAAGAATAAATGGTAAAAATTAAATATTACTTACTTTTTAAATGAAATATTAGTTACCTTTTTAAAATATTTGGTTGCATATTTTTCCCTACATATTTTTTCTAAAAAGTGGAATAATTTAAGAAAATATTTGTGTAACTTGTTTTTGGCCCAAATGTCCAAAATGGACAGCCAGAAAATGGCTATGAGGAGTATATTCTTCTCTGACTCTGTGGCATTTCTAAGTAGGGGCAAGGCACTGATTTGCTTCATTAGTCTAAATTTAAATAATTCCAGAAAACTAAGGTGGCATAACTGGAGTTGCAAAATTTCATTTTTCAAAATGCAAACAACATTTCTGATTAAAAATTTTTATTTGAATTTTGCCACCTGTAATTTGTCACGCTTCTGCTCCACTGAGGTGATGATCAGTCTTTGATGTTTACTGAAATGCTTTGGACCTTACAGAACTGGGCTCTGGCCAAGGTAGAGGTTCATTTTTTAAAAGGTATTTGGGACTGACACAACAGCAATGAAACATAAGATATGTCTACCCTGCCATCATGCTACAGGCAAGAGTGCTGCTGCGAGGGACATCATACCCATTTCCTCCTGCTTTGTGTATACCAATTCCTGAAAATGAAGCAACAAAGCCATATTGTAGCCTTATGGTAGCCCTGAGCATATGACAAAAAGCATGCTAAAAACCGAAAGCTTATGAACAGGATGGACACATGATCAGGATGGACATATGATCACCTTATTGGCAACTAGTACCTAACTGTTATAACAACCCCAAACTACTCAGGGAAGTTGTTCTAGTCTGGATTTCAACTGGTACCAGTTTGGTAAGAAAACTATGTTCTTGTTACACTCTCCTGGCAGAGCTGGCCTTAGAGAAAATGGTGCCCTTGGTAAACTTGCGTTTTAGCACCCTTTCCTCCCCACCTTTGTTTCAGAAATAAAGTTGTACTCTCAAAAGGTTTTTTATAAATTACTAAAAAAATACAAAACAGGAAATGACACAAAATTCAATTTATTTTTTGAATTTTATTCAAATAATAAATGTCATAAAATAATATTATAGCTAAGTGACAAACTGAACATTAAACAAATAAATAATTACTAATAAAACAGCAACAAATAAAAAAAACTTTGTACACCAAGATTTCAAGATTCAAAAGACAACTCTGCATGCCTGTGCTGCTCTGATACTGTGTGTGATGGGTCTATACTTTGAGCCATAGTATTCTTGATAGACAGGATGACCACCAAAGATAATCTATCATCTCCCATGGTCAATCACTATTATGTTCTGATGAGCTTCAAGTTTGAGAAGCTCTGTTCACTGCTCACCACTGATATGGGCATGGTTAACAGGATCCTAAATGTTGTGCATGTTTGGGAAGTTATCATGAAGTTCATTATTCTAAATAGATTGTAGAACTTCTTGAGGAGTACTATTATCCATTGGAAGAAGTCTACAAAGATAGCCAAGTCCTTCACAGAGGTCAATGCCATTCATGTCAGAGCTCTTTCCATATGTCAATGCACAATGAAGGTCCTTACAATGTTTCTTCAAAGTTTCTTTGTCAGGGAGTTGCCTCACATTATATAGAAGGCCCTAAGGTTCACATGTTGATTCATTTACTCGAACTGTTTTTTCATGGACACTCTCACTCCATCTAAGCCAGCTGAAAAATGTAAGTTTGAACTTGACTTCTGGATTCTTAATGGTTTCATCTTCACATTCTTAGCCAAACTGACATTTTTTATGATGAACATGTGGGGGCTGGTTTTAACACTAGATCAACACCAAGATTTTCAGTATTTCCTTAGATGTTGTAAGAGCTCCTTTGTACCCGACTTTCCCGTAGTGGAAAGTGGGTGGATTGGAGACCCCCCATCTTGTGCCCCCCAGCCCCCTGGCCCTCCTCCTCCAGCTCAGACTGGGTAAACTCCAGCCTGCAGCACATTCCCCTTCCCTCACCGCCCCCCCCCCCCCGCTCCTTCCTGCAGTCAGCACTAGAGCTGGAAGACAGGGTTGGGGCTAGGGGAGAGAGACTGTTGTTCTCCCAGCACCTCTCCCAGAATGGCTCCAAAGTGGAGCTCCATTTCTGGCCCCACAACCAAACAGTGAAGGTCACTTGGGTCGAGGGGTGGGTGCTCTAACTCATGGTGCTTTCTGTCAGTGCCCTTGAAAACATCGGTGAGCTAACATGCCAGAGCGAATGCTTCATGATGGATACCAGCATCGATGTGCACTGATTCAGCCAATGCAATGACAGCATCAAGGATTTTGGCTGTTTGGTGTGAAACAGCTTTAATGCTTTCAATTCTGCACTCCCAGCATATTTTGCATACTGGTTTAACAATGACATTGTAAGATTTTCACAGATGATGTCAATGATGAATAGAGGCAGAAAACAGAATATAGATCCTTTGCAGAATCCTGAAGAGGGACTTAGATGCTGTTGAAGAAGTTGCAACATCTGCTACCATGAGACTGAGTGAGTGGCATGCACATAGAATGAAAAATGCTCTTGGGTTTTGACCAGTGATTCTTGATTGTACACCCATGTTTTTCCCCTTCATATTTGCACCATTGTCATAACCGTGGCCCCTGCAGTCTTGGATATTTATGTTGTATTCATAGATTGTTAGGGGCTGGAAGAGACCTCGCAAATCATTAGGAACAGCCCCCCTCCCCACTCTAGGCAGGAAGACAACTAGGGTCAAGTGACCCCAGTGAGAGGACTGTCTAGTCTCCTCTTGAAAACCTCTAGGGTAAGTGACTGCACCACCTCTGGAGGAAGTTTTTTCCACAGTCTGGACACCCTGACTGTGAAGGAATTTTTCCTGGTATTAAGCATGAAGTGGCCTTTCAGGAGTTTATATACATTGATCCTGGTCTTCCCCAGGGGTGCCCTAGTGAACAGTTGTTCACCAAGCTCCTGATGCACTACTCTTATATAGCAGTAAGCCACTATCAAGTCCCCTCTCAACCTTCTCTTCTTTCAGCTAAAGAGGCCCATGTCCCACAGCCTTTCCTCAAATGGCTTGCCTTGCGACTCCCTGATCATACAGGCAGCTCTTTTCTGGACCCTTTCAAGTTTTTCCATGTCCTTATTGAAGTACGGCACCCAGAACTGGATGCAGTACTCCAACTGTGGTCTCATCAGTGCTGATTACAGTGGGAGTATCACTTCCTTAATTTTACACAAGATGCATTGATCCATGCCAGCGTGTTATTTGCCCTGCTGGCCACTGTATCACACTCATGGCTCATGTTCATGCGATGGTCAATCATTACCCCTAGGTCCCTTTCGGCTGTGGTGCAAGTCAGGTTATCACCTCCAAGCCTATATGTATGTTGAGGGTTATTTGCTCCCGGATGGGGTACCTTACACTTGGAAGTATTAAACTTCATCTGGTTCTGGTCTGCCCAACTCTCTAGCTAGTCCAGATTTGTCTGTATCTGCAAGAATTCCTTCAGAGAAATAAGTATAGTATTAGTTAACCCTTCTCCTGTGCACTCATCCACTGTTGTAAAACCAATAAAGTACTCCTCAATGGTCACTGCCATCTAAAGTATTGAGGAATAGTAAAAGATATCATTTCAAAATGGCTGACATCTGGAGTGCAGACCAATATCATGGAGTAGTACTTGGCACTCCTCGACTTTTAAGAATATTTTGCAGCATTTTCTTTGCTAATAATTCAATTATCTAATTTTGGATTCTTTTTCTTCAGTAGTGATTTGTCATCTTCCTGGAAAGTATGTATTGCAAATGTTCCTTCATTATACTTTCCTAGCAACTACACCAACCCCAAGAGGTTCCCCATTGTTCGTTGTGATGAGCCTGTCAGATGAGCCTTAAAAGCCATGTTATTTTAAAAAATATAAAGTGTAATGGTCATAAGCCTCTCTAGAATGTTCTTCAGTGTTTTGTCTCTTGTTTAATCACAGGTTGAAGATCTAGAGTGATGCAGTTATCCTGTTTTATCCTTTGCTCTGTTTTGATCTATGTTTGGCAGGAACTGAAATGACTAGGCAACTTCTCATGATGCATGATAATATGAGATGTGCTTCCAATCATTTGACTCCTCGAGTGCTAGAGATGACTTTGGATTCAAGTTGAAGAGCTTGCAGCAGAAACAAAAAACCTTGTCAGTCAACTTGTCAGTGAGTAAAGCAGCCAGCGCTGGTTCAGAACTTCACCATTTTCAAGATTTCTGTGTAAAAATGGCAATTCAGATCATCCAGAGGAAGACCCATGACTTTTGGTGGACCATTGGTAACTAGCAGATCTTGAATTCTGGGTGTTAGATTGGGCCATACAGCAGAATCAAAAGTTGAATCACCAACACTTATAATGGGAATTGTTTAACCTCTGTCACTCTTTGGCTATCTCCCTATATGAGTCTGATGTCTGCTGGAGGGGGATTATTGGTGAGTTAAAATGGCTACGAAGCCGTCCAATCTGTGCTCTGCAATTTTTCCACAGATATGACAGGTGGTGCCTTGGAGGGGGGTGGGGAGGGACACAGCTGTTCCCCAGAATATTGTGTGCTTTCCTTCCTCCTCTGCTGTTTCTTGGCTTCCTGAGAAAGATGGTTCTCTTTGAAGTGGGCTGTAGTTTGATGTATTGAGACATGTTACCAGCCAGCACTTCCAGGTTTGTAAGGCTGATGCCACCCTTCTTAAGGTATGCTTTCAGGGTGCACTTGTAGCACTTCCTCTGTCCTCTGTGCATCCTCTTACTATTACTAAGTTGAGAGAAAAGGACTGCTTCAGGAGGCCATCCACACACTGTGGCCAGCCCAGGGGAGTTGAAGTTTGATCTTTGCCTCAATGCTGGTTATGTTAGCTGCAGAGGGGATGCTGGCATTGGTGCAGTGGTCTTCCTATCTAATGTGAAGGATGTTGCTGAGGGAACACTGATGAAACCATTCAAGGTACTTAAGATGGCTTTGATATGTTAGCCATGCCTCACACCCATAGATAAATGTGGAGATAACCACTACATTGTGGACTAGGATCTTAGTTTCCATCTGCAGATCTTGGTCAGTAAAGACACAGCAAAGCAGCTTTCCAAAGGATACACTGGCACAGCAACTCCTATGTTCAATTTCTACATCAAGACTGATTGACTGAGAGAGGTGGCTGCCAAGATATGGGACATGCTCTATATTTTCCAGGGGTTTTCCATCAATGGTGATTTGTGGAGGGTGGGGGCCAGCTTGTGCTGTGACAGGCTGATGGAGCACCTTGGTCTTCCCAATGTTAAGGGAGAGTCCCAGGTTACAATAGGCACCAAAAAAAAGGTCAAGGGTAGACTGCATATCAGTCTTAGTGTGCACAAGGGTAACAGTCATCAGTGTACTGAAGGTCCATGATGCCAGTCTTGATAACTTTCATTTTCCTGTGAAGGTGCCACACGTTGAAAACCTGACCATCCATTCGGTACTCTATCCCAGTTCCAGGAGGCAGGCAGCCACAGATAAGAATCAAAATCACAGCAAAATAGATGGAGGAAAGGGTTGGGGTGTTGATATAGGCAGCAGCAAGAGTGGCTAATGGGGCTTAGCCCCCCCCTAAACATGATGCAGCCCAGCCAAGGACATCCGGCACAGCAGGGGTGGGGAGGGAGTGAGGAAGATGC
>NW_017728912.1:18268576-18273062 GCF_001723895.1 Crocodylus porosus
AGGGGAGGGGCAGGTACTACACAGCCGGCAGGACACAGGACTGAGCCATGAGCAGCTCATCTGGGCAGTGCAGCTTCTGCTGCTATGTGCACCCCAGGAGGCATGGGGGGGTGCATGCCCTTGGATCTGTGCAGGGCAGGACAGGCTGCCACTGCGGGCTGGGGCTGCACTGGGCTGCTCCCAGTGGGGGTGGGAGGGGAGGTTGGGAAAAGCCCAGTGCAGCCTCTGCTCCAGTCTGCAGCAGCACCCTGCCCTACCCCACGCAGATCCAGGGCTACGTGCCTCCCACGTGCTCTCGGGATGCCTGCAGCATCAGGAGCCACCACCTCCTCCCCATGCCTGCCAGAGAACAATGACAATTTGGAGTGGGGCGGGTGCAGAGATCCCAGAGGCTCCATTCCCTTCAGCATAGCAGCACAGCTGAGTCTGGCTGTGCTCTGGTCCCTGGCAGTGCAGGGCTAGGGCTGGTACAGGGAGGCAGCTGGGGTCAGTGCGGAGCTGGACAGTGGCCGATTCACTGACATGGGGGCGATGACCCTAGGCACAGGGGAAAGGGTGGCTGCAAGGGTGCAGCAGGCTCTAGCCCCGATCCTAGGCCCAGTTCCACTTTGCTCCCTCCCAATCCCTGCTCGGTCACAGGCCCACTCCCTCCCCCTCTCCCACAGCCCTTTCCCCTCCCCCCCCACCAGACTTTCCTGCCTGGTGGGGGTGTGCACATGTGCATACATGGTCAGCCTCCCCTGCCCCCAATTTTTTTTCTCCCTCCGCCTATGGGTGGTGACACAGTCCTGTTTGACACCAGGATGGATAGTAAATGGGTTTGTCTCTGATACATTGCAAAGGACTGTGGCAGTCATCCCATCATGGAGTAGCCTGAGGACAATGATGAACTTCAGTGCATATCCAAACCTAGCCAATACTAGTGGCATCAACCAACCAGTACTAGTGACATCATTATTCTGGCCTGGATGAAGAATTTCTGTTTCATCTGGGTCTCTGTTTCTCTTGTGATGATTCTTGGAAGCTGAATTGTGGATCATGCATTTTTTGTCTGATGTCTCCTCTGTGACCATCTCACTACTACTGCATGGCTTGTTTTTACCAGATTTCAAGTATTTTTTAATTACGTCTGAATCTTTTTCCATTGCAGTCATTAACATAACTTTTCACTTCCTGTTCTTCACCCTTGGTATTCTCAAGTACTTGTGACATTTTGTTTCTTTCCAAGTTTCATGAATGGTGAAAATTATAATGAGCATCCCAGCACATGCTTGCATACCTCGGCAAGGGTCACAGCCAGTGAAAATTAAAATGAACAGCCTGGCTCTGACCCGGCTCCTGCCACTGAGGAGCCACCCTCCTCACCCTGGTGGTGCAGCTCTGGTATATATTACTAGTCAGGCACTTAAGGGAGTTAAAAGCCCGTTAATGACCCACTGTTATTTACTTCACAGGTGTTAACAATCATCTCCTTTAGCTGCCTGAATAGTAATACCAGAGCTGCATCAACTGTCCCACCCCCACCTCTGCCTGCAGAGCTGTTCCATGCCAGCAGCACCCCCCTGACCAGGGCACCTTGGGTGGTCACCTAGCTGCCCACCCCTAAGGTTAGCTCTCCCTCCTGGCCTACCAAGGGTCCCTGACCATTAGCAAAATCCCTGACCTTTTCCCTTTCTACACTCCAGAGGAAGGGAAGGCCCAATCAGTAACATGGAAGTGTCTCTTCTCATCATGCTGCCTGTTGGGTTCTAGATCCCTCAGTTGGACCCTCCATAACTCACACTTCAGAACTTGAAGCCATGCCATAGCTTTAATTCAATCCCCATTCTTTGTGTGCAGCGAAAGGAAAAAAACCGCATGTAGCAGGTAGCCCACAGGACCCCAAAATGGTTCCCAGAAACACAAGATCTCTGACAAGAGTGGAGCTGAAACAGAGAACTTCAAGTGACTTCTCCAAGTGGGAAAAAAAATTGTAGCAGGCTCCCCCAGCCCCCTGAGAAGCCAAATCACCTGGGTCTGCATTTCCTCTGGAACTCAATGACAGCAGCAGGGACCTGGAGTCCAGGTTCAATATTTGACCACTTGCACATGATGCTATGCAGCCTAAAGAATGGGAAGGAGAAGAATGGAAGGGTGAAGCAACAGGGAAAGAGGGTGCAGCTAGAACACTTTTGCATTCTACTCATGAGCCTGGCACCTAAGCCTTTATGCAAGCAGAGCCAAGTGACTCCACTGTTCATAAATTGGCTAGTCAGCCTTTCTAGAGAAGGTTTCCCATCCCCCACTGAGGCAGATCCAGAGAGGGTGCAGTGGCCCAGTCGCATCCTGGAGGCTGTCCAGAACCCTTGCTTTCACACAGCTCTGGTGTTCAGGTGGTAAGGGCTGCCACGACCGCTCATCCCTCCTTCCCCCTGCTGGTGAATTCAGCAGGGAGGGAATGGGGGAGAAGAGCAAGCAGCAGTATTCATCCTGTTGGCAAGCAAAAGCAAAAAGCAGGGGTTCTAGCCAGACTCCACCCTGATCAGCTGGGAAGCTCAGAGTTCACTGTTCATGTGGAGCTCCAGCAGAAGCCTGCATTAACTAGAAAGTGAGATCAGAGCTCACTGAATATGAGCAGCAGGGCCAAAGTAGGAGGCCACACCCACTTTGCCTTTTCCTGAATCTTCTACTGTCCTCCGTTAGTGGATATCTTCACTACTGCTGAGCTCGCCAACATCCAATTCTAGTCAGCGATTTTGTGGCTTTGTTTACTTTTCCCAACTTTGGGTCCAATCTGCTATTAAAACACAAATGTCCAATGTTTGGTAAAAATATCTAACACATTATCCTTTCAGTCCGTATTTCACCTGAATTTATACCTACCCTATGAAATCCTACATGATGTCTCCAAAGAGCAACAATATAATTACAGATTTTTTTTCAATAGACACAAAGGTTCTTTAAAGTAACTATGAAAATGTTAGGATGGTGAAATGTTGAGAAGCCAGTTTGTGGACACTGAAGCCAATTGTCCCTTCTTGGATAAAGGCCTAAATTCCAGGCTTTTCATTGGGTGGATTGCAAAAGTTAGGATGGAGGTGAAACACGTGCTCCCCTATCCCAGGTCAGATTGCAATACTAATATTGAAGTTATTCGCTGCCAAGCCACATTCAGTGGGCAGCACTTGCGAACGTTACTGGATCCAACTAACTATGGTTCTGTGGCCCTTTCTCACCTACTTTGAACTATGCAAAGACAGCACAGAGACCTTCCCTGCAGCACAGAAGACATATGAAATATGTAGCCATTTTATCTGTGGAATTTCAACAACATTGGTGAGGCTTATACTCTCCTTATTACAGGTGAATTCTCCTATATGACACAGAGTGTAACCACATGAAAAGTTTGAATTGCACTTCTGAAAGAGCTGCACTTAATTCTGTTATGCTGCGCTCTAGTATTTGCAAGTCATCACATCATGAGCAGACCCAAAATCACAAATGCAAAAACTATATATTTATATATAGTTATATATATTATATATATATAAACTATATATTTATATCCTAATAAATGTGAATTTTACAAGGCGGGAGGAATTCTTTCAGAAGCATTAGTGCAGAGCCAGAACTGTGTTTGGCTCATGCATGCTACATATTAATCTAACCATATAAGGTTAGCATTTCCAGAAAAAGATGTGGTGTACAAAAACCCCCAGAAGGTCTATGTATGAAGGAAAATAAGATAAACATTTTTGGGTCTGATTCTTCTACCTCTACTCATGTTAAGTAGCGTTACTGACTTTTAACATTCAAGCTACATGAGCAAACATTACTTAATGTATGTAAGAGTGGTATATAGATCCCATGGTGTTACAGATATTAGCCCTGCTGACATATTATTATCCTCAGTAGTTGATATCCTGATAGTGACATAGGCAGTTATGAAATCAAAGCATATATTGTTCCAGAGATCACCAATAAGGGCTATTTGCAAAATTAACTGAGATCTCAAAATGAATGAGCCTATGGTCCTTAACTGGGACAGAATCGTCTTCTATGCTAGAAAGGTATGGATACATACCATTTGACCAAGCTTTTTTAAAAGCACATTGTTTATTTATTTATTTTTTTAAATGAAAAGTGGCCTAATCATTGGATCTGTGGAAAACTCCCCATGCGCTCACCCACCCACATAACAAGACAATGTATTTTTCTACATTTAACTGTAAAAGTTCAACGATGTGTAAAATGAGCCTTGAGTGAGATTATTAGATGCTATCAGCTCCTGAAAGTGTGTGTGACAAGATCTGATAATGCGTTGAGGATCAATGCATCTGTCCTTCTTGCATCTCTGCTCTTCTGAAGAGAAAGCAACTGTCAGAGCTAGTGAAGAGATCACAGTTGCTCAGCAACAGTAACAACACAAACGTGCTCCTTGCATCGACTTGGCAAAATAAAATAAAATAAAATAAATACACACACATATTTTATATATATATATATA
>NW_017728912.1:18273162-18278004 GCF_001723895.1 Crocodylus porosus
TGGTTGGAAAAAATGCATGATGCCATGGCACCTGGAGACAGAGCTAAAAATCGAGATATTACTTAAACTTGCTAGCAAAAGTTAGACTATGGCCTATATACGTACCATATCTTCTTTCAGTTATGATTTGGTGTGAATGAAAAATGTGTATGCTCTAGGTGGTACTGCAAACTTGAAATAAAATCCCATATGAAAAAGTCTAATAGAATAATTAGGAATTAATCTACTAGGATTCTATAGGAAATATTGATAGCATTAAAGGATTTTTTTTTTTTTTACCATTTGGTAGTATGTTGTCACTATCACATATAGTTTCTCTATTAAATTATATGAGATGTTCAAAAAAACAAAACAAAAAACAACCTCCCCCCAAAAACCCAACCCCCAAAAAACTCCATTGCAAAGTTATCATTCCATATTAAATCATTTAGGGTATTTTCATAAAGGATCAGTTGCCAATTGAAATTAAGCATGTGAGAGTTCCAGTTTAATCAAGCAACAGGAGCTTGAAAATACGCTGGATTAATAGCTAATTTACATTATTTATTTTTCTTCTTAAATTTCAGCAACTGCTTGCCTTTTTGTTATTTGTGAATTGAAGACCGATGAGCATGGCTCTCCTGGAACTTTCCCCACAATCAGTTATCAGATTCAAAGAGCAAGGGCTCATTGGACATATTTCCATATACAAAACAAACGGAATGGGAAAATTAAATGATCTAATGTAACAAAGGAACAAAATGAAATTATTTCTTGCCATATTCTTTGTTTGTCTATTCTTAACTACCATCTCAGGGAAGTGTAAATTAAAAGTTGAAATGATTTATTTCAGAAACTAAATAAATAGAGCCCACTGCTGCTTTTTCATTTCTTTGTGTACCTTCACTTCTTGCTTTTCCCCCCCCGAAAGCTCTATTTCAACAAGCACATGTAAATGTCTATAATTGCAAAAGAAAATGTTAATATATAACATTTACACACTTCAACAGCTTCAAAGTTGTTTCATTGAATAAGTATGCCTAAAAGAAAATTTATATACAGCAGCTAGAAACCCGCCTAAATGCTGCTTTAGTGGGAAATTCTGTGACGAAGCCTTAAAAGCAGGAACAAAAAGGAGTGGGGGGGGGGGATCAAATAGCCTCATCTTCCACCTAATTCAAGCCATTTAGAAGCTCTGTGCCTAAGCCAAGGATTACCAGTGATACCATCTACTTCAGTTTGCAGTGCCTAAAGAAAGCATCCCTCTTATTAAAAAAAAGAAGAAGTTTAAAGCCAAATAATTCAGGCTTGCATAAATCTTTAATAGGACCTACCCACCCAGGATTGACTGCACTTTCTTTTCTCTGCCCAAGGGAAACTCAATATGTCTTAGAAGAGAATAATAGTAACTCCATCTTGTGTGTTATATGATATCTTCAAGTAATCCAGAGGATTTTGCCTTTGTCTGTCATAAACAAAAGGCCACCCATACATAATGTGTCCAGGCTTTTCCAGTCTCCTCACCTTAGCAGGTGACACCCAGAAGATGGACGTTGAAGACTTAGCCAGCTAGTTGCTAGAGGCAAATTTACTCTCAAGGCAATTTGGAAATGAAAAACAAAAGCAAATTCTCTCCTTGTAAGAACAAAGAATGGTTTGCACCCTGAAGTAGTCCCAATTTTCCAGAGCTTTGTTTAAAAGTTATGGTAAAGGGCCAAACCATATGTTTCCATGCTGTTGTTTTGACTTGATTTTTGCTATTGTCATTGATGATAAAAAGAGTTACTTGTAAGAGATTCATTGGCCAAAAAGCAAGTGTATAAATTGGGAAATAAAAGAACAATTTGGACAGACACATAAGGACATTGGCACCCAAGGGTTTCCATTTTAACAAATAAACAACAAACACGTTTATAAAGCCCCATACTCCTATCACAGCTAAAGCATCTGGTGGCCTAAACACACAACTATAATATAATATTAGAACATTATCGAAAAAAATATTTGAAGGTCTAATAAAGTGGCAGAGTGTTCAAGATATGCAAAAAATGCAAACAAAAAAAATTAGACTGATTTTTAAAAAGGGGTGTGAGTGTGGTAAGTTAAAGTGAGGCTGATGTTCCAGGGACTGTAGTACACCAAGCATTCAAACATCCACCAGCCTTGCTTAAAAAATGAATCCTCCTTAGCTGCCAGGATAAATACTGACAAGAATGAGGTCCAGGAGAAGGCCTGGAATATAGCCAGCACACAGAACTTAGTAAAGGTTTTGAAAACCTGAGAACTTCTAGCTTTGAACGAGAAGAAAATTAAAAAAAAAAAAAAAGTCAATTTGGCACTTTAAAAGTAGCCAATATAAAGAATTCAGGGCAGGTGTTATATGATCATGGCTTCTCAATCCCAAGCAGGTGTAGCTGTTGCAAACAGCAGAGAAAAGCTGATGCATGGACAACTAAGAGGCAATTACAATAGTCAAGCCTTAGTGCCTCAAGCATGTATGCTGCAATAGAAAACTTGTTTATGGGATACAAAAGTCCAGTTATTGCTTTCAGCCATTCATGTGTATACACTAAATAATATTTGGGGTGAAGAGATACATCGTGCATCTTTTGACCACTCGCATAAGAGGATCTGCTACATTTTCAGTGCCTGGCATTAGATGTCAAACGCAGTTCTGGCCAAGACCTGGCCCATCCTTCCATAGCATATGTAGCAGGTGTGAATAGCATTAAGTAGACTAGTCTTTCCAGCTGATGACAAGATAAAGCTTTATAGCTCAAGTAGCACTCACAGTCCAAGACAATTAACATTTTCTGCTAGTTAAATCACAGTGGTATCTGCTGGCTTTGGCATCAAAAGTATGGAAAGCAATAGTGCTAGAAACACTGGAGATTAAAGTATATTTATGTATATATGACTACATGTGTAAGCCCGGCTTGAAAAAAACAGTGGACACATTATTAAAATACACCTATACTTTTAGGAGCTGTGAGGAGAACAAATGTAATGAATGCAACAAAAAAATATCAAAAAAATACAGAACTAACAAACTTAATCAAGGTTTAGTATATCACCAAAAATTTAATTCAACCATTTCCTTTTATGTTGAAAAAGGAGATATTTTTTAGGACATAGCAACCATTGTAAATAATTGCCATTGTAATACCACTGTAAATAATCTGTTAAATACCTATCATGAAACCAAAGCAGAACACAACACATGGAAGTATTTAATGTTCCAGAATACTTTTTGTATGACTGCACTCCTGAAACGAGACTTGGAATGGTGACTGCTCTGTAGTGGAGGACATTTTAAGTACAACCAGCTCCACAATTGTGCCTCCCTTCACCACTTGCATTTTCTTTCGACACTCTCATCCCATGCCTTGCTCCATTTTACTCTAGCAAACTAGCAGATTGCAGACACTTCAGACTTATGCCCTGTACTAAGACTCCTCTGCTTAAAGTCTTTGGCTCAGCAAATGAGCTGCAGCTGGTGCAGAGAACACAATGCAATTAAGAAAGGGTGTGTGTACAAAGGGCGGTGATCCTGTGCCATCTCAGTCCCTTTGCATAAACTAGAGCCAACTTAAGACTCTTTTTAATTCATGCCAACACCTCCAGCAGCCAAATGTGTCAGCCAAAGGCTCACTGGGACACAGGACACCCTGCAAATGCCCTTATGCTAGATGCAGGATTGGGCTTGTAGGAGACATTACATCAGCTTTATACCACTGCACTGAGCTATTTTTTGTGATTGGCTATAGCTCACTGAAAAAAGCAGTGCATTGTGCCCACATGGCTAGTATAAGATTTTGTATAGAGCACAGATGCACTCAACATTTACAGCATCCTAGTTTTGGAAAGTAATTAACATAACTAAGTTTCAGTTAATCTTTAAGGGAATTTATACACATGCTCCAGGGCACGTCAAATGAGCTTTAGTTAAAGCACCCCCGCCACCATTTTTCAGCATGGCAATGCTGATACAACATGATGCTGGAGTCTGCTCCAGCAGACTTTATTAATTGAGTCTGCTCCAATGTATTGTAATTACAGCATGTCTGAGCAGCCTTGCTGCACATGTATAGGTGCCCTAAAAGACTTGGGTCCAGATCCAATAAAGAAACTGCACTTTGCAATTCTCAGTTTGGTGTAAATTCTTTACACTGAACTTTTAGGTTTCTTGGCCCTGGACAAGAATCCAAAAGCCTAAGTGAGGCCCCTGTGCTTTCCATCAAGTGCATGGGGTGAGTTAAGGGGCCTCAGATCCAACCTGCATATTGACCAGGAAGTGTACGTAAAAAGAGTGTGTTCAGCATGCAGCACCTTAGAGCTAGCCACTCAATGACTACTGATGGATTTGAGTCTTAAAGGTGTTGGATTGGGTTGAGATCCACAACCCTGGACCTTTTTTCTGGATAGTCATCCACCTACAGCTTTTCTTTCAAAGACCAGAATAACGCTCATTTCTAGTCTTTTAAAATCCAGCCAGAGGCACTGGTACCTGCCTCTTGTACATAATACTGTGGTTAAAGCAGCTGCCCAGGACATGGGAAACAGAAGTGTAGTTTTACAAGGGGATTCAAACCTACTGTCCCCATATGACTGCCCTAGTCCTAGCCATCCAGGATAGGACTGGCACTCTCCACTCTGATTGTGTACTGTGCAAAAAATCAGTTATGATTCATTCAGCCAGAAATTAAATAGTAGTTAGTAGTTAATTAGTTTCTAGGGTTGGAAGGGACCTGAGTAGATCATCTAGTCCGACCCCCTGCCATGGCAGGAAAGAGTACTGGGGGTCAAACAACCCCAGCAAGGTGTACATCTAACCTCCTCTTAAAGACTCCCAGCATAGGAGCC
>NW_017728912.1:18278837-18285323 GCF_001723895.1 Crocodylus porosus
GATCATAGAAGGCCACCAGGTTGGTCTGACAGGACCTGCCACTGATGAACCCATGTTGGTTGCCCCTAAGCATGACCTCCCCTGCTGGCCCTTTGTGGATATGTGCCAGAATAATTTCTAAATAATTCCGAATAATTTCTGAATAATTTCAGAATAATTTCAAAGGCAGGTCCCCACTTTCCTGAAGAACAGCTCTAACCACTTGGCAAGTGACCTCTCAACTTTTGGACCACTGTCAAACCGCAAAATTTGTTAGACTACCTTATGGCCTTATTATCACAATTTCAATAGAAAAGTGGGAAGCCCTAGTGTCATCTACAGATTGCTTATCATGGCTTCACAAACTGTTCCTGGACCATAGTTTGGGAATTTCTGCACAAAGCTATAACATATAAATTAACTGGAGGATCCCATAACAACCAAAAGGAAGTGTGGACTGCCACCATCATGCGAATATTAACAAGTGTTTTTTCTGCAATATTTGCTTGACTATGGGGTTAACTCATGTGTCACAAGGTGAAAAAGATGCACTTTTCAGATGTGCTAAATGTTGAAACCATAGGCGACTGGTAGGGGGTGCATGTGCCCCCAATGGCCGACACTGATGCTGTTGGTAGGGCTGGTGCACCCCTTGAAAGGGCCTCCGCTGTCAGCAGCTTCTGCAGGTGCCCCCCAGATTCAGGAGGCACCAGTCATTCATGGTTGGAACTACATCTACTACATTGTGGGTACTACCACAATAGTACTAATAAATAACATATCAGATAACAACAATACAGGTTTTATTTTTTAATGCTTCCATTGCTTAGAAAATATAATACGTAATTACATTTTAAATGTTTGAATTCACAATGTTTTCTGTCCTTTGTTTCCTTGGTTGCCAATAATTCTTTGTTTCATGGTTTGAATCAGCATTTTCTCACAGAAATCCTTGGGGTTTTTTAGATCAGTTGGTCATAGATACATTGCATATTGTTGGTTGCAATCATGTTTATCCTCTAGGGAGATATGGATTTGATTTCCCCTGCTAGACAGTTGAATCCTTCTAATCTTGTTCCACAGAAAGAAACCAACTGCTTAGACTAGAAAAGGACTAAAAGCCAAGAAGTTCTTGATTTCATCCAATATAGGCTAAATTCTGACTTACAGTATCGATGAAAGCAAATCACTTGATCACTTTTTGTATCAGTACTTACCATATTTACTCAAATCTAAGACAAGGTTTACCCCCCTCCCCCCCAGTCAAGCATGGGGAGAAAAGTCCCTCATCTTAGATTTGCATGCAAAGTGCGTGGGGTGGGGGGGCTCCTGCTGTGACTCTGACTTTAGCCCTGAGCTCTGGCTGGGTCCAGAGTCAGACCCATAGCAGCCTCCTGTCCCCAGCACCACCTGTCCTCTGCAGCCTCGCCCCTTCCCTCCCCTCCCCCCCAATCCCCCCCCTTTATGGTCAGGCACAGCTTGTCTTTGGCTCAGGCTGGGCTCCCCCAGGAACAGAGCACATGGAAACTCCTTCCCCTGCCTGGCCAATCAGCAGTGGGAGGGCCAATGTGCTCTAGGAGGGAAGAGAGCCGGAGCAGAATCTGACAATAAGGTGGGAGGGGGAAGCGGCAGAGGTTCTGGGGAGTTGGGGATGGGGAAGTGCTGCAGGGGAAGAAGTGGGGGGCGGGGGCAGAGGGCAAGGTGACAACCTTACCCCTCCAGCCACCTGACCCCCCTAGCCACAATTTTCTCTGTTGTAGCTGGGGTGGGGGGAGGGAGAAGAGATAAATTTAAGACAACCCGCCGATAATTAGATCCTATCCCTGGAAAGTGTAACAAATTTATATATTTTTTCTATATACGAAATCTAATTATTAAGGGGGTCATCCTAAAGTCAGGATCAACTTAGATTCAAGTAAATATGGTAAATGGGTATATTATCTAAGTAATACAGTAATGTTCAACAAGGGTGTCTTAAGATTCTTCAAGGGTTCTGTTGGGTGCTACACTGTTAGGTACACAAACATTATCCACAAGACAAACCCAGAGAGATTTCAAATAGGAATCTATAGTGCTAAAAGCTAAACTCTGAAGTTTTCTGAAGAGTGCCTTGAGTCTAAAATGGTTGACAATCACTGATCTAATAGATTTGTGGTTTTTATTTTTTAATGTGTTTGGATTTAATCTTTTCCAGCCTGGTCATTTTGTTCTGTTCCAATTTATATTTTTCTTTTAATTCTATGTCAGGTCATGATGTCCATGGTAAAATGAAAATGCTGTAATTTTTTCCCACTATTGTTTAGAACTTTAGATATATTCAGCATGTCAAAATGCTGTATAGTAACATGTAAATAAAAAGACAAAGTAGGAGAGACATGAAAAATACTCACAGAAAAACATGAAATTTGATTAATTCCTTTAGTGTAAATAATTCCATGTATTATCAGTTTCAAAATATTTTGTTTTGAGGTAAATAATTTTCAACAATAACAGTAAGGGGACAGAAAATCTGGATGGAATAATAAGAAAACGTAGGCATTATGATGAGAAACACCCCTTGAAATAAGCTACATTTATGAGAAGCATCAGCATACTTCCTTAGTTTAAAGGGAGATTGTATTGTTTTTAGGGACGAGACCTACAGAGTGGGGTCAAAATTGAAAAATAATTCCTTTCCCAGATTTATTGGTGGGGGTGGTAAGAGCCTTTCATGACCAACTGCTCCTTTCCCTCCATGCCCTATGTACCTCTCTGATGCAATAGCCAGAGGTTAAGACTGTTCTTGGTCCAAACATAGACTCATTCTACCAATTCAAAGCTGCTTAATTATGAGGAAGATAAGTTAATATTTTAAATGACTATGAGTATAATCAGGTGTCTCACACCTGCACATCATGTGCCAGCTCTGCCCCACAGACTAGGGAACCCTTATCAAGCTCTGATTTTGTTACAGGTTTTTCTAAGTAAAAGGAGTTTCTTTGGAAATTGATGCAATCTAAACATATTGCAATCTAAACCATTTTACAGATTGAGTACTTTAGCTAGTTAGACAGTACAGCTTCATATTAGCATGTGTCACTCAGTTTATGAAACCAGATTACTTTCATTTCCAGGAAGTATTATCTGCTATCTAATTTACTATGCATGGGACTAGTGTGAAAGCACCATCTCTGAAAGTGAGAAAAGTTAGGTACCCCACCAAAAGAGCCTTTTAATGGTACAGTTTCCCAGAATGATCTTCAATGACCATGTTTACAGTGGCGTTTTGACTGTAAGGTGCATGAAATGAAGTTGTAAAACTACTGTTAATGTTAACGTTAACAAGTTTCATGGGCAGATACAGGATTTTGAGAAGTGGGGTGTAGATGGTGTGGTGCATCGTCACATATAACCACAACACATTTTTCTCTAGTTAAAAAAATACCAGAAGCTTTACAATATGCTAGGGGCCTAGAGCTATATTATTGAGTTTAAGATTGAAGCAAAAAAAAAATTACTCTATTGGAATGTGCATTAATTTGCTGTATTATACATTATGTACAGAAACACAACACACTAGGCAAAAATAATTAAAAAGTTGTTTCGTTAGTCCTGTAGTTATTACAACTAACTGTACATCTTTCAGAATCAGAAAACAAAATCAAGCCTTCTCAATATCTTGGCATTGCATCTAATGCTTCAGTGCAAGTTATTTCCACACCCAAGTTAATGCTTTAGCTAGCATTAAAAACATTCTGCCGAGCTATGCAATAACAATTACATTACCAGGAGCTGCTAACAGACAGCAGAATTGCAGAAGAAAGGCTGGCATGATCAATGGAACATCAAGACCATTAAAAAAGAAAGAGGGTAGTTAACACCTCTGGAGTTTAGAAGGGATCAGGTAGATTACAGTGAGCCAGGAAGTCAACTGACTCCCTTAGGGCTGCCTGAGTAGAAATGCTGCTGCCACTGTCAGAGAGTTGGTTTAAACTTTGGGTGAAGCAGGGATCAAAGGGGTGTGGGGTGCAGCTGCCCCACTGCCTCCTCCCTGGATTCTCCCCTGATAAATTCTCATGTCTGAGTGCTGTGAGGAGCAGGGAGGAATTATTTTTTATTCCCCCCACCCCCAACTTCACATCGTATTGTCTTTGGATAACCACATAACAAGGGACAACTGAAACAGCTTCCCTGTTGCAAATGTTACTTTTCTATTTGCTAATAATTCACAAGGTGATTTTTGTGAACATTTTGGCTGATAAAACATTCCCAGAACATTTGGTGTGAAAGCTTCCACAAGCCATATTTTGACCATTTACTATGCATGCAACTCGTCACCCCAAACATCACATGGCATTAATACTATTTCCTAATTCAAAGTTAAAAGGCTTTCAGATTTTACATAGTATGGACCACCTAAATACCTCATAGACTGAATGAATTTACAATTCAAATTCTCCAAACAAGCCATGCCTTCGGAACAGGAATACCCAGGAGTAAAAGTGAAGCAGCTTTTCTCTTTGTTGATGTATTTTCACAGTCCAGCAATATTTACCAGGCAACATGACTCCAAGATGCCCTAATATTCAAAAATGAGACCAGAAAAATGTGTCATTGGAGTACAACATGTGTTTGTGACAGTTTGGCTGCCATGGAAACTACTTGGTATTCAGTGTAACTGTAGCAATGTTACAAAAGACAGAATTTGAACAACTGTCCCTTTGGGATTTAAGCCATGGCAAACAGCTCTAGAACAGTGGACACGTACACCAACAATGAACTGTAAAGGAGTATGTACAGAAGCAAAGGTGCTTGTGCAAGCTCTTTACCAGATGACTCCTTTAGTACAATGGTGCATTACAAAGCTTGTTGCTTCCTAAGAGATTTGGGCAACTTTCTAAAGATTGCCATGTTTAAAGAAGATGAAGGTGCATTGTCCATGCACTAGGGAATTTCTAGAATTTCCTTCCCTGGAGGTTTTCAAGGAAGAGGCAGGATAGGCAACTGTCTTTTTGGGATTGGTTTAGATTTAGTAACAGGTCATCCTGCATGAACTAGATGACTTTTGAGACAGAATCCTATGAGTAGAAGGTATGATGGCCACTGAAAAGTGTAGCTGTGTTACAAATCTTGAGTTCAGTCAACTGGTATGGGTCCAGCCTTCCCCTGCTAGGATACACTCCTATTTTCCTGGCCTTTCCCCTCCCTCTCTTCAGTCATACCCTCCTTTCTTTTTTCTGCTGTTATTTACAGCTGTCCTCTTGGTATTTAAGTGGTAAATATCAGGCCTGATAAGGTCAGACATGATAAAAGAGGTGGTACTAGTGAAGTGGGCCAGCAGCATAGGGTTGTTGTGACATTGGGAACAGGGGTACTTGGTCTAGCAATGCATAAGAAGATAAGATATAGACAAATATATTTGGGAGATGTAGGGAGGACAGGAAGTGGAAGTGGTGGAAGAAGGTACAACAATGTTGGACAAAGAGAAAAAGAAAGACTATTCAACTAAGATCTTTCTAAGTTAACAGGTTTGGCCAGCTACAAACCTCCTAGTGTCTCAGTGATAAAGCACCATATGTCAGGTAGGAATATTGCTGGATTTTTTTCTTTTGTCTTCTTGTATTTTCGGGAGAGGATCCTATACAATATTGCACCAGTCCTGAATGTCTGTTTAAGCTATGTCAGTTCCTTAGTAAATCCATTTATTTTTAGGTTATACCCATATCCCTAGTCCTTTGTCTCCTTTTTTTTAAATAGTCTCTAACAATTAGGTTTTTGGGTGCTATGAAAATATTAATCTTAACTACTTGTAATAATAAACTACAGCTGGATACATGATCTCTACCCCATGACTAGGCAGGACCATGTTATCTATTTGATTAATTTACTTTTCTTTAACATGTATGTATCTAGGGAGGCATTCCTGCAGTAAAAATATAGGCAAAGTGTTGCCTTTACTGTTTGATTTCCACCAGGATTTGCAAGCATAGTCGTTTAAATCAAAAACATTTAAATTTAAAATGTTACTATTAAAGGTTCCTTTTATAAGCAACTGCTTGGAACCCACCCACAACATTACTGACTCTTTTTTCATTTGAGTAGACTTCAATTTTTTTTGTCTCTTCTCTTGTCTCCCAGAAAATCATTGTTGTGGTTTATCAGTTTTTAATACATATTGGTGTAAGTAAATGACTGTCCCTGATGGTCTTAATCTAAACAAAACTGAAACAAGCATAAGATGGCTGCTGTGCTTCAGTATACCAGGTGTATCCCATATGTACATTCATAAAAGAAATGTCTGCAAAACAGAAATCACTAGTTTAATTCCGCAGGGGTAGCAGTGGACGTAGTCTTTCTGGACTTTAGGAAGGCCTTCATAGATTTCATAGACATTAGGGCTGGAAGGGACCGGAAGGTCACTGAGTCCAGCCCCCTGCCCAAAGGACAGGAAGTCAGCTGGGGTCATAGGATCCCAGCAAGATAAGCATCCAATTTGCTCTTGAAGGTGTTCAGTGTAGGTGCTTGAAC
>NW_017728912.1:18287748-18299609 GCF_001723895.1 Crocodylus porosus
GGAGGCGCTACTTCACTGTCAGGGCAGCTAGGGTCTGGAACCAGCTTCCAAGAGAAGTGGTGCTGGCTCCTACCTTAGGGGTCTTTAAGAGGAGGCTAGATGAACCCCTTGCTGGGGGTCATTTGACGCCAGTACTTTTTCCTGCCATGGCAGGATGATCTGCTTAGGTCCCTTCTGACCCTACCAACTATGAAACTATGAAACTCTTGAATGTCAAGATAAATGGCCAGATTTGGAGTGCTGTTGGTGTACACACTCAGTGCAAGTCAGGGGCCTGGGAGTAAAGGTGACTCGAATCTATCTTTTGCCCTAATCAATTGGTGTATCTAGACTGGGGTAGTTTGCCTACACTTAGTTGCAGCAGCCTGTAATGTGCTTTCATTATACCACCTGTGAGCCTCCCCTAAAACCTGAAGCTGCAGCTCAGGATGGATGTGGTGTACGCTATCTTCACCATTCCCTGTTCTGTATATCACAGGAAGATCATCTTCCTAATTGGAGCAATCTCTGGGTTTGCTACACTATCTGTTACCACTGCAGTGCAAAAAAGACAATGATGCCTCTCTGCTGCTACCGGCCATAATTACACAAAGTGTGGCTGAAAAGAACAAATAGCATCCTTTATGTTGAAGGAATGTAGGGCAGAAAAGACTGAGGAACATCTCAATATCTTACTGACTGGCTATGTAATGTTTTAAATGCGATTAAGTCAAATGAAGGTTTTCAGTGCCTTTAGATTTTTCCATGGAGCAGTTTACTTTTATATTCATTCAGCTACATTCTACTGGACAGCCAAGGCTCCATCCTTGTCTCAATGCTGCCTCTGACTCCACCCAGGGCTGTAGCTCCTGATGTGAATAACCCACAGACAGGATCAGTTGGAGTGCCATGTGGGGTTTGTACACGCCATAAACTTGGCCTTTAAAGCCCCTTAAATGCCCTTTTGTATCACTTTAATGGCACTGCTATTTGCACTGGCAGCGGTGTATTGCACATGAAATGACTTCGGGACGTAGCAAAATAAAACATGTCCAAGGCCTTTTGCTAACTTACAGCCATAGAGGGAAGCACCAGGCCCCACGCAGGTCAGGGGTGAACAGGCAACCCATGCAATCAGGCTCCACTGAAGGGAGGGAAAAAAAAAGCAGGGAGCCTGATCTTTTATTTTTTGCCTTCCTGTCCGAGCTGTGCGGGGGCCTGGTGCTTCCCTCCATGGCTGTAGTGCCCCCTCGGGACTGCCTGGTCCTGGTGCCTGTGTGCGGGTGCTGCCTGGAGGGTGCTGCCCCCACCCCACAGCTCAGGGACCGCTCAGCCCACCTGCAGCTCTCCCACCCCACCTTACCGCCAGAGAAGCAGGTAGGGATGGGGCCCGACCCTTGCATACACTCCACAGGTTTACTTCAGTTTCATTTGAAGCAGTGTTTTTAAAAACCCACCACTTCAATTTAGGGAAGATTAAATTGAAGTAAATCCCCATGGCGTGTACAAGCAGCCACGCAGACCAAGTCACAGAAAGGCCCTTAACAAGTATTTCAGTTCAAATGAGGTTTCAGATGCTACATGTCTCGATTATAGGTAGGGAGCTATCCAAGTGAAGGAGGCATGTGGCTGATTTCATAGGCAGATCATGGGGCTGGCTGCTATTTTTGCAGGCTTATCGTGGCAACCCCACCCCCTACCCCCCAATTAGCCAAAGGACACTGGGGGCCCTGTTCCTCACTGCTAATTGGCCGAGAAGGCTGTCTGTTATATGGCCCCACCCCTCACCACTGATTAGTGGAGAGGAGTGCAGCTGCATGACTTACAGCCCTCTCTGCCAATCAGCAGTAAGGGGTTAGGGGGAGGTGGCCATCCTGGCTGCTCCCCTTCATGCTGGCAGCAGGCTGTGTAGCTGAACTGCAGTGACCGTGAGGACTGCTGGCTCCCACTAACGATCCAGCATTTTATATTTAGGTTTTTTCATGGATTTCATTGACATTGTCCAATTTCATGGTCAATGCCCCAATTTGCAATTTCTGTGAAATCTGTGAAATTGTGAATTAAGTCCCTAATTATAAAAAGAAATGCAAAACTCTAGAACTCTTGGTTCAGAGATGATACCTTTTATTAGACAACTAAGAAATTGCAGGCAAACAAACAAAAAACAAACTAAAACCACTTTTTCTGCATTTCTTTTTTGTCTCAGACCAACAAGGCTACCAAATATGTTCTTAATTATAGATACTCAGGACTGGAATGGCACTCCTAGGTCACTGAGTCCAGTCCCCTGCATCCTCAAACACTATTTACTCAAAGATTCCTCAAATCACCAGTTCAAAATGTCACTCACATCTATAAGGCACAACACTGGAAAACAAGATGCTCCTATACAGGAACAGTGGATGAAAACCAGGGAAATGAGAGCACTGCCTATACCCTGCCATTGCAGACCACAGCATAAACCATCTGCCAAATAACTCAGTTAACAAACTCAGGACTTTTGACTCCTGGTCAACGATCATTTCCAAGTTCACCTTTTGGGAAGATGCATCTGCCATGAAAACAGCTCCACAGGCAGATGCAGGATCAGAGATGGGGCCACATCCCCTCCAGCAGTGTGGTGTAGGTGCAGTGAAGAGAGTCCATTGTGCATGTGCCACATTGCAGAAGGGGGAATGGCTGCAGTCCCTTACTGTGATTGTGGCTGCCAGTGAGCTTTCAGAGTTCACCAGCATTTCAGCACAGCTCTATGAGTTCACATGCACAGTCTGCCTGAGGTGTCCCTGCTTTCAGCTCCAAAGCCTGCTGCACTTTGCTCTGCCCTTCCCTCATCCTGCCACCCCCACCCCAATTCAGCAGCAGGGAAAAAGAGGGGACAATCAGAGGCAGCACCCTGCACCTGGACTCCATGAAAGCAGGCCTGAGCATAGCTGCCACTGCCTTTGTCACACCCTGCTGCTGAACTGGGGAGTAGGGGAAAGAGAGATGGAAGAGTGAACAGCAGCAGGCTCCGGAGCTGGTCGAGACTGATCCCGCACTGACCAGCCAGAAAGTCCTCAGGACACATGGAGCTCCCAGCGGGCCCTACACTGGCCTGCCGGTTCATTACAAGTTCAGCGCACAGCCAAAGTGGGGTATGACTGCACTACTGCATCCCCCCATCCAAGCCTGAACTGCTCTGATCACCTCTCTGTACCACCGACTTGTTCCATGAAACAGTACTTCTGATATGGTCATCAAAGGTGCAAACATAAATGAAACATGAATACAACTGCATGCCACCTTATAGTCTTCAAAGACATAGTACTAAGTAAGAAATGCAGTGAAGATAATCAATTGGGTTAGCTAGGTATTGTGCACGTACACAGTTGACTACAGATTTCTAAATATAGGCAGGGAGCAGCATTAAAGAGGTATCAGACCTGGGCCTACTCATAAAGGTTTTATGCCAATGTAATTTCATTGACCTCAATTAGAACATGTCATATTTAACCCAGTGCAAGTGAGAAGAGCATCAGATGCACTGCTTTCATATTCACAGGGTAATGTTTACAAATAATTAAGAACAGGACATTAGAACGTATGCTTTGTATTATTTAGATTACCCATTTTAACGGGGACAGTGGGAGCTTGTTGTGGGAAGCATCATTTTACCTTCCCCATTTTTATTCTTTTTTTTTTTTTTTAAATAGTTAAGTCTTAATCTTTAATGTAATGGAGTCTGTAAAACAAAGAGAGTAGCTTCCATTCATTTCATTCCATTTCATCTTAGTTTTCATTTCAGTGGTGTTGGATATTGGAGTTTCATTTCAGGTGAAAATTCTTTAAAATGAGTCGAGCCCTTCTGTCAGGAATTCTAGGGGAACACTGACCGTCTGTCATCAAAGTGTTAATTCAATTCATTACCATAGAAAATAGTCACCATTTTCCACTTTGGAGGAGATGGGCTGCACTGTTCTTTTAATAGAACTCTGCTGGAAATCAAACACAATTTTTATTCAGGGGAATGATTACTGTGTCTTGTTTAATTCTCGCCTAACAAATGTCACCACTAATGTATTACAGATTATTCAGTCAATTTGATGGTTCCAGGTGAAAGAAAGGAACACAAATCTCTTCTTTTAGTGTAAAAAGGGTCAGCTGGATGACTTCCACTGCAGGAGCCGAGATGAGGCTTGACATGAATCAATCAAGCAGGCTCAATTTTACAGTTATAGTGCCTAATGCCTAAACATGAGCGTATGGGTGGAAATTAGCACCCGATTATGAGCATACATGATCTTCCCTTGGAAGACAATAATATTGGCATTAAGCTTCTCAAGAGGGAAGATGCTGCTGGTTTTTAATATGTCTTAAATTATGTCAGGAAAAACACTGGAACATCACACAAAAGCCACAGTCAGTGTATATTGCTATCTCATAGAGCTGGAGATCTTTACAACAATATTGACACAGGAGCAGGCAAGCAAATGTCAGCCAATATAACATATGAAATACTTAACGTAACCAATTTTCAGCTGTCAATCAGCAGGGAATAATGACTGATGCAAGGAATCAATACGCCACAATTGAATTCCAGCTCACAAACTTGTTTCGTTCTGCGCTATAAAAGACTGTCAAATGTCACACCCCAAGAGATGCAACAGGATTCCAAAGATTTATTTATTTCAAGCTCTGAAGTCTATTAGCAATAGTGCTCCTTGTGCTATTGGAAAAAGGGCTTTGATGACATTAAATTTTCAGAAATGACAAGACATTGTAGCTAGAGCCAATTAATTATACCATTCTATATCATATTTCAGCAATCCTTTGCCATTTATTAATGAGAAATCACATAAGATGATACTTACTTGGCTCTTTCTGATTTCAAACCTGTAAATATTTGATTGCATCATATAATAAACTTTGCTGAGTATTTTTACAGAAATTATTTTAATTTTTATCGTTAAAAAAGAAAAGACAAATAGCTACTCTTTGGCTCATTTCCTCTCACACACAGTAAATTAGAGGACATTTTTAATGATGTTATTTTAATAAATATTGTCAGAGAAATCTGATATATAAAGAACTATGCATGTTATTCAGAACTGGCTTTTTAAACAAATACAGTGAAAACAATATTATTCACATTCACATTCTATATTATATCACTACCAAGAAAGAAAAAAAAAGAAAAAAATCAAAAGGAAAAGAAGACATAAAACTGATCTCTGAAAGAGTCTTAATGTTCAAAGAATATATATTGCTGTTAAAGAGAAAATGCAAGGAACGTAGCCAACACTTAAAAAAAAACAAAAAAACCCAAACCTTTTTCAGTCATAGCAGACTCACATAGCATAACCAGGAGATACTTTTCCAAAACGGGTAAAGATTTTGCCTAACCTATTTTTACTACTAGATAATTAAATAATTAACTGACATGTTCTTCCCTTTCATTTTGGCTAGTCTAGCATGACATACCACTTCATTTTTCTCTTTTAGTTCCATAGTATAAAAATGAAATTTTATATAAAAGTTCAGCTTGTTAAGCATATGTAGGGCCAAGTTTTGTGGCCCTTTGCCATGATGAAAGCTTACTCCTGACTAGTCCCACTGAAGCAAATAGAGTAAGGATAGTAGAATTAGAATTAGTAATTATATGACTATTAAAATTAGCATTTTTTTTTACCTGGGGCTGAGAATTAATTAAAATCTGACAGTACACTGTATACAAAAGATAAACATTAGTGTATCATCTTTCCTCCATGTGGATATATAATAATTAATTTAAGACCGAATAGTTCATGCTGTTGAATGTGCTTATTAAAAACAGCAAGGAAGGTCACGGACAGTGCTTGCTGTATCCTTCATTTGTTCTTCACTGAAAATGATATAACTGAACTGCAAAAGTTGAAATTGAAAAGCCACTCGCGTGTTGTCTAATTTCAGCCACAGAAGCTGCTGTGCACTCCCTGACTTCATGAGGGAATAAGATTACAGGTCGCAAGAGCTTCTTTATTTCCCACCTGTAGCTCCTAACAACATTTTATTAAGGATTTTCCCATCTTTCCTCCTTGACCTATAGGGGACAAAATTCCAACAGCTGTTACAGGACCCTTACCAAAATGGCATTAACATAGATTAGCAGTTCTGAAAAGTAGTATCATTTTATCATGACTATATTTATGACTGCTAACTAATATTTTCACAGTGCTTGTAAGATAAACAGAACATGTCATTATGTAAACAGGAATAGGGTCTTTGACACAGCTAAATACTTAGTGCACTGTGCTCCTTTTGTATAAAATCTCACTCAGCTCCTCTTTGAAGGTTTAGTACTCATTTATTAAACAGAAACTTCAGGTATTTGCAATATTTTTGTTGCTTGTATTGCATAAAACGTTTATCAATTTCTTCTTCATGTAATACACAGTCTATGCATGATCGTGCACCCAATGAAAGGTAGACTATTAACCAAACATTAAAGCAGTTGAATATATGTAATACCATTATTACTACAATGCAGATTTTTCTTAGGTAACAAGTGCATGTTCAAGCCCTTACTAGTTTATTACTGCAAAATAACAGTCTTTAAGCTTGCTGGTTCATAGCATTTTTTATTCACAGGAGTAGTATTTTCTGTTTTAAAAAAATGGTATTTTTCTCTTATTATTAAGTAGGGCATGAAGACAAGAAAAAAAAAATCTCTCTTGGTTATAAATTCCTAAAATTGCTGAACACAAGTTCTGAACTGCCAGCCTTCAGATATTATTAAAATATTGAACAAGTTTGGCTAAGACAGAGGATTTGGTAACTTTTACTGAGCTTTGTACATGCATTCATGGAGAAAAACAAACAATTCTTCAGAAGTGTAGACACAGTCTAAAAGTCTGGAATAGAATCTGTATTCCTAATTTATCATTTCTGCACATACATTTCTTAGTCCAAGCAAGTGAAGTTACTACTGTATTAAACCTCTAAGAAACTAGGATAATATGTAATGATCACACACGGTATATAGTATCATACCAAAACCAGAAGGCAACACAACGGACTTGTAAAATTCTATAGTGAGCAATGTCATCTGAGTAAGAAGCTGAGTGAATATAATTTATGTACGGTCTGGAGAGTTTTCAAGACTGCAAAGCTGTTGCCTGACAATGGCTCAGAACCCACAACTGGATCAAGCTTTTCAGACAAGCTTGCTTTTCACAGAGGTACCCAAATAAGTAGCCATTGTGCTGAGGCACTTTGAAAGTCTGGCCATAATTTGCGCAGTGGGAGCTGCTGGAAAAACTTTTGAAAATCTGGCTGTCTGTATGAATGTAAGGTCCCTCATAATGCTGAAGAATATGGATAGATGTGACTAATAACAAAACCACAACAAAATAAAGCAATTGCAAATCACTTTTAAATGGTGTGATAAGAAACAATTTGTCCTTAAATGCTAACATTATCCCACTCCTGCTCTTCTTCACTGCTCTCCAAAATGTCACAGAACTTGGGTGCCAAGTTTTTGAAAGATATTTCTTGAACAGCAGCATCTGGATGCTTGGCAGGCACTCCAGCCAATTTTATTGGTTTCTTTGGACTGGTTTCCACACATCTGTCAGTGGTCAGACAACTACTGATAGTATGTCTGGGCTGGATTGTCCTATTCATTTCAGTTTCACTGTCCTTCACCTTTACTTCTGATCTTTAATCCACCTAAATGGAACTTTATGTCCAAGCTCCTTGTTATAAGATACCTCAGAGGAGACAAATAGAAACACTTTTCTGAATATATATTCACATTAGCTTCAAAAGTTCCCTAACCACACACTGCAGCCCCATTAGCTTTTTAACCCATTAAAAGAAATGTCAAAGTGTTGCAATTAATTGGAATTATTTATCCTTTCAAAAAAATATTGGTAGCCTTCCTCCATTGTATCTCTATAACTTGCTAGGAACCAGTGAGCAAACAGCATTGTTGCCCCCCTCTTTCAACTGGAAAAGTGAATTTCTGAAGGAAGACAAAGATGAATAAGTGTCAAAAAAGCTTTGGCAGGCAAGGTTCTTTGAGTAGATGCGATATCTTTTATTAGACCAACTGAGTAGTTGGGGAAAAGTGCTTGGCAAGCTTTCAGGCGCAGTCACCCTTCTTCAGGCATAGGGAATCTCTGCTGCTCTGAGACGCCAAGGAATGAGAGAAGCTAACAGTGTGGCAGGATGTCAGTGAGAATGTAAATAAGTAGAAATTAGGAAGACAAAAGGTAAAGCAGGTAAGGGAGGGGGAAGAAAGCAGGGGATAAAAAGGCCAAAGGGAGACATTACAGTGACAGAATACAAGTATTTTAGTTTCTCTCATTCCTTGGAGTCTCAGACCACCAGATACTCACTATGCCTTAAGAAGGGTGACTGCGCCCGAGAGCTTGCCAAGAACTTTTCCCCAACTACTCAGCTGGTCTAATAAAAGGTATCACATCTACTCAAAGAACCTTGCCTGCCTGTGTCCTTAGAACAACCCGGCTACAACCAAAAACCCAGCAAAAAAGCTTTGGGATTCTTATCCAAACCTCATGCAAATTTCTCCAAGTCTGTAAAACTGTTTCCTAATCTCAGAGTCAGACCAAGGACCACAATGCGTTCCTTTGAAGTCAATTGTATTCCTGCCTGGCATAAGTGGCTACCCAGATGGTTCTACCCATTTCCCATAGTTTTCCTGAATTTATTCATTCTAGCATAGTGATTAAAAGCTCTCCACTGCCACTGAACTTAAAGTCTGTTGTTTTAAGTCCCATACAGTGCCAAGTGAAGAGTGCTATAAAAATAAATAAATGTCATTGTATCAGCCTAAAACATGACATCAACAGTGGAGCACTCATATTTTCTAAAATATCTAGGATCATTTCAGGGAACCCTCAGTAAAATATGCCAAATCACGGAAACTTGGACAAAGAAAAGAAAATAATTTTTTCTCCCTTCAGTCATAAACACATCAAATTATATTCAAACTCTCAAAAGTGTGTTGAGATACCAGAAGGGCCTGCCTATAAAGCTTTTACACAAACGGGTACAAGCAGAGTAAATGTTCAAACAACTACATAATTGCCTTCTGCTATTCCTGCCTTTGTGTTAAGAAACTCTTTTGGCACCAAGTACATTAGTTAAAGCTTGTGCTTTGTCCAGATTTTTCAGCCTTTACTGAATTTCCTTGCTTTTGTGTTTCACTCCAGCTCTTACTGATGTTTGTTTAATATGGCATTAAATAGTTCTGGATAGGAATTTGGCTTACTAGAGAAAAATACATTTTTCTTTATTAATATTTAGCTACTTAAACTGTTTCATTGGTGAGGATTTTACTTCCACAGCCCCCCCCCCCCCCCCAAAAAAAAAAAAAAGGATTTCATGCCCAGGCTGACACACTGGTGTTAACTACACCTATAGTTAATGCTAACCTTACACAATGGTGTAAGTCATATTAGGCCAGCGTGTTAGCATGGATAGCTATTCAATGCTAACCTAATCATTACTAACTTTGTGGGCTTAGTTCAAACCCTGGAACTTACTTAAGACCTAATTCCATACCACTTACATAAGGGTAACTCCCGATGAAGTCAGAGTATAAGCAGCATGGAATTCAGCCAATAGATTTTCTAGTGGCCATCATAAATTTGATTATATTGCTAAAAAATAATTTATACTGTAACAAAAGTAACCTTACAAATATAAAGAAAGGAAAGGCCTCATAGGCTTATTTTGGTGCAACAAATTTTGGGGCGGGGAGGTAGAGCAGGGGCTTCTAGTAGATGTTTCTTGGGATCTATTAAATTTCAGTTTGTCCTATAGGTGTCTTTAGGGAAGCTCTGCTTTAGTGGCACTCAACAACTCAAAACGTTTTTGAACACAGTCTAATTGCTCTATGTAAAAATGATGGATGCCCATAAAAATAGCTAGAGGGAATGAATACCAGTTAATTACCCTAGCAATCACCAATAACAAACATACAGCAAAAAAAATGTATTTTGTTATACACACACACACACACACACACATATATACACATACATATATACACATATATAAAAGAGAGAGAGGCATGCGCACGCGCACCCACCCCCCGGTGGATTAATTCAGCTCACCAAGAAATCAAAGCAGCTGTACAGCCATTACACCCTCCACAAAAATGTACCCTCACACTTTCTCAAACACTGCTTCAAGTGAATGTTGACTCAGCCTTCAGAACCATAAACTATATGCAAGGCCAACGGCACATTTTAAACATATAGAAAGCAGTTCTAGCACTGCTTCTGTAATGATTGTAATTGCCTATATTCTGCTATGACAGAGTGATGATTTCATAAGAGCTTTTATATTCCCAAAGAAACATACATGCCTAACTTGTTATAAAGAAGGAGGTCTTTGATTTTAACATGACTGTTCCTGCAGATTACATGTGCTGGGTGGAAACAATTTAATTCTTTGTAAATTACAGCTTATGATATGGGTCCATAGCAAACTATTACTTCCCCTGAAGCAGTGAGTTAAGAGTCAGGAAATTCCCTGAGTTACAGCTCCTTCTGTGGGTTGCTTCTGAGGTGACACAGGAACACGCCATGCTTTATAATGCCTTGTGTCTGTGTAGCATAAATTAGCCTTTAATTACATGGGTAGAAAATACTGTGCACAGGGAATAATAAGTTAAATTGCTAGAAAGCACAACTTCCTTAAATTAATTATAGCTTGCACAAAAACAAGACATAATACATAAAAAAACCAACATATTTGGGACCATACCAACCTCCTCCACTAACCCCCCAAAAACTTAAACTCTTCTATTCCTGCTCAAATGCCTCTGTTTAACAGCTGTAACCTGAGAGGCTGAATTCATACGCATAGTTTTTTGCAATTTTAAAATGGATATGAAGGATGCTTGGGAATAAAAAACCCCCTCATATGAAGCATATGAGTATATTTTGGTGGGCTTAAAACATATATTATACCTCTCAAGATCATGGTTGTTCTTGTCTGAATTGACATCACGGCTGTTCAACTGCTGTCCAGTGTGGCCCATGAGGGGTTTATTTGCTCTCACCCAGCTACCATTCCTCGATCTCTCTGGCTGCAGCAGCCAGTGTTTTCAAGCTCCCCCTCCCTCTGGTTTCCATTTCCTGCTCCCACCCCAGGGGCCAGTGTAGAATGACACAATGCAGGCCATGGTGCTGGGAACCCACTGCTGGAGAGCCAAGAGTGAAGTTAGGGTGCCTGCATGTGTGGTGCAGTGGAAAACACCCATGCAGTTGCAGTGCAGGGAGCCTGTGGCTTGTCCTGGTGCATTCCAGGTAGCGTGCAGCCCCTGCTGATGCAGCCCACAAGGCATGTGACTGGCCACTTAGAGGCTGGACAGCCCCTATTTACATCATTTCTTAAACTTCTCAAACCATCACTTCCAAGGCTGATATTCCAACATCAATTCAACTTTTCAGCAGCAAAATTCCTAATGGCATTTTTTTCAAAAGCACATATGCTGCAAGTAAGATAGCAGTGGAATTTTTAGTTACAACACTGGATTCATGAAGTGCAAGAAACATATCTTTATATGTTCCCACGAGAAGTAGATACAGGGCATGTAAACCCCATGACCTTGGGATATGACTACTCAATAAGGCTGTGTGAAGCGTCGGGTGGCGATTCAATTCAGAGGAGATTTGGCCCAATTCAGTGGCCAAATCTCCAAATCCAAATCCAATCAGGGGACCAATAAAAAGGTCTGAATTAATTTGAAGCTCTCTGAATCTTCGGAGAAGATTCAGAGACCGTTGATGATTCAGGCAGTCTCTGCCTGCTGCAGCAGGGAGCTGTAGCCGGATTTGGAGCTGGTAAGTAGGGGGCAGAGGAGGGGGGACTGGAGAAGGGGGGAGGGG
>NW_017728912.1:18299709-18325990 GCF_001723895.1 Crocodylus porosus
CTCACTGGTTCCTGCAGCAGCCTTGGGGCTTTCAGGGGCTCATAGAAAAGTCCCCCACATGATGTGGGGCAGTGGGAATTGACCCCCATGGGGCAGAAACTGGTGAGTCAGGGGTTTTTGGTTTTTTTCCCTTAAAGGGCCAGAGCTGGGGCAGGCAGGGCAAACATGGGGAGGCTAGGGGGGCTCATGCAGAGCCCCCCCACATGGATTGGGGCAATAGGGGAAGCAGGGATTGCCCCCTTGCCTGGCAGCACCCGGTGAGTCCAGGGTTGTTGTTTTTTTCAAAGTACCAGGAGCTGGGGTGGGTGAGGCAGACATTGTCAGGGTTGGGAGAGTGGGCAGGGGATGGGGCCTGTGTGATTCAGAGATTCGGCAGCACAACCGCACAAAACCCCCACATTTTATGAGTATGATAAAGCTCATTTTTAATCTAAAAAGCACCGGCTTGGAAAATTACGCTATATGTGATTCAGACAAGGAGAAAACACTCTTTCAATATCTTATTGAATAATCACCCCTTAAAATCGGGCCCTTTTCTGGTCCCAGTTATAGGAAGGGAAGTTCTCTGGAAGGATCCAATTCCACTCGTGTTCTCTCACTCTTACCCTCTGCTTGGCCCACAAAGACCAGTACTGTTCAAACGCTGCCCCCTTTGATGGGGTCTGCCATTACATTTAGGGCACAGGTACATATTTGCGGGATCCAATCTATGATCATGTAACTTACTTTAAGGTGAATGGTGGTAGATTGGGTCCCTACTTGTGTTCACATTTATTGATGCCACAAGCTGAACTGGGAACGCTATCCAAGTAACTTGGGGTTAGGGGAGGGGCCAGCAGCATATGCATGGTAGCAGATATGTGGGGGCCAGGGGGTAGGGGTGGCGGGTACAGGGTTTTTTTTAGTGGGATTAGGGAGGGTTGGTCGGTCTGTGGAGTGAAGTGGTTATCTGGAGGTGAAAGTAGGAAAAGCACAGCCCTGGGACTGGGCCAAGCGGCTAGGCTTTCTCAGCCCTGGAACTGTGCTCTGAACACATTATACACATTGAGTTATATTGGGCATGGGTCAGTCAAATCTACATAGTACACCTCCTCAGGTGAGGTAAATTAGATTAGATTTTTTGCCCAATCTAGAGTCCCCAAATACAGTTTGGCATTTAGATCAACCTGACAATAGTTCAGTCCAAGTGCACTTGCCACTAAATAAAGCTAGGAAAAAAAGCAGAGGCAGAAATGTGCCCGAAACATACAAGCATTTTCCAAGCCAGACAACCCTTTCCTTTCTTTAGTCCCACCTAATCACATAGCCACTCAGCCTTTTAAACATAAAGAGATATCTATCATCTGGCAAGACTGAATGGGAGGTCAGTAAATGATCTCTCCATTTTCTTTATGCAGAAGTAGCCACTGACATAGAATCAGCATTCAGTGTCATGTCAATTAATGCATTTTTCAAAATAAATACATTATGTGATTCTGTCAATTCCCTTTTAAATAATATTCCAATGAATGAATAAAACTGAAAGGAAAAGCTTCAGCACTTTTTCTCCATTGGTCTTCATCAATGTAAAGGAAATAAATTTATGACAATAACTGATTTTAGAAGCTACTAAAGTTATCCCATAAGTTTTCAAACCATTGTATAAATATTAGAGCAGCCTACTCACAGTTTTCATTGTGAACCAACTAGGTAAACCTTGAACAATTAAAGCCATAAACCAAGGACATACACGTTACTTTCAGATTGATAAAAAACCCACCTCTAAGCTGCTGACTAAATTAGTCATTTATCTGATTTATTCTTATTGTTCTGTTTTGAAATACTAATTCCAGAGTATTTAAACACCTGGTCTTTAATATCTGTCAAAACCAGTCCTCACATGATAAGTAATATAGTTCATGCTTTATAAATGATGATGATTTTTCTTAAGTAAAGTTCATATGATACTGTCATAAACATATAATCAATCAATTAAAAGAATTCATCTGACTTAAGAAATAGAGGCTATTAGCCACCTATTTAAAAATTACTTCCCTTAAAACTCTCTTGTATCATATATATTGTGTTTATCCTGAGATTCTGAGTTAGATGCTGAGCCTAGAAAACGAATCAGATTTCTCTGGTCCAACAGGATATTTTACATTTTCTGTTCATGTACCAAATAGACTTTTAGCCACCCATTTTTAAATGTCTGCCTCAAAATTTCTGTAGTTAATATTTTTCCATTGACTTCATTTGCTAGGCCGTTAAAAATGTATCAGGTATCTCTCTATCTGATACCTACTGCACTATAGCTTCTCTTTGATATGCCTAGTGTCTTTTTTACAGAACAGTAGGTATGTCTACACATAATTATGGTGCATTATGTTAAGCACCTGTAATTACAGGTACTTAACTTAATGTGCTATAATGGGTGCTACTGCGCATTAGCGCTGGCACACACTTTTTTGGGATGCTAATGCACAGTAGACTATTTCTATTGCACATTAGCATGGGTTTTGCTTGCCACGCTAATGAACAGTACAGTTAGTCTACTTCACCTTTAGTGACACCAACTGCAAGCCAGCCGTAGTGGTTTTAGTTTGTCAGTGGACCTTGTTTTGCACTCATATACTGAACCTGAATATTTATCCAGCAGAGGTGCTGTTAACTGATATTTGTGAAAGGCTCAGAATTCTGTGGATGTTCAGAAGACAGGTAATATCAGTAACTGATATGCTTTGGGTGTCACCTCTTATTAGTCGCATCTGCAGGACTGATGCTCATTGGCTATGATCTGTGGAATATTCTAAGAAGTAGAGACCTCTCTAAGAAGTATTATTATTGTTATTAAAAAGAACATAGAGACCTGGTTTTGAAAGCTTCCTGAATGAGCTGATAAGTGTTTCATCAGGATTTCATCTTATTAATATATAAAGTACTTACTGGTGTTATAATACACTAGCTATGCAGAAAAACCACCACTAACGAGACCAACAACAACAACAACTGGTCAAAGGAAATCAATTCAGCAAAGTAGCATCAACAACCGATTCACAGCTTCCATTCTTTTCACTGTTTTGTATAGGGGAAGATAAGGTACTCACTCGCAGAGATAAAGACAAATGATTACAACACTAAAATCCATTGTGGAGAAAGGATGGGGCTCTAGCAGTTGTCAAACTCATTAAATTTGAGGCAGGCCCGGGAAAATGCTAGCTCTTAGGATGCTGACAGATGTGTAGCTCCCCGCTGTAACTCAAGGTTGCTTAGAATTACAGCATTCTCCCAGTCCCGATAGACATTCATTGTTGGGTCCAGGGGGTTAAGGGGATTGCACTCCAGACTGGAGTGATTGTGTGTCTGCAGCCTCCCTCCCTCTCACCTCTCAGCTCTGGTGTTGTTTTAGGAATGGGGGTGGGGGAGGGAACTCGGTTTGGGGTTTGCCCAGCCGATGCTAGAGAATGGGGTGGGTGTTGTTCTGTTACATTTAAGTGAGAATAATAAATGTCCAACATCTGTATATATGCTGAGAAGGTGAGAGATCAATTCCTAACATACAAATATGTAATATACGTATATTTATAATAAATGTACTTGTGTATTTACCCAATACAGTGGCACTTCTCTATCCGAGAGTAACACCTTACAAAGGGCTTTACTGTCCGTTAGATCTGTATGTGTATATCCCATTTATACTAATGAGTTATGTACCCACAGACTGATTTCTGCAATATGGTCCAGAGTGAGAGGCTTTGATATGTAAGGCTGGTAGTTTTTAACATCAACTCACACTCAGAGGTGAATATAGAGTCATCATTTTTAATATACGTACTTTATAAACATTACATGGCTGTACATTTTATGTTGCTCTTAAAGTCTAGAAGCTTTTAAGTTTTTTAATGCTCTCTATTTAAAGGCACATCATATATGTATTTCTGATAGAAAAGGTGCTCATATATGGATTAAAAAATTCTTACTAGAATGATGAAATATAGTACTTTAAAATCTCATCAAAATCATGCACTTTTGCCTATAATTTGTCACTCTCTGATATAGAATGAAATAGATATATGGATGGTATACAGCTGATCACTGCAGAAGATGTAAACAAACTACATTAACAAACTTAAAGGATATTTAAACATGTCCATTTCCTCTAGATCACTAGGCATATTATGTTTGTTCTATTCATTTATTTTGGAAAGAAAAATAAAAAACTGCTGTTTTCATAAAAAATTCATTTCCACTGTGGTTGCAAATTATTTAAATTTAAGAAACAGTTCTCATTTTACTTGATCTAGAATATGTTTTTACAGGAGTCTATTACAACTCTTTATGCAAATACTGCACTTAAGCCACTGACACTCCATTTAGGAGCTCAGAAGACAGGAAGGACAGCTAATTCTCAGGCATCCTGTACAGTCACAGAATACCAGTTGTACTAGCTATGGCCAACTAATATTAATAGACAACCCAGCTCACCAAAATAGAGGATGGCAAAACCTCTCTTTCATCCCAGCCACTCCAAAAAAAGCTAAGACAACTTTTCTGCTATACTTTTAGCCTAACCAATTAAACTCCTGGGAGCATTCTTGCATTACTTGTTAAGATCTTACCTCAAAACTTTAAGATACTGCTGGTGTCTAAATAATTATCAATTGTATAAGAATCCATCAGAAACTTCATCAAATATTTAAATCCTTGAAATAAAGGCAGACCAAAGAGATAGCCATTATTTCTTTCTGTTATGGGAGTTAACCAAGCCATCTAGAGCAGTGGTTCTTAACCTTTTTCCTACTGGAACCCATTTGCAAAGATCCATGGCCTGTCCCAACCCACACCCCCTGGCCCTGCCAATGCCTGATCCCCAGGGCCATGCTGGTATCTCTGACTCCCAACCCACACCCTCTGCCCCCCTCAGCCCTGCTGAAGGGGCCCTCAGCTGCCCCTGTCTTGCTGAGGCCAGAGCATGGTAGCTGTGGCAACTCTGGCTCATGCGGGCAACAGTGGAGCGAGTCCAGCCCCAGCATGGGCTGGAGGGAGAAGGAGGAGGACAGGGCTGTGGCCCCACACCTGCCCTGGGCTAGGGCTGCAATGCCATACTAGGCAGCCTAGTCATGGCCCCTCCCACCCCCCGAGCAGCATCTGCCAGCCGCCCTGCTCCTGCAAGCCCATGTACCAGCCCTGGTGTCACCAGCTCAGCCATGCACTCCCTTCCAGGGTTGGAAGGGGGAGGTGCCTTCCCACCACCCCTCTGCTCTGCCACCGCTTGCGACCCTTTGAAATACTCTTGTAACCTACTTTTGGGTCGTGACCCACAGGTTGAGAAATGCTGATCTAGAGTGGTAGTTGTCAACATCATTAGATTCATCCCACAGAAAATGCCAACTTGTAGCTTTTCCTCATTTTTTGACTACAGAAAAATAAAGAGATTCTTGTTGCAAAGAACTCACAAAGAGCTCAACAAGTCAAGATGTTTTTCACATCTGGGTCTCTATTTGAAGTCTCTGGGTTTCTCTAGGGAATCATATGCAAGTGTTCACACACCTAACAGTGCTGATATTGTGTGGCACCTCAGGATACCATGACACAGTATTGAGAATAGTGGATGCAGAAGAATAAATGGGCAGAAGGGAAGGGAAAAAGGAAGCTGAACTGAACATTTTCCATCGGGATCACTTCATTTTGTTAAGTTTCCCAGCACTGAACAAGTCAATTTTAGGATATCCCCTCACTATGGCCCCAGAAGGAAATCCCAGAAACCAAAAGATAGGAGAACCTCCTCTGCCTGGTTTTAATAAGCAACTGTATGTACTGTTTATTTATCATCCAATCTTCCACTGTAACAGTTAAAAGAGTGAGAGAGAGAGAGAGAGAAAGAAGGACAGAGTGCACAAGAGATGTCACAAGCCCTCTAAATACTGAGTTGAAATGAGTAATTATGAACTCTAAGCAAAAAAAAAATTCTTCTTAAAAGGGAAGTTACTTAGATAAATTGAACTGTGATACAAAACAACTGAATCGTGGTGGAAAAAATGCATAATATAAAACTAACAGGAAGTCAGAGGTACTCCCAGTCTCAAAAACATCATCCCTTCCCTGCCCCTTTCCTGAATTGTTCATCTTTCATTCGCAGCCCTGCTGCCTGATATGTGTAAATGACTGTGCAAGTCTGTAGTCCTCAAAAATTGTACAGATCCATAACTCACTAGTAGCCTGTCGCCAACTCCAACAGCCTTCTGGCAGTCTATGTTACTTACAAACACACTCATTTTATTTAAACATTCATCAGCATGAACCTGAAACAGTATAGAGTTTCTATGCACTACATAAAAGTACAAGTATCTACAATCTCACCCTTCATGCACTCATTTCTCTAAAAATATGGCCCATTTGTCTCTGAAGAAATGCACCAATCTAAAGTACAAAACATGCACTTTGCATGGAATGCAGTCCATCTAAATTGTAAGTAACTGTGTTTCCTACCATTTGTGGTTATTCTTCCTATTGCTTCTTCATGAAGACTCCTCTTGGCCCATCCTCACTGCAGCCATCTGTGCCTGCTTAAGTGAGGCCAGCACAGAAACTCTACAATGCATAAGGAAGTCATTGGGCCTTCTTGTTCTGTTACTCCACCCACAGCTCTCTTGTTCAGTCTCAACATGTTGATTAAGTGGGAATGAGTGTCACATGCAAGGTGAATGTTACCCCTACTTCCATCCTGCAAATTATTCCCATGCAAATAGGCTGTTGTTTAAAGTCAGATTTTGCGTCTCAGATAAGGTAACTGCGAATCCAGTATATTCTTGCACATTCAAAACAGTATTCAATTGCATGAAAAAGTGTTAGAACCCTACATATGTCTATAATTTTGCAAGCATGTTTTGTTTTGTTAGTCATTCTGGAAAAAATAGTCCTTAATATAAGTGTCTGTGGGAAATTTTCTCTGTTTGAGACTCAGAAGATTTTAAAGTTATAGCTTATGTACAGATTTCACACATTTTTCTCCTTGATTTCTTTATTGTTTGTTCATTTAACTCATTCATTTCTATGTGTTACTGTATTGCCCCAGATCATCATCTCCTGTTCCACCCCACTGTTTCAGGAGGCCTTTTGCTTTTTATATTGTGTTATTTCTGACCTGTTGCTCATCTTCTATTACTTTCTGGTTCAAACTGCTATTGCAGCTGCGATTTCTATTTTTTTCTTTGCCCTTTTTGGCTCTGCCAGGCGTTTCATTAGCAGACTCACAGGGACCATTTATACTATCTCTCTGTGATTACCGAGTTCAATGGGATTTATTAAAACTAACTCCTTGGATGTATCTGCATTCATTTTCTGTTAGAAATCCCCTTTCCACTACAACAGAAGACACAAGTAGCAGTCAAACTCAGATGTGGTGAAAGCATGCAGAAATTCATTGAAATCAATGGATCTGCACTGAATTGCAACAGGTCTCATGTTGGCTCACTACATATTAGAAAAACAAAACAAAACAATCTTCTGAAATAATCTGTTAAGAGATTGTTACATATCAGAATATTCTAAGGGATATACAAGAGACCTGAATAGAACAGTATCATTTTTGTAAAGAAAAGGATATGATTCAGGCTTCTGAATGTTTTCTCCTTATATTTCGCTTCCTCTCTTCTTCCTTCCCTTTCCAGTCCCAAGGCCCTTCGTACCTTCATAACTTTCTTTTTGACATTTTTTCTTCCTCCCTTTTCCATGTTGCCTTTTAAGCTTACTGAAAATAATGAACTTCTGTGGCCTTCAACCTTTCTAATGTCTCTGCTTATTTCTGTAAGTTAGTTTTGGCTGTTAAGTTATGTTATAATGTTCCAGCACAGATATTCTTTTTGTGATGACAGTAAATAAGATACACACAGACGTTTCTGTTTATTTTTTCAGCTGTTCATTTATAGTAAATTTTAATAAAAACTGTGAAACAATTTTGTTCTGTGAGGGAGGCTTGACACAAAAGTAGAACAATAATGTGCCAAAAATGTGTTGTTATGATCTTTCAGATGGGTACTGTCACTAGGAGGGGTCTGCATTTCAGTCAGTATGAACATGATAAAGTATGAATAGTACAGCTGCAAACTCCCTTTGGATAATACAGTAAAACATATGGAAAATGTTTCCTGACTTATGAAAAATAATTTTGGGGCAGCATATAGTAAGGGGATGTGGTCAAAAGGGTAAGTAAAGCATTAGCACAAACCTAAAGTCTAATCTTTTGGTCATAAATTCCCTACTAATAAAATGTACACACAATATTTACAAGTCCATGGTGTTCAAAAAAAGTCTATAGTGTTAATAAAGGTGCAGTTCATACTTAAAATTCTCTATACCAATTTCTGTATTCATTTATTTATTTTAACAGATGGTTCTGAATCTCAAAATGTTCCATTTAGGGAAAGTTTAGCTTATGATTTACGTTCAGGTTTGACCTTCCTGGCCTAGGCCCATTTTGTTTTTTGCATGTTACTGAACTGTTTAATACATTTTATTATTCAGGCTTTGGATCCTGTAAGTTCATGGGAATGACCAGTGTGTGCCAGGTGACCACACTCCAGCATAGGTGCAAGTAGAAATCATAAAAGAGCACATGAAGTCCAGCCTCACAACCTAATGGATAGGGAAACTTTTTCAAACTTAGCAGGGGAGAGAAAACAGTTTCACTCTTTAAGATCACCTTCCACTTTCTTCTTTCCTCCTTGCAGGGTGTAGCATAAGCATATTATTTTTGCTTACTTGCACATAGGATTTAATAAACCTTCCCCTGTGGGAACACCACTTTCCCCATCTCAGGGGGCAGTTAAACTAGTTGTGGTTCAGGTAAGCAACATTACTTGGAACTGTAAAGAAAAGTTTCCTTTGCTGCCAGGTTGACTTAGAGGAAGTTAAAAGAAACTGCCTCATCTAAGTAAAGCAGGAGCTTGGTGAAGAGACAAGCTGTAAAATTTTTGCAACTTGGCTGGTGCAGCTATTCACTCACTAAGGGGTCTACGTTCATGATAAACAGGAACTGGCAGCAGATTTGGAGAAGGCTACCCATAAAAAAGGTAAGTAACAAGGCTTGGGCTCAGGCAGAAGGCAAATGCACCTCTTCATTACCCACATGCTTCATGTATAAGGAGAGGACAGTAGGGTCCAATTTAGGTCCAACTGAGGTCCTATTTAATAGGGTGGATGGAAAGCATTCTACTAGAAGATATGAAAGGTTAAGATGCTGAGTCACCTTCCTCCAGGTGGAATGAATAACAAAGGAAAAAATATCTGTACAAGATAAGTTATTGCAAGATACTTCCCCAATGGGTTACTTAATACATTTCTTACCTAGTAACATCATGTTCCTGGTATCTCATAGCTTTTTTTCCTGGATGCTACAGGAAAAAGTTCTATCCTAAGCCTTCTGTACCATTCTCATACTTCATTGTATACTTGTTCCTTTATCTGGTAGTAAACATGGTTAAAAAATTGCAGAATACAGAAAAGAGTCTGTCTCAGAAGAATGGATTAGCCTTATCCAAATAAGGAGGTGTCCAGGAACAGATATGGTGGGGAGGGTACAGTTGCACCCCCCCACCATGATTCCTAATGTCAGGTCTCTCCTTAGCTGACCCAATCTCATGAGTCTCCCTCAGTGCAGGGGCTTCCCCTACTCACCAGCTATGTCTTGATGGAATAATATTAATTGAAGGGGGGGTTCAGTGGTGTAATCAAGCACCTCCAGTTGGGGTTACTCACAGGTCAGATGCGACTTTGGGGCTCCACCTTTCCTACACCCCATGCACTCACCAACCACATGCACTGATATTTATATCTGGCCTCAGCTGCTTCCAACCTCTGAGCCTATACGTCTGCCACTGACTGGAGTTCGACACCCGGGTTTCAGTGGGTGGCTTTCTGGGTTGTCTGGCATATCCGGTGTCCTTCTCTTTGCCTGCCTAAACTACCCTGTGGGTCCCATGCCCGACTTCTCTGAAAAACAGTCTTACTATTTAGCTCACTGGTCACTATACACTAATCCAGTGTACAAAGAAAACCCCCCCACAAGAGCAACCAAAAGCAAAAAAACCTGGAAAACAAATGGTAGGGGGCTGACTATAAAAGCATCAGCCAGCTTTCTCTGGCCCCCTTGTTGGTGCCTCTCCTCCCTAGGAAGGCATAGCCTGAAGCAGACCTGCAATGGGCAGCACTCCATCTCCTTGCATCTGCCTCGCTTTAACTCTAATGGGGACCATGTGTTGCTGGAGTCCCCTCCCAGCCTTGGCATCCTGAGGCTTCCCCACACCCAAACTCTGCCTGCCCAGTGTCAGGCCTCTCCTCCCTCTGCTCAGCACTAGCTGCCTCTTTTAAATTTCCCACAGGAGTGCCTGAGGCTGACATCATATCTGGGCACCGCCGAGGTTGATTGACAGAGTGCTCAAAAAGTGGTGCAGTATTGACGCACATCACTCCAGACTTGGCTCTCCCTGCCTCTTGGGTAAGTTCTCCCTCTCTCCCAGAGCCCCCTGCCCACACCTCTCAGTGCCACGTGGGAGCCCTCAGGCCCCATTTTTTTTGTGCGCTGCCTGGGCTGCCACTCACCCAAAATTTGAAACCAACTACCTAAAAAAGGCAGCAATATTTTTATTTAGAAAGTGCTAAGAAAGACAACTGACTTCTGAGCTCATTAGAATCTACCTGATTCCATCTAATCTCTCTGTAGTCCATAGGTGCTAATGACCGTCTCTCCTTTTTAATTTTCTTGATATGAATAGGCGACGACCTGGTGAGGGGACTCCAGGTTCTTGACCACCTGGTCGACAGTGATCATCACCTACTGGAATTCACCATCCAGCGCAGGGTGTCGAGGGTCTGCAGCAAGGCAGTAGCCCTTGACTTCAAGAGGACCAGCTTCAATGAGTTGGGGAGATTGGTAGGAGAGGCACTGGGGTCCTGGAGGATAGGGGAATAGGGTGTCCAAGATGAGTGGTCGTTTCTTAAGGAGACGATCCTCTGAGTCACCAAGGGGTGACAGTACCAATGAGAATCAAGGGGGGCAGGAGTGCTCAAAAGCTCCCCTGGCTCACCAAAGGCATTTAGGAATGCCTGAAAGCCAAAAAGGAGGCGTACATCCAGTGGAAGGGAGAGGCTATCACCAAAGAGGTGTATACCTCCATTGCTTGGGTCTGTAGGGGGCTGTTAGGAAAGCTAAGGCAGATATGGAACTAGGGCTAGCATCAAGAATCAAGGACAACAAAAATACATAGGAAGTATGAAGAAGGCACCGAGTAATGTGGGTCCCCTGCAGGATAGGCTTGGCAATCTGGTAGTTGCACCAGAGGAAAAGGCAGACCTTTTTAACAATTTCTTTGCCTCCATTTTTTTGTGCGGGGACTGGGACTCCCCCCACTGAGATCCAGGACAGACTCAGGAGAGACTCCACCAGGCCTAGGATCAGGGAGGACTAAGTTAGGGAAATTCTGGAGGGGCTGGATGTGTTCAGATCAGCAGGTCCAGATGTTCTCCACCCCAGGGTGTTGAGGGAATTGGCAGGGGTTATCGAGAGGTCCCTGGCACGGCTTTACAAGCACTCATGGTGCTCTGGCCAGGTGCCAGATGACAGGAAGAAGGCCAATGTGGTCCTCATTTTCAAAAAAGGGAGGAGGGAGGACCCAGGCAACTATAGGACCGTTAATCTTACTTTGATCCTGGGGCAGCGCTTTGAAAAAGTTATCCAGCAGCATATCTGGGAAGGACCAGCATGGGCTATGATGTTCAGGGGCAACCAGCATGGTTCATTATGGGCAAGTCCTGTCAGACTAACCTGATTGCCTTCTATGATCAGGCCACAAAATCATTGGACTCAGGTGTCACAGTGGAGTCTTTATGGACAGCAAGGCCTTTGACACCCACTGTCTCCCACCCCATTCTCATTAAAAAGCTAGGCGACTGTGGCACTGATACCTACACACAGTCAGATGGGTCACATATTGGCTGAGGGGCCGTACCCAGAGAGTGGTGGTGGATAGGTCTTATTCAACCTGGAGGGATGTGGGCAGTGGAGCCCCCCAGGACTCAGTCCTCTGGTCCACACTGTTCAATCTCTTTATTAGCAACTTGGACAAGGGGGTGAAAAGCACCCTTTTCACATTCACTTCCAACACCAAGATTTGGGGCGAGGTGGGCACACTAGAAGGGAGGGACAGGATACAGCTGGACCTGGACAGGTTACAGGGGTGTGCAAATAAGAATAGGATGGGATTCAATACTGAAAAGGGCAGGGTACTGCACTTGGGCAATAAGAACCAGCAGCCTACCTATAGGCTGGGGAACTCCCTTCTCAAAAGCACAGTGACAGAAAGAGATCTTGGAGTCATTATCAATTCCAAAATGAACATAGGCTGCCAATGTAAGGACGTGGCCAGTAAGGCTAGCTACACCTTGTGATGCATCCACAGATGCATCACAAGCAGGGCCAAGGAACTGATCCTCCCCCCTCTACACAAAACTGGTCAGGCCACAGTTGGAGTACTGCATCCCGTTCTGGGCACCGCACTTTAGGAGGGATGTGGCCAGTATCAAGAGGGTCCAGAAGAGGGCCATTCGCATGATCTGGGGACAGCAGAGCAGACCCTACGAGGAGAGGCTACAGGACCTGAACCTGTTCAGCCTTCACAAGAGAAGGCTGAAAGGGTACCTGTTGGACATCTATAAACTTTACCAGGGGAGACCAGCGAGGAATGGGAGACACCCTGTTCCCCCAAGCACCTCCCTGAGTAACAAGGAATAATGGCCGTAAGCTGTTTGAGAGTAGGTTCAGGCTGGACATTAGAAGGTGCTACTTCACAGTCAGGGCGGCTACAATCTGAAGCCAACTTCCACAGGAAGTGGTGCTGGCTCCTACCTGGGGAGTCTTTAAGAGAAGGCTGGATAGTTACCTAGCTGGGGTCATATGAGCCCAGTATTCTCTCCTGCCCAGGGCAGGGGATCAGACTTGAAGATATACTTAGGTCCCTTCCAACCCTACATCTATGAATCTATGACATTTCATTATCAAGTTATCCTTTTTTTTTTTTTTTTCCATTTTGCTGTCTGCTATTCCTGGTAGCATCTCTCTTCTATTGCATAGCCCTGCAGCCTGTTAGTTCTAGCTAAAAAACTTAACTCAGGTGTGCTAATATTAAATCAGGTGTGGAAATGTTTGACAGTGAAATGTTGGATACCCTGTCAAGATGCTAAAAAAGCCAGATTTTGTTTTACAGACCTGAATCAGAGATGTACAATGACTACAAGACTAATAAAACAATATCTTTGGACATTTTTTCCTAAGTTTTTTGCATTTTTAAAAGCTTAATATGTATATCTTACTATACATTCCAATAAAATTCTATTTGTTTTTGCTTTGAACATAATTGTATAATATAGCCTTATGTCACTAGCATATCAAGTAAATATTCTAGTTTCTCTTTAACCAGATAAAAATGTGTTGCATTATTTATGACAATGCACCACACTACCTGCACCCCACTTTTTAAAATCCTAGATCCACCCATGGAGGCATCTATGTTCCAGAAGTAGATTACTCTTTAGCTATAAAGCAAGAATAACAAAGTTGCAAACTCTTGTGCCCTAAATTTGCTGTGTAGCTTATCATTTTATTACTTTATAAACTTATAATTTTTGAAGTACTTAATGTTAATCTATTTTCATAACTTTTAGCTCAAATGCTCATAACCTCCTCATTTATATCACACAGCTTGCAGCCTTCCATAGAAAGCCTCCCCATTCTTATATATCTGGAAGAACAATTTACATGAGTCTTCATTTTGTATCACTGCATATTTTTGTTACCCCCCAAAAATAATGCTTAAAAGTAGCACCAAAAAGGAAAAGGAAATGGATGCTAAATGTGCACTTAAGAATAAAAGGCTATATGAGATGTATCCAGGCCTCGTGGGATTGTGTATTCTCCCTACCCAAGAACAACTACTTCAGTGGACTTACTCCTAAATAAAGAAAATTGGAAGTGGGGAGAGGAGAAATCATTCCTAATAGGTCATTTTCCCTTAGCAGACTTCCTACAAGATCCTGATCTACACTTTTAGAAGAAGAGAGTAGACTTAAAGTCAGTAGGGACACATCTATCTGTACATGCTCAGGAAAGAGCTCAGTCTAGCACTTGTGACCAAAACTGTCAACAAACAAGCTGCATGATTATAACAGAGAAGGGACTTCTGAAATAGAAACACTTGAATTTCAAAGGTGATGGCTAGTCCTCAGTGGTGATTGTGAAAGAGTTTCTTACAAGCAGTAAAATGCATTCTCTTGTTCAGCAGGAACAGGATACATGCACTCTTTTGTGTACTTGTGTAAAGCACTTTTCATTGCTCATATTTGAGCCTCTTGCCTCCTCAGGCTTTGTTTGTTTTTTACTAATTTTACAGCCACTCATTTTATCCTACTAAAAATAAGATAATATTGTCAAAAAAATAGCTTGGCCATAGGAACAGTGAATCCCTCCTATGACTAAGAGTTTTCTGGGATAGGACATAAACCATTGTAAACAATCATGGTAACCACTATCAGACAGAGCTGTTTAGCGGGTTGATAGTAGCAAATGTTCTACAGTAAAACTAGAGCAGCAGAGGATTTACATCCAAAATAAAGGAAACCAAAAGGAAACAAACAAACACAGAACTGTATTTACTCTTTCAAGTTACCATAATTTAATTCCAGTAATTGAATCATAGCAGTAAGAACGCTGCTGTGTAAATTGTAGTAATCCAGAATGCCTTTAACACTAAGTTTTGACACTATATAATTAGGTTCTGAAAACTGTGATTAGTGATACATTGTGCTCTTTTAAGGATATAAATGGCTGCCAAAACACAAGTGTGTATGTTTGAGATAAATGTAATCATATAAATTAAACATGTGGTACCATTACTGTTAGGTCCCTCCCATTAAGTCAGCTTGCTAAGGAAACCTATTTGGACTACACTTCATATAGGTGGAAACGTTTAAAGTTATGGCAAAAGTGGCCACACCAACTGAATTTATATTCCCTTGCCCTTATCTTCCTATTGTAGGAAGATATAAGGCTGGCTCACTCCTTATTGGTTCTCTTTTGTTTCCCAAAGTTTGTCACATTTGCCTGCAATCTGAAAGCTCTTTGGGGGAGGAGAATGAAAGTAATCATTTCAGCCATTTGCAAGGTGAGGAAGTGAGAAAAATAGAACATGTCCAAACTGAGAAATAAATTGACACACAGTACAGAAATAAGGTTGTAGAAATTACAGGTAGGGGAGTTATTTATATATGCATACATCAGAGAGGTAAGGGGAAAGGATAGGGCCCATTTTGGACTGTCAGTATCAAAAGTATTTTGAGTCAATATTAGAAAACAGACTACCACATCAACGGTCTGCTTCCCCCAGAACATTAGCTGAATGTATTGATGAACTAGTGAATTGAATGTTTTGCCAATGTGGTATGTCCTTGGCAGGGAGAAGCATGAAAGAATAAACAGAAACACCTCCAACCATCCCAGTAACATACATACTGGTGTACAAGGGATACCAAACCAAATTTTGTAAGAGTGAATTCAATAGTCAAGCTCGAGATGCCACTCTTGCATAGTAGAACCAGTGTCTTTATCAACCTGAGCTTGATATGGGCAGAAAAAACCCTGCTACAAGTGCCAGTCCCCAAATCCTGATCTGTGTCATAAAACATCCATGCACATATATGAATACCTTCTCTTTGACTGGGGATTGGGACTCATGAGATTTGAATTCTACTTCACCTTCTGCCTTTGTCTTCCTATATGATCTTGGGCAAGTCACTTACACACTGTTCCTCAAGTTCTTCTTACGTGATCTTAAGAGTAATACTTCCCTATGAGTACTAGGGCATCAAAATATAAATTCATTTGATTCAGATTCTTGAGACAAGCACCATAGAAGTCTTTGGATAAAACTGTGCATTTTCCAAATGACTATGGATATATAATCATGTCTTGTGCCAAATTAGTGGTCATGGACCAGCATGAAAGGGGTAAAATCCCTTGTGCATTGTGTGGTGAAAAGTTGAGACTATGTGCATACGGAATATGTTCATTCAATCCAACTAACAGCTGTTTGTCTGTTTTCATCACTGAGGCACACATGGTAGATGTAATGACAGCTTGTTGTGCAATACCTGTACTCTATAATATTTGGAGAAGAACCAGCTGTCTGCCCTGAGTCCACAAGAACTTTGAGCACAGCCAATATAGTAACAAATTTGCATCTTCATCTGAAAGTCATTCAATCTATTATGCAGATGTGAAAGAAGGCTCAAGAGAGATAGCTAAACAATGGCTGGTGAGTTGGGATGATGGAGGGGAAGAGGAGAGCAGCTTTCTTTCAGCTGAGGTGCAAATGAGGTACAGAGGATGAATTGTTTCAACCCTTGGGGTGTGGTTTTGCACACTTTATGATTTAAAAGAAAAATAAAGATGTGCCACCTGCCATAAAAAAACAGGATTCCTTGCAATTAAATTGCTGTGATTAATAAACCTAGCACTGTATGCCAGCTGGGACCTTCGGGATTTTGCACCACACTGGAAACGAAGACTATTGCCCTTCACTTCATGAATAAAGTTCCTGGTTCCACTATGCAACAGTGGCATCTGCATGCAGCTACAGAACAAAGATGAAAAGCTGCACCTGTGCAAAGATTAGTTTGTACATTTTGTTTTCTCACACTGGCAAAATTAACCTAATATTTTAATAATTCCAGTGCAGGACAGACTAGACCTGTTATTTTACAGGCTCTCTGTCCCAGGAAGCCTTTTTAGCAACTATTGTTCTATTTGCTTAATGCCTCAGGACAGAAGACCCAATCCTTCTAAATAGTCCTAACCTAGAAAAAAAAAAAAAAAGAGATAACACTATCCATTGGATTCTTCCAACAAGTAAAGTCTCCTTCCTGCTTTCTAGAGATGGCCAGATATATATAGAATAGTTTGCAAGGCAGAACTTTATCATTCAAAGTTTCTGCTGAGGGATGCCTAAGTTCTTAAATGGAAATTTCTTTAGTAATGTGGCATTTGGTTGCTCCCTCTAGTCTGTAATTCAATTAAGGAAACACAGAAAAACAGAGGCAGCAGCTGCTAGAAGCCAAGCTTTTTTTAAAAAAATATTTTTAAAAAGTTTTCCCCCTCCCCTCTACTGCTCCTTATGGGAGCAGTAGAACTGTCTCCTACAGTTACAACACATTCAAAGAACACAGAGTTCAAAAGCATTCTGAAAGGTTCTGGTGTTAGGTTGAAGATATTTGAGTCCTTGACTCCAGTCCTTATCCTTTTACAGGACCCAGGATTTCAAATGTAAGCTTCAAATATCAATTAAAAATAGCATCTAAAAGCATTCTTTAGGTATTTTATTTTGACCTTGTTCTTTGTCTGCCATACACCTGCCATGGAAAATATTGGTTGTGAAAAGTGCAGCGAGTTTTGATAAATGATTTCTTCTTAAATGAGTGGCATATATGGGTGATAGACAATACAAGATGGAAGTCAACAGATATTTCATGAGCCATCTTGAGGGTGATTATATCAGGGGAGAGTTTATAGATCTATTATGGGTGTTAACATCTGCCAATTTCTCAAAATAAAAGTCCTATGAAACCATTTTTTCTATCATATCTGTCCACAGCCACATGTTGTTACATTCTATATGTAATTCATATCTGCATTTGCTGGGAAGAGTCAAGGAACTAATGAGAATGAAAATCTCAATTTATGCCCATGGTTCAGATCCTTAAATCCAGCTTCGTATATATATTATATATATAAATGGTGATTTTCAGGTCCATACGCTCTTCAGAAAGCAATATGGGGAGGGACAGTAGTCTCTTAGTGCTACTGCATTATGATGTAGTGACCCTGAAAATAGGGTCAGAAGGAGGTCTCACTGCTAACTTGAAAACTAATCAATGTAATTCTACCAAAGAGCTGGTACACACTAGTAATATAGTCCCCTCCCCCACCCCAACAAAAATCTATGCCTTTTTGTAGTAAATATAAATGTCAGATTTTGGTATTGAGGCCAAAGTACAAACAATATTAAAAAGTTTGCGTTTCCTAAGGCTAGGTGAAATCATAAAACTATATCAGAGTTCTTTATTTTTAACTTTGTAGAAATTTAATTGATTCTATTGGATGTTTCTGACTTAAAAAGAAGACAAGAATGGTTGCCCCACCTTCCCCGACAAGCAATAAAAGCAATCAATCAAAAAATCCTCTTTCCCAAAAGATATACAAATAAATGATAAAGAAAGAATAACTGATTTTATATTATGCCAAGAATCTCACATAGTAATTGTAAGTAGTGCTGTGAATCCTGGAGAAACTCCACCAGAGACCAGCATCACATTTGATTCAGATCAGGTACTTTTACTGAAAAGGAGAGCAAGACAAAGGGTAAAAGGTCACTGGTGACTAATTTTCTGAAAACCAGCAGCTTGTGTAAGTAATAGAACATTTATTGTATTTCTCTGTCATCCCAGCAATGAGCTAGAAAATCCATAAGAATTCCCAGCACTAGCCTTTATTAAGGTATAGCCCTGGATTAGTTTAATGTTCAATTTAAAGTCACTGCCTGCACCTACTTTGCTTACTTTTCTTAAAGAGAGCCATTTTCCCTCAGTTATTTCCCAGTTCAAGGTGCCAAGAATATATCTTTTTCCTTAATAAAAATGGGCTTTTATTTATAAAATATAGATGTTGAGAAAAGAGCACTCAAATGTAGCCTTGCTGCATTTCAGAGTGCTATTTTCTAAGGTGGATTTCCTGAAGCATAGGAACTAGGAAAAATATGAAAAATATATACCTGAATGGTTTTGCAAACAGCAACAAAAGAACAAATACCTGTTTGACAGTATTTGTCACCCCTATAACTTGCTTTTTCTGGATTGGAATTTTTTCTGAAAGAATGGTCACAGAAATGAACTGTGGCTAAAATGGAAAGTTAACAGCAATTCTTCAAGCTCATACTCTAAGCTACAAGTCTGGCATTGTGGCAATAAATCAACTGAGAAAAAGAAATGTGTGGGATCACACTCTTTACAATATGCATCCATCAAGTGATGTAATTATTAACTTGTTTGTATGCAATGACTATCTGTGGAGAAAGGGATAAGCATGCTGGTGAAAGAAATGAAGATTGGTATCAGGCAATGAACCTGAACCTACACATATTGCTGCATGTAAGACAGGATACTTAATACACAATATTTCCACAAAATACAAACAAAAATAGACAACCCAATACAAACAGGATGTAAACAGAACAGAAGAATTAAAAAAATAGAATGCAAATGTGGTTTAATAGTGAATGACAATTTATGCTGTAATGTTTTGATGATAAAATCTACCATTTTTCAGCTCAGGTTGGTCTGTAATTACCCCCACATTAGATTTTTTCAGTCATGACCCCAACTTTCCAGCACCAAAATAAGACAACTTCCCTGACTCATGTTCTCAGCCAACATGCTTCCACAAACAACAGGTAAATGTAAAGACAGTTACCTGTACTGGTAAGCTGTCCTCCCACAATGCTGCCATGGTGGCACGCCCACAATTTTGAACACCACTTTAGTGAGGTAACAGCAATTGGAAACCTATTCATCTTTTAAAATACCCCACAGGTTGGGAGAATTGTTCTTTTCCTGCTACCCCAACTTCTGTAGTCAGACAAGATTGGGTCTTCACAAAGATAATGCTTCAGCTAAAGCTTCTTTTGGCTGGCCCAGGAAAGACTACCTGGATCTCCTCAATTTGTGGGAAGAAAGGGATGTTTTATAGTTTCATAGTAGGTAGGGTCGGAAGGGACCTGAGCAGATCATCAAGTCCAACCTCCTGCCATGGGCAGGAAAGAATGCTGGGGTCAAAAGACCCTGGCAAGGTATCTATCTAGCCTCCTTTTAAAGACCCCCAGGATAGAAGCGAGCACCACTTCCCTTGGAAATTGGTTCCAGATCCTAGCCGCCCTGACAGTGAAGTAGCGCCTCCTGATATCTAGCCTGAATCTACTCTCCGTCAACTTATGGCCGTTATTCCTTGTTACTCCCAGTAGTACTCAAGGGAACAGGGACTCTCCCATTGCCTGCTGGTCTCTCTTGGCCAGTTTATAGACGGCCACCAGATCCCCTCTCAGCCTTCTCTTGTGGAGGCTGAACAGTTTCAGGCCTTGTAGCCTCACCTCCTAGAGCCTGCCCTGCTGCCCCCTGATCATGCAAGTGGCCCTCTTCTGGACCCTCTCTATGTTGTCCACATCCCTCCTAAAGTGCAGCGCCCAGAACTAAATGCAGCACTCCAACTGCGGCCTGACCAATGTCATATAGAGGGGGAGGATCACTTCCTTAGACCTGCTTGTGATGCATCTGTGGATGCATGACAAGGTATGGTTAGTCCTCCTGACTGCATCCCCACATTGGCGGCCCATGTTCATCTTGGAGTCTAGAATGAGTCCAAGATCCTTTTCTTCCTCTGTACTGATGAGAAGGGAGTTCCCCAGCCTGTAGGTGTGCTGCTGCTTCTTTCTCCCTAGGCACAGTACCTTGCACTTGTCAGTATTGAATCCCATTTTGTTCTCATCCACCCACCCCTGTAACCTGACCAGATCCAATTGCAGCCTGTCCCGCCCTCTAGCATGCCCACTTCTCCCCACATCTTAGTGTTATCCGCAAATTTGAATAAGGTGCTTTTCACCCCCTCATCCAAGTCGCTGATGAAGATGTTGAACAGTGCAGGCCTCAGGACTGAGCCCTGGGGGACTCCACTGGCCACAGCCCTCCAGGTCAAAAATGACCCGTCCACCACCACTCTCTGGGTGTGGCCCTCCAGCCAATTCATGAACCATCTGACTATGTAGGCTTTGACACCACAATCTCCTAATTTTTTAATGAGAATGGGGTGAAAGACAGTGTTGAAGGCCTTCCTAAAGTCTAGAAAGACTACGTCCACTGTGACACCTGCATCCAAGGAACTTGTGACTTCGTCATAGAAAGCCACCAGGTTGGTCTGATAGGACCTGCTTCTAATGAACCCATGTTGGTTGCCCCTAAGCATACACTCCCCTGCTTCCCTCTCACAGATGTGCACCTGGATAATTTTCTCAAAAAGCTTCCCCAGGACTGAGGTAAGATTAACAGGCCTATAATTTCCTGGGTGCTCCTTCCTCCCTTTTTTGAAAATGGCGACAACATTGGTCCTTTTCCAGTCCTCTGGCACCTTGCCAGAGCACCACAAGTGCTTGTAAGGCTGTGCCAGGGGCCCCATAATGACCCCTGCCAATTCCCTCAGCACTTTGGGGTGGAGATCATCAGGACCTGCTGATTTGAATACATCCAGTCCCACCAGATGTAGTCCCACCAGAGGCCTGGCTGTGCATCCCCTGAGACCATCGGGGATCCCAGTGGCAGGGATGACCTGGTCCCTGCTCAAAAAAACGGAGGCAAAGAAATTGTTAAATAGGTTAGCTTTGTCATCTGGCGAGACCACCAGATTTCCTAGAATGTTCTACAGAGGCCCCACGTTACCTGGAACCTTCTTTTTACCCACTATGTATTTAAAAAAGGATTTCTTGTTATCCTTGACCCAGGTTGCTAGTCCCAGTTCCATCTCTGCCTTGGCCTTCCTAATAATCCCGAGCAATGGAGGTATAGTCCTCCTTGGTGATGGCCCCTCCCTTCCACTGGGTGTCTGCATCCTTTTTAGCTTTGAGACGTTCCTGGATGCTTTTGGTTAGCCATGGGAGCTTTTGAATACTCCTGCCCGCTTTGATCTGTGTTGGGATTGCCACCCTTTGGGCTTGGAGGATCATCTCCTTCAGGAACGACTACTCTTTTTGGACTCCCAACTCCCCACCAGTGCAAGGCCTGTTGTAGCATCACTTTTAAAATATGGATTTCTATCCCAGCATTACAGGAAGTACAAGTGCTATGCAAATGAAGGGATGAGAATGTCTCTCTCAGCTGTACAGCATCCTGATGGCTTTTTGCCATTGCCATTATGTCCAGTTGTTCAAGAAATTAGCAAATGTTCTTTTCAATTTTATCTCTACATCCGAACAGTAATATGTGTAGCCCAGGTAACTCGGGTATATACTCTTCTTCTCCAATTGAAGGGGATTGTTAGCTGGCAGGTGTACTGTGGGGGAACTGCAGATCACTCAGTTTCCCTCCATCCCTATAGAACCAGGCTAGGACAGTCAGGGGACTTAACTATATACAGATTTATTTACATTAACTTATCACAAGGAAAAGAAACATGGATATAAACATATGTACAAAATATATTTATAAGATATCTAAACAAACAACATAAACAATACCCTTTGGGTAAATGCCATAAAACCTTATACCAGTGCTCCAGATACATGTAGGTCGCAGGTAAGTATCTGATCTGAAACCGATAAACCGGAAAATAAACATAGATAGCAAACAGATAAATGATAAATAAGTATGGGTGAACGATAAATAAGCCAAAAATAAATACAAATAAACAACAGGTGAAATAATAGCAGCAGAAGCCTAGGACTCGACTCATCTACTAATTTACAACATGAGAGTTCACAAAATATAAGGCACGACATCACACCACTTATGGTGCAAGAACCCCAAAGATGAACTCAATGCTGAGAGGAAACCCCAATGCCCTTGGGCTTTTCCCAAGTCCTACAAAGAAGCTGGTAACTTTAGGGGGACGTTCCCTTTCAGGAGCCCTTAACTAACCAGGTGGGGAGGGCATGGGCTCCGCTATGCAGGGCTTCTGGGGCCTCTGGCTTGGCCCTGTCTGCTGGCTCAGTAGCCCAATTACCATCTGGCTCTCTGGACTCAACCTTTTGCTCTGGGTCAGAGGCCTGGGCTGCCTCATGCAGCACCAGGCTCAGTCTGCTCCTGGACCCCCCATGCAGCGCCTCCTGCACTGAGCTCCCAGCCTCGTTCCAGGGGTTGAGGACCTGAGCTGCCCCAGTGCTCCAAAGGCACTCCTCCATGCACTAGCCTATGCATTGTGTTTCTGGCTGCACTCCAGAGGTTGCAGACCCAAGCTACCTCATGTAGTTCCCAGGGTCTGGACGCTGTGCTACACACCAAGAGCCTAGCTGCTGGAGCCATCCATCATTCCCTGCTGATGGAAGTCTTCAGGGGTGCTTCTGAGCTACTGCTTCACCCTGCTTCGCAGCTCTCCTCAGCTCTTTTAAGCCCCACTCTTATCTGTCCTGGATGTGTTCCCCTCATGCTGGGCACACAGCTCCTTTTATATGCTCCAGGGCTCTGCACCTGAAGTCTTCCAGACCCGAGTGTTGCAGTCTTCACTCAGGGCTGGGAGTGGTGGTGGTGGTGGGGGTGGGGAAATGCCACTTCCCCTCCCCTCAGGAAAGGGGAGTGACTGAACTCCTCTTGCTGCCTCCTAATTGGGGGATGAGCTCCACCAATCAAAACAGCAAGATTTCAAGCCTGGGACTCAACCCAAGTTCCAAAAAACATGCCTGCTACACATGCAAATGACTATAGAGAAGTGGGTGCCAAGGTAGCCCTCAGCGTGGTATTGTTGGACAAGGGGCTAGAATAAATTCAGCACAGAGCTTCAGGAACATACTCGTATTCATCCAAAAGTTCTGTAGCCACTGCTAATCATCCTACACTGACATTTCAGTATAATCCCACCAACCTGTGCACATTTAAGCTGTTCCATCATGTGGAGCTGATCAGTAAATGCCTACAGCACCTTGTGAATTTGTTACCCTTCTCTGCATGACCCATTCCTCCTTGGTTGTCTCATCCTCCTCACAACTGCCGTAGCCATCACTGAAGTTATGACCATACAAAAAAATTACCTGTCTGCTCTCTTTGTAAAATCATATGGGAAGAAGGGTCAGAACCTGAACTTGAGATCCCCTAAGTCCCTGACCAGTGTTTGCTTCCCTCAGTGCACTTCAGAAACTTTCAACACAACTTGCTAAATGGTACTGAATGGATTGCTTAGGTGCCTTTCTATTTGGGGAATGGCCTGATAAGGCCTCTCAAAGGAAGGATGCACATCAGTAGAAAAAAGGAGCTGAAGTGCACATGCACTCTACCAATATAGTAATATCAGCAGCTGTATTCCAGAAAAAATTCTGATGATAAAACTCCCCCTATTGCCAGAATCTTCATACTTTCAGTGTCTACCATTTTTTTCCTCCTAGTGACCTACATTTGAACACCTGAGACTTTTACTTTTACTTTTATTACATCCCAACCAGGGATTATTCCAAGAACCAGCCACATGTTGCAGCCTTTCCTACTGACTCCCCAAAATAAGTGTGTAATCAGAGGCATGTTCATTATCAAGGCTATTATCAGATTTAAAAAAAAAGTTATCCCAACACATCATCCTGATATAAAAAATGACAGCTCCAAGGGTTTCATCCTTAGTACCCAGATACTCCAGGAACACTAACTAATCTTATTAGAATACTCAAGCATCATTGGAATAAGGACTGCAAAAAGTCTCCAATATATCTTCAACATGTGTTGAATAAAAGTTCAACATTTGCTAAAAAAATCTCTTACCTAATATAATGTAAGAAAAGAAAAATATGAGTTTGGAGGTGCAGGTTAGACCTAAGAGGTCCTTCCCTTGGTCAAATGGTAAAAGAGAAAAACAACACTCATTGTTCCTTTTCTAGAAAAGAAAAAAACATATTAGGTCAGCCAGATCATTCATAAGAAGATTCACTATTTGAAACCATAGCATTTCTAAATGACAGTGTCACTGTTTTGGTTCTGCCTAGTACATGTATTTACATCCTTAACAAACAATAGCTCCCAGACTATTCCAAATGAAAAAGAAACAAAACCATGAGTACTAAAAAACACCTTCTTATAAGACTCAAACACTTGGTTAAACTACTGGTCTCCTGTGCCTTTCCTTCAGGGGAAATCAAAACTAAGAGGTTGTTTGACTTCTAGTCATGACCAATCCAGTAAGAGACTAAATACCTCAACATGAAAACATGTAGTGAGATGTTCTATACTCCCCATGTTCAAAAGGGAAACAAAGTGAAAGTCCAATTTAGAATCTGTACAAGATTTTGCTACTAATGCAAAGAAAAAGGGTATATAATCTCAAGATTATAAATTACCAGTTTATAATCCCAGCTCTGAGTTTTTAATCCTACATCTTAAAAATTATATAAAGTCTGTGTGTCTGTCTGTCTGTCCATAACACTCTTGGAGCACTCTGATTGGTTGTTTCGGCAGCCAATCACAATGCTAACTGGAACAACCAATCACAGTGCTCCGCACAGAGTGCTCCACAGAGCACCACTATGATGACGGGGACAGGTAGGATGCAGTACGGTGGGGCAAGGCCAGGTCCCCTGGCCCTATCCTCACCCCGGGCCTGTTCTCTGCAGATGGCAGTGGCGCGGGGTGCTGGTGGAGGGGACAGAGGGGGCCCTCTGTTTCCCTCCCCAATTGCCCCCCCACCATTTCTAGGAGGTGGTGGCAGCACAGAGTGGTGGGTGGCAGTGCTCCATCTCCATCCCCTCTCTCCCCATCATTCTTGACAGGCAGTTTGCTACTGTAAGAATAACTGTGGAAGCTAGTTGTCTCTCAACTGTGAGACAAACTTTTTTCTGGTGAAGAACATTGATTTCCATCAGCCCAATAGTGAATCTAAATCTATGCTTCCAGCCAAACACTCACAAACCTTTTGAGACACTGTTCAAGTTGTTCAGTGCTACAAAATTCCAAGCAATGTTCTTGAGAGAACATTTTTACAAGAGAATGAGAGTTTGATAAAACTCCAGTATAGTTTTGCCTGAAAGGCAAGCTTATCTCCATGACTTCTCATGAAATTCATCCCAAAGCTTCATTATTTCTCTGAGCATAGACTATAGCTCTCCTGTCCTTCTTACATCTTAACATGAGAAGGAAGAATCCTAGCTTTTTTTCAAGATTTAAGGATATGATGAATGAAGTTTTCTGTAAAATCAGATGTCTTTTATTAACATACTAACCCTACAAGCTTCAAGCCTAAATAGTGTGCAAAGCTTCAGATGGCAATTTGATTCAGAGAAGATTTGGCCCTATTTGATGGCCAATCCCTGAATCCAAATCGAATCAGGGGAACAATTAAAAGGTATGAATTGATTCAAAGCTCTCTGAATATTTGGAAAAGATTCAGAGAGCTTTGATGATTCAGACAGTCCCCAGTAGCTGCATCAGTGACCTGCAGCAGGACTTGGAGCTAGTAAGTACTAGGGGCAGG
>NW_017728912.1:18326118-18330391 GCF_001723895.1 Crocodylus porosus
CCCTTTAAAGAAAAGCTCCGGTGCTCACCAGGTGCTGCCAAAAAAAACCAAAAACAGAGAAAAGCCCTCAGACTCACTGCTCCTGCAGCGGCCTCAGGGCTTTGCAGGGCTTGTGCAGAGCCCCCCACATGGTGCAGGGCAGTGGGGATTGCCCCCCAATCGGCAGAAGTGGTGAGTCCCGGGGTTTTCTCATTTTTTTTTCTTAAAGGGCCAGAGCCATAGGGGGGCTGAGTGGCTCATGCAGAGCCCCCCCATGCAGTGGGGGGCAGTGGGGGGCAGCAAGGATTGCCTCCTGCCTGGCAGTATCTGCTGAGTCAGGGTTTTTTCTCAAAGTGCCAGGAGCTGAGGCAAGCAGGTCAGCCATTGTTGGGTGAGGGAGGGGATTCAGCCAAATTGATTCAGGACAGTGATTTGAATCACTGCATCGCATCGCTGTCTCCTGAATCGGCCAAATCCAAAGCAAATACTAGCCACTTTGCGCAGGCCTACAAGGTAGATACAGTGTTCAGGATTTTTCGTAGCAAAGTTCCTCTGTAATTCTTTTTTCCTCAAATTTCTCATTGCTTGTTCCAGACCACAGTGTACATGCCTTCACTGCATTACGATAATGGTTTTCTACTTAAACAAATTCTCTTCTCTATGACACTACCTGCAGATATGGATAAATCCCATTTGATTTGTTTTGCAGGAGTACCTCAAAGTGAAAGAAAAGGCAGGATCCTACTGGAACACCAGTGATTCTCTTGAGCATGTATACTTTCCCCCCATTTAAAATGTTATACTTCCTGAACCTTTCCTTTTCTATTTGTTAGTAATTAATCTGTTTTTGGAGCTTTACGCTCTAGGTAGGTCCCTTTTCCCCTAGCCTTCCTGTAGTTCATTCTTCCTGCCCATGTTTAAACTGTCAGTGATCAGTGGCCATATTGTGCTGGAGAAGAGAAATAGACAGGTAGGGCAAAATTTTCTGCTGATAATTTAAATTCCTTGTACAACTGTGGCTATATCCAGCTCATAATTCACACTTATGACATCATAACCAGGAATCATAGCTTGGTCCTCAGGAAGCCATAAGTGTTTAATGTGAAAGTTTTCCTGTACTGCCTAACAGTTAATTAGACAGGATTCATGTATTACATTTATTAGCTATACCTAAAACAAATATTCAAGTATGTCTGAAAGAGCGTATTGTAACTCATAGATTCCTTATTTAATGAATGAATATTTTCTAGCAGAAAACCTCCAGGATATATTTTTAATGAAAGCACTTATGCTGCTGTGTAAGCCAGACTAGATGGACATATTACTATGCTTACTTTAAAGCAATATAGAAGATACTGTTAAAAATCGAATGACCAGCTGTTTAACAAGGCAGTGCCTTTGATGAGGCAGTGATTTGTAGGAGAAAGAGAAATACATACGTATGTTGTTTATACATATGGCCAAAGACACCCAAGAAGAAAGAAGGTATATTTTACAGCTCCAGTATGCCTATTTTACTTTTTTGTAATGACACTAGTGCTATCAATTTCAATGGATTTCAAGTGACACAAGAACAGACATTTGCAAGAGACAGCTAAGTCCAAATTTTCAGAGGCACTGAGCATCAGAAGCTCTGTATGAAATCAAGAACGGTAGTAGTTGTGCACCCTTCTAAGTTATACTCTTGAGTTTCAAAATTGGCTGCTTTTACATCATAAGACATATTTTAGGTGGCTGCTCAGTAGTTGCTGGAAAAGATCCGACCACACTAAACATCCAAGAACTGTGGCACCCTAATTGCAATCCATTTTTAAAAAAATCTTGGCCAAAGCTTTTTGTTGTTGAATCTGTTCTGCTTTTGACATTAGACACTCCCAGACCTCATTTCCCATTCTACCCATGAGAATTTTGTTTTGTTTTCAAAGCAAAATGTATTCAAGCACAAATCATAAAAGAATGTGCATTCATGTAATGCCAGTGGCAACTGATCGATGTTTGAAAACAGTGATGGTATCTCTCTGGAGAGCAAGGAATCTTGACTACAGGGAACCTCACTTAAAACAGCAACCCCAAAAGGGGGGGAAATGGCTCAAACTCTTTATAGCTGCCAGGTTTTGTTCAGAACCTTGCTTAACATCTCATGCAAATAAGCCAAAAAATAGACTGCATTCAGCCTCAACCACTGAAGCTTTTCTCTCCCTCTTTCTCCCGATTGTTAAAGCACAAATCTTCACAATGGGAGCAAAGGCTGCATCAGTTATCTTTCCCTCCCCAATCGCCATGAATCTCCGCTCTGCATGGCACCATTTTTTCATAGAGTGGGCCTATATGAATGTGGCCTGGAACTAAAAAAAATAGGAACTAACTTCATTCTTGAAACTTAGCTCCAAGATATTGACAGTTGGTTACAATTACCAAGGCTTAAAACTGAAGATCAGGAAATATGATGGTAGATGGAATTTAACTAAAGTAGACGATAAACCCAAATGGCTTGCAAAGAGGTAGACAACGAGTAGACATGGGAATATTCAAGTGCTGGATATAATCTGGGGCACATTAAACACAAGACATAAATCAAGCAATAGCTTTGTACACATGGTGTGGGACTGTGCTTTCTTATACAAAGGAGAACACTTTTTGACAGTTTTCAGATCAACACAATTGGAAACAAAGAGGCACAATTCTTTAATCTCCACTGTCATGAATCTGGAGTAATTCCCCTGAAACAAACACAGATAAAATACCATAAAGCATGTACTCAAGCAGATTCACAACAACACAGAAGATCTAGAAAGCATCCAAAACATTTGTAACAGTAGCCTGGTTAGGCCTGTATTCAGAAGTAAATAGCATTCCATTAAAACAATAAGAAATGGAGACTATACCAGTGAATCAGGCTAAATACATTTTAAAAAGGGAATAAATAATTCTGTTAAAAAGGCACTCTGGATATACAAACTGTTCTGAGGTGCATACCTTTAATAGTAGCTGTAAAAACTATAAGAACTAAAGCCAAAGACAATATACAATGTCATTATTGCTGAAGGGGGGGAACCTGTGCATAAATATAAAGTAATAGGGTGACAGACTCACACCCTTATCGTCCAATCTGTTCTACACTTTCATCATGGATTGGATTCACCAGAGGCAAGTCATGCCTGACCAACCTGATTTTCTTCTATGATGAGGTGATTGGCTCTGTGGATGTGGAGAGATCAGTGGATGTGATGTACCTTGATTTTAGCAAAGCAACATTCTCACAGGCAAGCTAAGTAAGTATGGGGTGGATGAATGGACTGTAAGGTGGATAGAAACCTGGCTGGAGCATCGGGCTCAGATGGTAGTAATCAGTGGCACAATGTCTAGTTGGCAGCTGGTATCAAGTGGAGTGCCCCAGGGGTCAGTCCTGGCCAGTTTTATTCAATGTCTTTATCAATGAGGAGATTGGCATATAGTCTCAGCAAGTCTGCAGATAACACTAAGCTGAAGGGAGTAGTAGATATGCTAGAGGGTACAGCTAGGATTCAGAGTGACCTAAACAAATTGGAGCATTGAACCAAAATGAATCTCATGAGGTTCAACAAAGACAAGTACAAAATTCTACACTTAGGACAGAACAGTCCCATGCACTAGTACAAGCTGGGGGATGACCGGCTGGGCAGCAGCTCTGCAGAAAAGGGCCTGTGGTTACAGAGGACACTGAGCTGAATATGAGCCATCAGTGTACCTCTGTTCCCAAGAAGGCTAACAGCATATTGGGCTGCATTGGTAGGTGTGTTGCCAGTAGGTCAAGGGAAGTGATTATTCCCCTCTATTCAGCATGGATGAGGTCACATCTGGAGTATTGTGTTCAGTTTTGGGCCTGCCACTACAGAAAGAATGAGGACAAATTGGAGAGAGTCCAGCAGAGGGCAACAAAAATGGTGAGGGCATTGTGGCACATGGCTTCTGAGAAGGGGCTACAGGAGCTGGATTTATTTAGTTTAGAGAAGAGAACATTAAGAAGGGATTTACTAGCAGCCTTCATGTGCCTGAACAGATGTTCAAAATAAGATGGAGCTAGACTGTTCTCAGTGGTGATAGATGACAGAACAAGGAGCAGTGGTCTCAAGTTGCAGCAAGGGAAGTTTAGGTTAGATATTAGGAAGAATTTTCTCAGTAGAAGGGTAGTAAACACTAGAACAGGTTACCCAGAGAGGTGGTGGAATCGCCATCTTTGCAGGTTTGCAAGACCCAGCTAGACAAAGCTTTGGCTGGGATGATTTAGTTGGGGATGGTCCTTCTTTGAGCAGGA
>NW_017728912.1:18331590-18337764 GCF_001723895.1 Crocodylus porosus
GGGATCCTATGACCCCAGCTGACTTCCTGCCCTTTGGGCAGGGGACTGGACTCGATGATCTCCCGAGGTCCCTTCCAGCCCTGATGTCTATGAAAAAGGATATTTTATTTTTTTCTGAAAATGAGAGTAGTAATGTACTCCACCATTGGATAATACTTGTGTCTGATGGGACTATCCAATGACTCAATAAATTAGTCTTTCCAGCCTAATTTGTGGACTTAGCACATTCAAGGCTGGCTTGTGTATCTCTACAAGACACTGGCCCAAGCCCCATAGGCCTCGGATATTTCTGCATATTACTGTATACTATTTTGTGATGTAGACATAATCAGTAGAAGTCATGTTCTAAGCCTGTGGTCTGCAGACCATGGTTGTTGCTGCAGAGTAGTATAAAATCCTCAAAAAGATCACTGCTTTAGGTGCCTAAGATTATGGGTGCTCCATTTAGGCCTCCTTGCATGTAAGTGCTGAGCTTTCACATTTCCAGTTGAACTCAGTAGGAGATCTGGGTGTAGGAGATCTACTGAGAACAGATGTATCTTGAAGGAGTTGATCAAATTGCTGCTCCTGTAATTACTGGTCTTAACAATACCTTTGCATTAGCCTTCATCACAGAATAACTGGAAAATACCATTGTTTCCAATAAAGAGGAAGCACAAGGTGCTGAAGTGACAGAAAAGGAAATACTGAGCCACAATGACCACATAGGGCCTAATTATGTCTCCCTTACTTATGCAACTCATATAAACAATGAGACTATTTTTAGAGTAAAGGTCTCCCTGACCTACCATGAATTAGGGAGGCAGAATCAGACCCTCACTTTGGAAAATGATCTAGTACTGGGTGGTATGTTTTCAAGCGTTCTGAAGGAATTCAAGGATAATGTAGATAGACTCCAAGTAAAACTGAGTAACTGACAGTATGATTATAGCAAGCTAATATGAGAAGCCTGGAGTATGGCCAGGCCATTCCAGATTAGCAAGCCTTACTTTAGTACCAAGGAAATTACCTGAAAAATATCACTATAGAGTTTTGAAATATATACAGAAATATTCTTTAAGACAACCCAATAAACATTCTGTAAAGAAAATGTCTGCCTTTCCACCTCGAACAAGTTTTGAAGTGAGTCAACAAGAGAGTGGATGGTGGTGGTATTCCACCTACTGTTTGCTTTCCTGGTGGATTTAAAGTCCATCACAAGAAGTTATTGAGGAAACTACTTATGGGGTGACATATAATAAAATGTTTATGGGGTGAGAAATATTAGCTAGTATTTTCAAATGCCATCGGAAGAGCTCAAGCACTGCTGCAGGTGCTTGAGACCTGGCTGGGTCAAGTCAGGAGGCACAGGTTAAGTCATGCACATTGCTTCACTGGTGGCCATGTGGAAAGACTGCAGGGCAGCCGCTCTCCAAATACAATACAAACAGCCTTTCCCAGCTGTGCCCCTCCTGCAGGGCAGTGGAGCAGGGCTTCCTTCTGCACATGTTCCAAGGCATGGCTGTCAACAGGTAATCAGATAGCACATTGATGGGCAAGGTATACAAATCTAGATTGTTATTTAGAGAGACTGAGCCCTTCCTCTGAGTCCAGATGTGCCTCCTAATTTGCAGCAACATATTTCCTTCCACTTTTCACTCGGACACTAAATGAACCACACACGCACAGTAAATCTTTCTTTAGCTGCATGCTTTAAATACTAGTAAAAAAACCTCTCAGCATGATATTTTAAAAAGCTCATAAACTCAATGAATCAAAACCAGTTTTCTCCAAAGTAGGCAAAAACACTTTGCACTGAGGGCTGTTTCTATGCTAAATTTTAAAACTTTTTCCAGTTGTTTAGGATGTGGAGCTGCTCAAGACAAGTCACAAGAATTTTTTATAATGGGAAATGTTCCTCCTCTATACACTACCTTATTCTCTTTAAACTCAGTAACGGCAAAATCAAAACAGTTGCTCAAGATATCTTTTCTCTTTTTTGAAGTCTTTGACTATGGAGTGCATGTGGAACAATTCAGCTTATGAAATAAAGTTGAAAAAAATAAAGGGCAAGTGTCGATACAAGTTTAGAACAAACAATATCAAGCTTAACCACAAGGATCATGCACACTACAGTTTCTATTGTAATGCATCTGCTAAGTCAGTGTTAGAATTTCACATTAAACTACAGCCTGTTATTTGGTGCACCAAAAAAGAGATTCCAGTCCAAAAGTGTCCTCATTTGCACCCTTTTAAAGCAAGGCTGCTGCCTGCAGGAACAAGCAAAGGACAAAGTGTTGTCCAGTAGCATAACTGAGGGGGCACAGGGTGGGAGAGGTGACCAGGGCAGCAGCCCAGCTGATACCTTATGGAGGGGAAGCAAAAGTAGCCACTGCTCACTGCTGTAGCTTGCAGCATGGCAGCTGGCACTGCCCCATGCAGCACTGCTGCTCAGGGCAGAGAGCTGCCTTGGTAGGCCTCTGATGGTGTTGTGCTTCTTTCCATTCTTTGTGGGTCTACACTCAACATTTCTTGCATTAAGAAAGTGCATGGATCAGGAAAGTACCTAACTCATAGAGGACCAGAAGGACAATAGGGGCTGGGCTAGAATGTACATTTCAGCTAAGTACAGCCAGTCAAAAGCCTGAGACTGAATCAATTTAGTCTTCACAGGTTAGTCCAAACTCTGTGGATTGAACTAATAAGTGAACAGGCATGCATTTTCATTCTTGAAATGAAGCAGTGGCACAGGCCAGAAGCTGGGGGGCACTACACCATGCTTCCCTGCTTGGCTGGAGCAGACAGGTTGGGCAAACCCATCCACCCTGCAATGAGGGGTTTGAGGGGGAGGTGCAAAGCATTCTGGGATGCTGGGGGACTCTGAATTCCCTTGAATCTGGAGGGGATCTGGGACAGTTCAATACACTGATTTAATCTAAATCTGTTAAGTCTGATAGTACATCCATCCAGTTTTATCTTAAACCAGTTTGGGCCATTTTGAAAGTGGTTTTTGTGCAGTGAACTCGTATTGTGTTACAGATTTGAACTAGTCTCTCATCAGTTATACCAGTTTATATGTAATTTCCGTCCCTAGCTTTCTAGTGTCATTCTGTCTTTAAATACATGCAAGGCCAGGAACAGTCTGGCCCTAACAAAACATGATAGATGTGGATGAACTTTCTGAGTCCTCTCTCCATAGTTTTCTTAGTTTCTCTAATGTTTGGACTCTTCTGTATCATCTACATTAATGTCACAGAAAATGAGCCAAGGGAAGCCAAATATGAAAATGTTTTATAGCCTGCTCTCTCCAGTATCTGTGCCAGGGTATGTTAACTACTTCAGTCAACATTTGTTTTAATAACGCTGTGAATTTTGTCTGGCACCAAAGCTATCCTGATTTTTTAAAATTATTTTTATGAAAAATAAAAAGGACAACTAGGCAGATCTGACAGCTTATTCTCTATGGCACACAGTTTGCTGATGACCCAAACAGCTGGCATCAGTGAGTATTGGCAATGGGAGACTTCTGGATATGTACCAATGTCAAATCCTTCTAACAGAAAAGTCACAGCTATAATATATTTCCCTCCTCATTGTCTAGTTTTTGCCAGCATTTTATAATAGTTGCTTCTATGGATTTTAGCTTTAAAGTCCCTGAACTTAAGGTGCTTGGAACTCACTCATAATTGCTTTTTACCTACTGCTGTTACCTGCCATAGCAAAGCAAGTGGTAAAATGAGTACAAATGTAGCCTTTTTGCACTGGTATAAGTGAAAGCACGAAGTCCAGGGCACTGAAGGACCTTTTGGATCAATGTGGAAGTTGCTGAGCACTCAGGCCCTGATACAACAAGTGACATAAGTACTTATTAGAAACCTGTGGACAGTCTCTGTGGTAGTCAGGCTCAGATTCTCAAAAGTAGCTAGTCTCTAAGGTGCCACCCTGCCTTACCTTCATGTTCCCCTCTAATAAACGCCCCATATAACCTATACGTTGCTTTTAACAGTCACTCTGTCCAGAAGCCAAAAGCTGCTTCTTCAATTAGATTGAAGTCATAACAGAATGAAGCGGGGGGGGGAGGAAATACCCATGAAGAGTCCTTTCTACTAAAGATTTAGGAACAAAGGCTTACAATGAATCTGGCCCATATGGCAAGTCCCTTCTGAACACAGAATATTGCAAGTATTTTATGAGACCTTTTCAAGAATTACAGTATCAAAATCAATCTATATAAACAGAACACTTAAAAATGGAATATGATCCTTATGTTAATCCTTAAAAAAGACAAAGAAAGTGTACCCCTTTACAGTCAACAATAAGGTGAACCATGAAGTGCCAAATTATTTGAAGCAAGGCCTATCTTTCTAGCTGTACATCACCTCAGCCCAACAGAACACATTCTGTTCAATAGCCATAAGTACTACCATAATAATTATATTAAATATATAAATATATAATCAACCCTATTAGATGATCACTGATTGAAGGGTGCTTGAGATTAACATACGTGTAATTATAATAATTTTATAAAATAATTTAATAATATATAATTTCCATATATGAGATCTTATGGAAGTGTTTTGGACTTCTTGGTCTGTTGACCATGATATTCTAGATACTTTTTCTCATTCAAGCTGTAGTACAACCCAAAGCACCAACAGGAGGGCCTCATTGTCTCTTTTTCTTTGTGTTATGCAGCAAGTAGGGTGGCGTAGCACCTTACAGATTAACTGGTTCAGAGAGGCATGAGCATTGGTAGGCGACAGCTTACTTTGTTAGATGCTACAAATAGACTCTTATTCTGTTAAGTTCATATGTTATTTCACATTTAGACCTAGATTGTAAATTCTCCAAAATGGAGTTGTTATTCTTTGTAATGTGTCTATATAGTGCCTAACACCCTGGGGCCTCAATCCCTGATTTGTATCTGCAGATATTGCAGGTATTACTATGACACAATCAATCTGTGTTAGGCTCTGTGGAAACACCTACTAAAATGCAGCTCTTGCCCTGAACAGGTTTCAAACAAATATTTTTAAAATAAGGGGAGCTGTATTTTCCCTTCATTCAACTTGTATAATTCCATTTGATACTCAGGAGGTTATGAGCATCTATCATGAGAGGATATATGGTCACTGTAAGCATTTTCAAATAAATAACCAAAACATAATGGAATACAATAATTCCACCATTAACAACTTAGCTTTTAACTTTCCTAAAGTTAACAATGTATGGGTATAAGTGTGAGAGGCACATTCAGCTTCCCTCACCCTGACACAACTAGGTTCATTTCAATTAGCTTATTCTTTCTGTTGATATTCACTTTTTCAAAACAGCTTTTCATCCATTACTTAGTATAGTATACAGTTACATTTTATTTTGCTGTAGATGTTTCTGATTTTCAACCCCCCCGCCATATCTTGTATCTTCACCAGTTCATTGTAATGAAGGTGGTTGTTTACATCATGTACCATAACAAATGAGGACAGACTTCAGCTAAGATAACACCAAGTTTGTGTTTTAGCCAACATAACACATCAAGATCTTTAGACCATTTTTTCTCAATTGCTACCCTCTTACAGAAGCCCATGGCTCACTTCCTCTGTCCCCATCTCTGGTCCTACAGACCCCTTTCTTCCCAATGCTCCCCATATTTTCATAAACTACCTCCTCCCTCCAGTTCTTTCCACAGCTCGTCTCTCTGTCCACCTCACAAGTAGCTGCACATAACAACACCCCATCAGCCACATGCATAACCTACCCTGTTTACAGTCCTTCACTAGACATGTTGCAGAGCCACAGAAACAGCAAACTAGTTAGCTGAAACAGTCTTTCCTGGGCTAATTAACTCTGCCTGGCAGCTGAGGCAGCTCAGCTGAGAGATCAGCTGATTAGCCTACTTGCAGCACTCCATTGAGGTGGCTTTGACAGTTTGTTTTTGGGAGGTAGTACTCCCAGGGTGGTAGTCATTCAGCCATCTCGTTACCCCTGTATATTCACCCTTTTGGCTCACTGGTGGTTCCAACAGGCCCACAGCCTTAGATGAAAGAAAATGCATACACAGGCTGAGTCCTTATCTGCAAAATGGGAATAACAATACTTCCCTCCTTTGTAAAGTGTTTCAGGATCAACCAATGAAAAGCGCTCAGTAAGTAGTAGATACTATTATTGTAATAAAGATTTGGAGTTGTTACA
>NW_017728912.1:18338634-18340153 GCF_001723895.1 Crocodylus porosus
GTACTGCTGCTGGGGGTGTGCACAGCAGTGGGGAACCATGCCCACCCTGCATTCTTGGATGAGCTGCCCATGCCTGTCTCATGACCTATCCCAGCCACCCATTCACAAAAGCCCATGCCCTACTCCCTCCCTCACTGCAGGGGCTCAACATGCACTCCCACCCTTTCCCTCTCTCCCTCCACAGATTTACCTGCTGAGTGCTGCTCTGCACACCACCAGGCTGCATTATATTTCCAGTTGCAGAAAAGGACACCTATGTGTGTGTGAGTGTGTGTGTGGGGGGACGTAACATGACTGTGGGGGGGAGCAGTAATATGGCCATTCCCTGCCCCTGCCCCTCATTGCTGACTCGGAGTACCCTGCATCCTGCAAGGGTGTGCAGGGACCCCTCCTCCCCAGGCTGCAACCTCCCCTCCCACAGCCCCCCCCACACTTTGACAAAATTCCCACCACTTACACACCCCACACCCACCCACAACCATACAAAGTACCTGCATAATTTTAAATAGAGTTTTTAGCTGTGCAATTAAAATCGCAATGAATTTAAACTAATTTTTTTAATCGTGCAACTAATCGCAATCAAATTTTTTTAGTTGTTTGACAGCCCTACTCTATTTTTTCCCCGTACCTGTAGTAACAAAAATGCGTGAACACTAAGAGGGGTGCCTCAAGTCTAATGAAGGGTATCTTGAATATAAAAAGTTTGAGAAACACTGGTCTAGCTATAGGTAAAACATGGCAATGTGGGAGTGAGTGGGAGAGAATAGAATTTATTATGCCTGCCACCAATTCCCACTGCTGCAATGGAAACAAAAAAAGAGTGGTGAAATAAAGAGGGTTCGAAAGACTTTGCACACACTCATTTTTGGGAAGGCTGCCTCTCCTTTTCTTTTCAGAATAAAAGCCTCTAGTAGTGTAGATTTTAATAAGCCCTCCTCCAGACTGCACAGTGACCTATAAGTATCAATAGCATGATTCTTCCATATTCTGCCTCTGTTTGTAAAAGACTAGTAGTCAGTAGAGCTGTGTGAAGCTTTGGTAGCTGATTCAAATTCAGAGAAATTTCTGCCTGACTTGGGGACCAAATCTCTGAATCAGAATCAAATTGGAAGACCAAGTAACAAGTTCTGAATTGACTCAAAGGATCTGTATCAGTTCAGAAAAGATTCTGCAGATTCAGCCATAGACTAAATGGGTAGCTGACAGCTGCCTCCAGCTAGTAAGTCTGTTGGGGGTGGGGGAGAGAAGGCGTGTGGGGGAGGGAGGGATTGGGGCTGAGACTCGCTGCCCAACAGGGGTAGGGGATGTGTTACTCAGGGAGGGGGACAGGGGCATGTCGGATGTGGGCATGGCAGCATTGGGAGTGGGGGCTCTGCCCTGTTCCTGCTTGCCCAGCCAGGGGCAAGTGGCAGCAGGGCAGAGCCCCTGCTCCCAGTGCTGCCGCACCCACATCCTGTGCCACCTGGCAAGCAGCAACAGAGCAGAGCCCTCACTCCCAGTGCTGATGCAGGTGCGGCAG
>NW_017728912.1:18340878-18362404 GCF_001723895.1 Crocodylus porosus
CGACCGATCTGAATCACCTAATCTCTCCGAATCAGCGCTGAATCTTCCAAAGCTGATTTGGCCAAATCAATTTATGACAGTGATCTGAATCTCAAAAATTGAGTCACTGTCCTCCAAATCAGCCAGCTCTGAATCGAAGGCTTCCCTATTTGCACAGGCTGAGTAGCCAGATACTTTGTAGGAAATGCTGTGTGAACCAATTCCTGTTAAAGAAAAGTAAGCACCTACTAGTCATATGTCTGACACCAAAAGTTGATTCCCCAGCTCTTCTATTATTATAATATAATAATCAAAACTTTTTATGATGCAGCAAAATAAAACAATGAAATAAAACAGTTAATTAATTCAAACAAGCTATGTATAAAGTCTGCAGTGATGACTTTACCACTTCTTTCTTTGGCTGGTGCTGCATTTTCTAGTGGGTTTTTTTGGGTTTGTTTGTTTGTTTTTTGTTTGCTTTATTCAGCATGGCTAAGCAGAGAACAGCAATGGACTACAGCTGTACTGCTTTTTCTTGGTTGCATTGCTTTACCTGTCGGGATTTTTTTTATTATTAGGTGCATGTGGTTAAAAAATTGTAAATCTTTTACAAATAATTCAACATCACAGTCACTAAGGTCAGATAGGGAGAGCAATCTTATATTTGGCCACTAGAGCTGGCAACAGATATTGTTAGGCCCATGGCAACATTAACCAGTTAATCATGTATTAATTAAGTATTTACATGGCCACATGCAAATGCAATTAATGGTGTGATAAAACAAGCAAAAAGCCACAAAGTTATTACACAAAATATGCATAATGACTTTGTGGCTGGTTCCTATCATTAATAGAACATGTGGCCAGGCTGAGGCTCCCAGACACAGGAGGCAGCTGGGAGCCCTGTCAGCTGATGTGGGCTCCCAGCTGCAGAGGCACATCATGCACCCCTGAGCCTGGGAACTGTCAGTTCCTCCAGGCTCCCAGCAGCTCATGGTGTACACCTGCAGCTGGGAGCCCATGTCAGTTGATGAGACTCCCAGCCATGGGAGCTTGCTACTTGCCAGCACAGGGGGACCAGAGGATTCTGATGGTCTTTTGATCTTGCTGGTCTTTTAGCTGTTTAATTACAGTGAGGCAAAACTAGTACATATCTGTCTGCAGGCACCCTTGTCCCTCCCCTTCTTTCAGAACAGTATAACAGTTAAAAAAGAAAATCATGCAAATATACCCAGGGAAAAACAAAAGAAGAAAATTAAACCCTCGCTACTATGAAAAGCATTGTTTTGATTAAATAATCCTTGATAAAAGTTGAGATTTTTAAATGATTTTTTATTGATGGGTCCGGAGAGATTCTGATCTTGGGCTTTCCCTGTACGAGCAATAAGGCGGAATCTGATGCTCAAGGCCACAATCACACCTCCTACCATGCATGTGTGGCATGGGAGGATGAGTGATTGTTGGGATCATACATCAGATCCCATCACACCTTTAACTGCAAGTTTGCCAAGGGCCTTTGTAAAGCATCTTGCCTATGTACTGTGGGATTATTGCCTTCAGAATAATCTTTTGGGTTGATTATGTATTTTGGCAATGTATATTATAGGAAGAAACCTATAGGAAGGTACCAGGAGGAGCAGTAATATTATGGAGCTGGCACATTGTTGTGCTTGATATTATAAATGAAATATACAAGTAGTTAATTTTTATTGTCATTATATGGCAGGGAAATCAAATAAATGTTTGCCTCGTGGTTCTTCCAGAAGATGGCACACGGAGAACTATGCTGTGGACCTCTAGGGGCATAAAATCTCCCTAAATAGATCTTTGTAGGGACAATGTGGAAATGAAGGCTGGCAGTTGGTATGCAGGTGGTCTGGGAGTCAATCCCCCAAGCGTATTAAGAGAGAGTATGTTCCTGAAGGAAATATTTTCAAGCCTCAAGATGTTCTGAGCTTGGTTCAGGACTTGAGCTAGGGAATGATTCATTGCATACTCTTTTTTCCAAAGCACAATATGCATCCCTAATTGGAATGCATGAATTATTTTATTGATCCAAACTCTCAAGGGTATATCTCAGTCATATAAAATTTCTATGCGCTTCTCAGATTTGCTATAGCTGAGAGATGTGTAGAATCCCAAGAAGCTAGAAACCTCCTTGTGAACGTATATATGTATATGTGCAGATGCGAGAAAATACACATGATCTCTTCTAAAGTTCCCATTAACTTAGACTCAGAAAGTTCCCCCTACATTCACCTTTTCCTGATGGGATCCTAGGTATTTGTAGAGGGTTTGATTAAACAAGCCTGGCTTTGATAGCTCTTCTTACAAGAACATGAAATATTTGAGGATGGAAAGACCTATTATTTTAGAAAACTGAGATACATCAGTAAGTTTTGAATTAGAATTTCCTTAAATGAGGAGTAGAAAAAATGTGGAGATCTGAAATTCTAAACACCCTATGCATCTAACTTTAAAGAAGATTTAAATGCAAAAACTTTTGTAATTCAAATTAATGCTTACTTATAAAAATGAATGACATTTTAAATAGTGTATTCAAAGTGTATCTCCCCACCACAATCAGGAAAATCTATCATAGTAGAGCTAAAGTTTTCTATTGTAATAAATAGGTAGATTATTTTGGTGGTCATTTTAGATGTTTAATTAAAATGAGGCAAAACTAGCAGTACCTATCTATCTACAGGCACTCTTGTACCTCCCCTCTTCAGAAGCATATAATAGTTAAAAAAGGGAATTATGTGAATACACCCAGGGAAAAGCAAAAGAATAAAATTAAATCCTCTCTAATACGAAATGCACTGTTTTGATAAAATAATCCTTGATAAAAGCAGAGATTTTGAAATGATATTTTAATTATGGGACCCGGAGAGCTTCTCTTTGAATCTGTCAGTCATTTAGCTAAATCTTCATTGTTGAACATTCTTTTACTCCTATTCCTCAATGATGTGGTCATACAGTGGCAATGTTATGAACTCCTGACCATAAGAACAAAGTCCATCATTTGGTGGCTCTTTTTATGATCTGTTTTCACAGCATGGAACTTATTTCACACCACCCCTCATTCAGGTTTGCAATGAAATTTCACTCCCCCTGGGCGTGAGTAACACTAGTGTGACACTGGCTTCAATAAGTAACTTTTTATTGTGCCTAATCATGTGCAAATGTGTTAAAATTGGTCGTTTTTAGCAAACAGTTATGGAACATATTACCGTAAGGCATTTGTTCATGGCGTGACAATGATTGGCCCCTGGCCACTTAAATGTTTTATTTAATAATGTGGGAATTTCAGTGTGTTTTCCTTTCATTATTTTTAACTTGAAAACAGAAACAGAAAGCCCCTTCTTTAAAGTTAAAACTTTACCGCTTAGAGTCTGTCAAAAGCAATATAAGCATCTGGATTTTAAAAAGGGAGCTTTTGCAGGATGTTAATTTAATATACTGGCATATTTCATGCATACTTTTTATATTTTGTATGCTTGAAGCTATCTCTACAGTGACCACCCAGGAATAATGGGCTTCTTTTCAAAATTCAAAACTTAAGAGGAAAATATGTTGTTCATGTAATTTTGTGAATTTAAGGTGACATTTTCCAATCTTACAGACTGAATATACTGCTTAGCATTTCAGCTCTTCCCTGCAATGCATTTATATAAACTGCATGGTAGGGGGGAAAAAAAGCTTACATGACAAACAATCTAAGTTTTAATCCCCTATGACCTTCCCTTCCAGAACAATTCCATTTTCAATAAGGTACATGATGAACAGAAGAGTTTTCAATCTTAAATTATGCGTAGGTCTTCAAGGCAAATTTGCAAGCCAACTTGTTTTGTCCAAGACAGCTTTAGTTTAAGGGATTTCTTTATTTATCATGTAGTAATACTGATGGATGATAACGATGACGATGATGATGAAAGTCTCTCTATTCTAACCTCAAAAAAGTAAATGTTTAAAGAAGAGTAGCTAGCTATCTCTCCGATTCACTGGGTGCATCTACATGTGCCCCTGACTACACAGTTGTTACTGCACAGTTCTGGTGGTGCACTGGTTGTTTCTGACCCTATTATGCAGTAGCTTGTTGATACTGTGCGGTAAGGTGCGTATCACAGTTCATTCCTGCTGACACTGCTTTGCGGTAGCTCATCACTATGACAATGTAGCGTCTTGTGTAGATACACCCACTGTAGAGCTTCTGCTAAGACCTTCCCTGCCTAGCATCTTGCTGAGGTTTTAAAGAAACAGTGTGTGTCTTTATATTGTTTTAGGAGTACTAATTGCTAATTGGGTTAAATAAAAACTTCAGAAATTGAGAGATTTCTTGAGAATACTTTCAAAACACACAGTGGTCCAAATCCAACCCCAACTTTAAAAGAATAAGTAGTGCTTACATGGTTACCTGGGCCACGTAAGTATATTTCGGGCCACTTATGTTGATTTTACATCCTACTGTTTTCTTGGACTGCATATCATTCTGTGTAAGGTACAAAGAAGTAAAAGTGGAGGAGCATTTCACCTTTTAGCCCAGTAGCCTTGTGGGTGGGGCACTTGGCCTGGAAGCAGGAGAACAAAGTCTAGGCCCCTCTTATGATCAGGAAGTGGACAATTCTTGGCAATGCCTTATTCCAGGGGTGGGCAAAATACAGCCTGCATGCTGCATGCAGTCCGCTAACTGGTTGGATCCCACCAATTGTTTGGATCCAGCCTGTGGCTGCCCCGTGATACTCCACATGGGGCTGAGCCCTACCTGGGGCAGCCAGTGCTGCCCTCCTGCCCCCTGCTCCTGCTGGTCCCAGTCCAAGGCAATGTGTATGGCTTCTGACAGGGCTGCTTCCAGTGTAGCAGTAGCTGCTCAAGAGCTGCTCATCTCCCCTCACCTCCAGTGGTGATTCCTCTTCCTACTTCTGCCCCTGATATACCACTCCAGATGGGGAGTGGTATATCAGGCGCAGTCAACTGGCTTCTGCCCCAGTATGCAGGGCTTCAGCTCCCAGTTGCCTTTTACCCTCTTGGCTGCCTGCCTTGGGTGGGTGGAGTGGGTGCAAGGCAACCAGGAGCTGGAGCTGGTGCTGGAGCTGGAGCCCTGTATGCGTGGGTAAGAGCTGCCCAGCTGCAGCTTCCTTCCTGCCTGGAGCGGTGCAACAGGAGAAAGAGCAGGAGGAGAAGACTCCTCTAGAGGCAAGGGGAGCTGATAGTTCCCTGGGTGCCTGCAACTGCATGGGGAGCAGCCCCACTGGAATGGCCCCCACCAAGTTACTAGCCAAGATTTTTCTGTGACTAGTGACTGTTTTATGACTAATGTTTCTGGGTCCTATACTTACGCACCTAACAGAATCCTTTCCTTTTTTCCAAGTCCTTGAATGACAAGGTATTTAGCAGAATTTGCAGCTTTGTTAGACTCTGACAAGGTCATGCCATGAGTGCATCTGCTATAGCCTTGAACTTGCAACCTCTGGGTTATCACCACATGCCTTAGCACCTTCATCACCTTAGCCCCCACCTAATAGATTGGAATAAGTTCACAATAAATCATAAGCAGGCACAGTGGGCCTTCAGATGCATCATGCTCCAAAATACCCAGTGAGTTACATGGGGACAATAGGATCTAAAAATCTGTTTAAGTAGCTCAAAATGCCACATATGCCATTAAAGTTAGCTGCATTAAGTGCTACTTATCCACCAGAAATGGAGCAGGAATTGGGCTAATGCATCCAGTATGAAAGAATAGTTTTGTCTGCACTAGTAATTTGCAAAGTGTTTGCAGAAATCAAGTACTAAGCCTGAAAGCAAAAGGAAACAAAACTATGGCATATTTTATTTCCATCTAAACTATTTAGTTTTGGACATTGCTCCAGTGTTTAAAACGTGGATCCGTGATAGCCAGCTGCAAATACTCTGAGGGCATCCTTCATTCAGTTATGTTATCATCATATAGAACTCATCTCATCTTTCTCCTAGCAAAGGCCTATACATCCATAGACAAAAGAATACACATTTCCAAATAGTTAATCTCATGCTTTAATTCCTACTACCTCAAGATTCAAGATGATTTTAAAGGCATACAAATGATGGGTGTTAAGTTTGAAAATGTAGCATTTAAACAGGAGGAAAGGGGAGTATTTGCTTCATAGCCTGGAACTTCTGCTATTCTGTAAATAACTGGACTAAGTTTTGGTTGGAAAACAAGTCTGCATTTGAAGCATAGAACAGCCCATACATCCAAAACTAACAGATAAAATCAGAAGCAAAACTGAAATTAATTTTTAATGGTCACAGATAAGCCTGAGAGGACTCCTGGGTTCTATTTCTGACTGCCACTGACTTTCAGCAAATCATTTAATAACCTTTATTGGACCATTGCAGGTTTTCCTTGTTTTATGCTGTACATGCATTCCTGGGAAATGCTACATAACTCGAATCCGCATAAAGGGAACCCACTTTACAATGTAACAAATAGGGATACATTCCAAGACCTTGACTGTACTGATCTCCAGACCCATTCCTACCACTTTTACAAGACCATTTTGGTACTCATGTACAGCAGACAGGACATACAAGCACAGGGTGGTGGTGAATGTTACCATAATGGGGATGTGTAACAGGGGGCCTGCTCCAGGCCACATTCACTGTGGCCCGCCCACCTGTTCCCAGGCCAACCACCTGCGTTCTCTCCTGCCATGCCTTGTTGGTATAATTAATTAATGGCTGTTAAGCAGAAGGCTGCCCATTTACCTGCCCTGATGCCACGGGGTGCTATATGTGGCTCCTTTCCTCTCCTATACCGCAGCCCAAGCCTCGCAGATGGGATCTCGATGTTCAGCCCACAGTGGGCCCCAGAATCCTCCTATTGAACTCCACCTGGATTCCTCTTCCTCATACTGGGGAAGCATAGCTCCCTGAGCTGGTTCCCCTTTGGGTGTGATCCCCCCACCAGGACCTGCAGCTACTAGCCTTGGCCACCTCCAGGCCAGTCAGAACCCCAGGCCCTCAGCTCTTAGGCGTCCCTTGCGGTGGGGCCCCCAGCCCTTTAACCCTTCTGGTCTGGCCTCAGCATATGGGCCAGTCAGGGGAAACTCAGACAGGCCTGAGTCTATGGCCCTTTTCTCTCTCTGAGGGTCCACTCTCTAGGCCCTCCACACAAAAGGGGTCACCCACCCCGTTGTGGGGGCTAGGGGTTAAGGCACCCCGACCTGCCTTTCACCAGGGTGGTAACTGGCCTGGCATTTCCTGGGGGCTCCCGTGCCACTGAGAGCCCCACCAGGCCACCCACTCCCGGCAAGATGCAGTTTTAGGTCATGCCCGGGATCAGGAGCCTCCTTACCATCCCCTACAGCTCCTCCGTTACCTCCAGAATGATATCAGCAGCCCTCCGGCCCGGCAATGCTGTTGCCTGACCTCCAACAGCAGAACTGCTCTGTTTATACGGGCAGCCCTCATGAGGTACATGCCGGCTGTTGCCTTCCTTCCCTTAAAGTGGCAGGCACCAACAATGCCCTGCCACAGGATGGCAACTACAGAAACACGTGTCGCAGACAACAAGCGAGGCACACAGATCCACACAGGAGACTATATTTTGGTGCATGTCACTCTCACAATGCACCTCACAAAGCAGCTGACTGTGGGCCTCCACCACACCAATCATGTAAGTGTGAATTTACCTCGCATATAACAAATTGTTGGTATCAAAAGGATCATCGCATAGAGCAAATTTGCACATACAGAACCTGCATAAAGCGAGGGAAACCTGTATTTTGCATTATTCCTCTCAGTTTCTGTTTGTACATCCATCCATTCTGCCTCATTTGCTACATCATTTACTTCTTTCTTCCATTATCATAATCATTCAGCAAGACAGAATTTTGAGATCAGAATCAATCACTGAGAGAGGATGGAAGAAGTAGCATTAAGAGGAAAAACACTGTGTATTCTGTAACATCACCAACTAGTATGCTAACTATTTTATAGCAGCATTATAAGGAAAAACAAATTTATTTTTGGAATGTGCTCTGAGATTCTTAGCTGAAAGGCAGTCAGTATTCTAATAACAATTAAAGAGATTTGAGGAAGGAAATAAGTTGTAGTTTCTGGAAAATGAAAAGATATGTTGGAGGTAAGGAGGCTTTGTTTGTTTTGTAAATTTTTTAAAAAGTTTAAATCCAATTCAGTTCCTGAGGTGTGCATCTTGCTGGGAGAGAACACTTGAAATGATCGTGCTTGCTGACAACTGTAGCATGTGGCCTGTGGTTGGACTTCAGACTACCTGGGGATGAAGGTGGGCAAAGTCCCGGAAGGAGGACCACTCACTATTTGTGCTTAAGTGACTATTTGACCTTTTGTGGCATGCTAGCACAGTCATGAATATTTTCTGCTGAATCAGGTCACCAGAAGAAGACAAATATAACGATGTTAAACAGTGAATATACCGGCAGTATATTGATAGACTCGATCATGTTAGGAACATAATATCATAACGATGACCAAGATATTAAAAAAACAATTAAAGTAGGTTTGTTTTGAATAAGCAAAGACATAATTAAATAAATGTTGGCAGCAATATTATAAAGCGGGGGCATCCAAACTTTCTCTAACTGAAGGCTGTATTAACAAGTTGCCAGGAGCCTGACAGATGCATCTAATTTTCATAAAACGGAGCAGATTGCTTCAGCTGCTCTTTGGTATGAAGGTGAGGCCCACAGACTGTACTCTATCATGTGGTATTCCATTCTAATCTGGCCATTACGCTCACTTCAAGGTGGAACAATTCGTATTGTATTCAGCAGTCTCATAGGTCATATTTCTGTACAGCAGTATATACCCTCTTTCTCTTCCAACCTTGCTGAATGGTGAAGTGGCTTAATAAGAGAGAGATTTTGGGCATAAATGAGGACTAGGCACCCTGAGCCTTGGTTGGAAAGGGCAGTATGTCAATTGAATAAATACATAAATAAATATCTGCTTGAGAATAAACCCACAGTAGATCAAAATCATATTTATTGGAAGAGGAATACTTTATTTACATATTGATGCTCCTAGTACCCACTTTTTTATACTCAGTGAAAGAAGCCTCACTATATATGAACTGAAATGCTGGAGACTGATTTCAGAAGTAGACATATCTTTGATTGCATAACAAGACAAGAGTTTCAATCAAAGGATTTGTGGTGTGCATCTCCTGAAGGATTTATTTTTATACAAGTCTACAAAACATTATTTATGGTTCTATGACTGCTACCAGTTGCTGATGATGTCACACTTGGCTTTTTACATCTTTTCTGTCAGCCCAGTTTCAACTCGAAGAAACTCTACACGGCAGTGAAAGGCAGGAAGATGTCAAAAAGCATGTGCTATGACTTATCAAGCCCCAAACATGCTGAGAACACAGACACTGTGTAATGCCTGATAGAGTGCTTTCAAATCAGGGTATCAACAGCTCTCTCTTTGTCAGTAGTGCTAAATGAATTGCAAGATTGCTATTCTACAGTTTCCCAGTAAGAAGGCCTGTCAGCAGCTTACTGATGACCATCTGGGGAAAACAAAGTCTTGGCCCAAAGCAGGATGACGTAACATACAAGGAGCACTGGCAAGGACATGGTGGATTATGTTAAAAACTTATCATATTTGCTAGCTAGCTGTGGATGACAGCATTGGAGTGAACAATAAAATGCTTTTATGATGCTGTTTAAATCCTTTGAGCTCACCACACTTGTGGATATCTTGTGCTCGTCTATCAGCCAGGAATGGGGCAGAATTTGGTTCTGTTCTGTTCCAAAAAATAAAAATTCTATCTATGTATGATTTAAATAATAGGTATCCCTGAAGTTTGTGTACTGCAGGTGTACTTTGTGACAAATATCTTTTCAATTGGACTTCCTATTAAGTCTTGTTGGTAGCAGACCATATCTCTTAACAGCAATATTCCAAAAAGAATCAGCAAGATATATAACTTAACTGCAGGCTGGCTATGTGTAGGTTAAGAGAAAAGTATGTTTGGAAACTCATTTCAAATAAAGGCATGAAGAGTCCTTTACTGGTCTCTGCAAGGCTAACACTGGAAGGCTGTGTGCAATGTAAACTACTCCCAGCATTCTGGTAAAAAGAAGAAAAATTGCTTATTACAACTACTGACAAATGCTTAAACATCTGCTATCTTAACATCTTAAATATCTGCTATCTCCATCACTTAATGAAGAGCAGACTATTCCCTGAAATTGAGAAATCTTAGTTAAATTAATGAATTCTAGAAAACCATGACCTATTCATAAATATTTCACAAACAGAAAAAGAGGTCAAATTCCCTGAAAAGGATACTGAGATGCACATTAGTAATAAATGTGCTCTTTCTTGCCTTAACTACAATGTTGTAACCGGCCAGATGCTGATCACAATTGTAACAGTAGAGAGAGAGTTTATTTCAGTGAAGTTCCTCCCAATGTACGTCAGGGTAACTGAAATCAGAAGCTGGCACTGTACAACTCATTTTTGGCCAAATCCACAACATGATGACAAGAGCAATGCTGAAGAGGGTGTGTCCAGGCAGTGGCCCGAAATAATTGATATGGAGAGAGAGCAAGATGACATCCATGAATGATGTTAAAGCATCTGGTATATGGCCAAACCACACAGTCCTTACTCAGTGTTTACTAAGCCCTTACTTTGGCAAAGTTCTCATTTAAGATTTGTCCCTCAGCCCATTTATCCACAATACTTAAGAAATATAGTTCACGGGCACTTTGTGCATGTGAATGTATCAGTTTTTATATGAATACTGCCAATGTTAGTGAGCACAAGACTCCCGCAGATGACTTCACTTAAAAATATTATTTTTGGAGATCTATGTGTATGGGGTTAAATTTTGATCTTTATTATACCAGAACAAGTCTGGAATAGCTCTACTGAATTCAGTGGAGTTAGAGAAATATAAAGCTGATAAAAAAAAGTCAGCTTTGAATCACTCAGACACATAGTATTACAGCAGAGGTGAATTTGGATTTCTAAATCAACGTTACTAACCCAGTTCTTGTTCCATTCTGGATGCTTACAGCTTAGACTTGAGTGATCCACACCTAGCAGTGGCTTGCTGTTCTTCCTTAGACTTTCATCAGGTTTAAGTCATCGCTGAGTTTCATGACATTAGGACTGGGCTAAGCTAATGGGTTGGCAGCATCTTTCCTAGTGAGCTGTCCATTTAGATATGATGAAATAATAGGTATATAAAAATGCAATTGCCTGGCTGCTCTTTGCCAGGGTGCAGGGAGGCCTTAGTCTTGCTCAGGAACTTTTCCCTTTGGATCTTGATCACCTCAGCTTGGTCATCCTCCTGCTGTTCTGCTACAGCCTTGTCTGGGCATAGAGGGCCACCTCACCTAAGACCCCTCTGTACATGAGACCTCTAGGACAGGAGCCTGTGATTTCCAGAGCTGCAGCAGGAGCCCCTGGCCCACAATGTAGCCTTGCAGCTGAGGGTACCAGGCCTTGCGTCCAGAAGACTTATCACTTCCTTGGTTCACTTACACCATCAAACTGATCTACCTTCTTGACTTAACCCCAGGGGTGGATCCAGAGGGTGTACAATGGCACAAATACACTCCCTTATGCTTCCTGCTCCACTCAGTAGGTGACTGCCCAGAACAATGTCAGACTGGGCTGGAAGGAGAAATGCAAGCAGGTAAAAGGGAAATTGGGGGGAGGGGGGGGCAGGCAGAGAAAGGGAAGTGGGAGAGACCCAGCCCCCAGTCTGTACCTGAGAGGGTAAGCGTGGCCTCTGCTACCACAGCCATTCATCCAGTGACACACATCAGGGTCCAGAGCCCAGGTGAGTTCCAGCGGTGGTGGTAGTGGTGGTGAGGTTTTAGTGCAGCTCCCGAGCAAGGGAAACGCCCAGCCCAGTTGTGCCTTGAATCCCACTCATAACAGGTGCTGGGAAGTGACTCCCTGTTACAAGCACCAATGTCTTAGTTTGGGCTGATTTACAGTCAAAAAGCAGCATGGAAAATAATTACATCAAATGGAATTGTACATTATCATCCACTGCTTTGTTTAATGCAGAGCAACAACATGGTTAACTTAAAAGCACAGGTCAAATTCTGTTCTTAGTTCAGCTTCTGCAATCTCTTTTTAAACTGACATGGATGAGTTTGCATGAATATAACTAATGGCAAAATCTGACCCTAAGTTTAACCTGGCTATTTAGAGAGGAGATGGGCAACACATAAAAGAAAGCAAAGAGTATTGATAAATATTGTATACCAGTTCACTGCTTTGGACATACTAGTCTCTGCTGAAGAACTTCAGTCTGTACCTATTTAGCTGAGCTACTGTAGTTCATTGTTACTTTGCTAACGGAATTTCAGTTGAAATGTAGTCAGAGAGAAGAGGTGTCCATTCTTGTGGGATTTTCTTATTAAAATCCCTAGAAAGAAATGTTTTTCACTGAATTCTGCACTAGCAATATGATTTTTATGTTCACTATGGAACAGAAAACTGAAAGGATTTCAAAGGCTCATTTCTGCCAACGAATTCTGACAGAGACCTGGATTCACTTCACAATTCTTTCAGTGGAAAGTGAATTGTAACGCATATTCTGGAAATGTAATTCTGATAGCTAAAAATATTGTGTGTTCCACATGAGCTAGCTTCTAGATGGTTATCGAAACAAATTTTCTTTTATTTGTACATTTGAGTAAGTATGATTCACTTAAAAAGCAGTTCTGCTGAACCACATTTGCATAGGCTAATTAGTTTAGCATGTTAATTTTTCAGTACACATAGTTTAGGAACTATGTTCAGTACACACAAATTTTTTAGGAATACTAAAATCTAACAAAGATCCAAGGGCTGTAAGTTCAACAAAAATAGCAGACATGCACATTAGCTATGAAGAAAACAAAAATTTCAGTGTGTGGCCGCAGATGTGGATTTAATTCCTACTTTACAGTGAAGACCTAATTCACGTATGTTGTATACTGCACGCAGCTCACTTCAGGCCTAAATCATGCAATTCTACAACCAACATAAGTTGAAATAGAAGGGAGATTGGAAGCCCTATTATAAAATATTGAGTACAGCAAATATATTTTGTAGACTGTATATTGAATAGCTGATAAAATGACACACATTCTAAAAAATTGTGGGATATTTTTGGGAGTATGTGGGGAAGCAAAGATTCCTTGTAGAATAAGAAAATAAAGAACATGTATAAGCAATTGAGGCAGCTTGCAGTACCCAGAAACAAAATCAAGCTTAGCATCTCTGCTGTGCATAAAGAAGTCTGTAGTATTGCATCACTGTCTCTCAATGGCTTCCAAAAGAAAGAAGGTATATGCAAACAGAATCTAACACCAAACACAACACCAGACTGCTTCTTAAGCTACACTTAAAAAGCTTTAAAATATTTCTTGGCAAAAAATATTAATCTTTTTTACACATCGCTTAAACCAGGGGTTGTCTGGTACCTCCATTTAAACTGGGGGTACTTTGAAAGGTCCCCCACTTAAACCCCACTTAAGTACCTCTACTTAAACTGGGGGTACTTTGAAAGGTCCCAGGAGGTATGTAGGGGCAAGCAGGGATGGAGGGCAGGTGAGAGCAGGGCCACACAGATGCAATGCTGTGCTCGCCACCCCCCTGCTCCATGTCTGGCCATTTGCCACCACCTCTGCCGCTCTGTGTTCAGCCACTTGCCACCCCCACCAGAGTACACTTATTAAAAAGGGGGCTACCAGGGGTACACATATTAAAAAAGGTTGAAAACCCCCCTGACTTAAACCATTGAAAGCATAACCAAAAAGGATTTACAGACACATTTTCAACTGCATATCTGTACTCTTTCTAAATATTAACTAAACAGGAGAACTTGCCTGCCATATCCTTTGTGTTTAAATTGTACTTTGCAATTCAGAACAGAAGAGGAAGAAGATGACTGAGAAGTCCAAAAATCTGACTCACGTATAATATAACTTTAATTATAAAGGATTGAAAAACTTACTTTACTTTATTTACTCCTTCGTAAATCTGCCTCAATGGCAAACTCACAGCAACAGTGCTTTCAAATGGAAAATTAAAGTCCTGTGAAGTAGGTATCTCTTAAGTGCCTTGGAATAGAAATGATACATACATATTAGACTTTACAGAAATAGTAGATGATATTAATGGTGGAAGGTTAAAGAGGTTGTGAAAGGGAAGGAGAACATACTTCTGTTCTCAAAGAAGCTTTATCTGATGATACTTCTAATGGAAGTATTTGTGGGGACATAGACAACTCTTTTCCAGATCTCAGTACTTGAAAATCGGCCACAACTGGTACACTTTATAATAAAAATCAGCAGACATGCCGTGGAGGTCACCTCACTCCCCAGCTTCATACCCTGCTGCCAAATTACCATGACTACTGTTACATAAGTGGTTCATCATTCCTCCACCAAGCAACACACACACACACACACTCTCCAAAGAGAACGTAGAGTGGCCAACACTTCATCCTACTGGTCCTGATAAACAGAACTGGCTTTTTCTTCCTTCCTCTATGTACCATATGATTAAGCCAAAAAGCCATGTTTGTGTATACAGCAGCCCAATCAGGTGCTGTGGACAGAGGAGTTGCAAAGATTTAGTTAAGCTCATCAAAAACAGATATGAAAGGATATGAAATACAGGATATTTTCTCCATTTTAGATAATTAATTTCTGTTAAACGATTGATAATAATAATAATTTTAAGGATACCTTTGGTTTTGTAAGGAACATGATAAATTACAATCTGCAGTGGGCCAACAGTTTCTCTTTAAATAGTAGACAAAATGAATAACAGATGTCCATGCTGCTACCATTTATTTGAAGTCTGGTGATCATGCTCTTTTCACTTTTGTTTGTTTAATGTTATATATATAGTTTTAATCATAATAGGAACCAAATTAGCCACACTGGAAATAGGAGTGCTTAGTTTCTCTACAAAATCACAAGCACTGGTGAAAGCATCCCTTGTACTATCAGCATGCTTTGAACCTAAGACTAACTCCTCGTTGAGATGCCTGTGCAGGAACTATGGACAAAATCCTATTTAAACATCCAGATGGCACTCAGCCAGCCACATGAGTGCTTTTTTGGCATTTATGCAGTTCACAATCCTATTTCACATGTAATGTATGCCTACACACATCTAGACAGCTACTGAGAATGAGCAGTAGACTGTGTTTTGGGCAGACAGGTACATAGCCCTATACTTACAGATAAGCATAAATCCAGAATTTTTAAGTGGGCAAACGCCCATGACTATCAACTATGACCCACCACAGAGCTGTGGTGACCTAGCAATGCTGAGCACCTGGGCAATGGTGTCTTCTGTTGCTGCTGGACCACCAATGCAATGGTTTGACATCTGGTGGCAGATGTTTACCTGTTCCAATGAATCAGCACCTGGGGTGGTTATCCCAGTCACACTGTACTCATTGCACCACTGGATGTTATAGGCAGGGTTCGAATTACACTTTGACTCTTGGGGGGCATCTGCAAAAAAAATTGGCCAGGGTTGGGGCTGTGGGCATGGGTATCTCCCAGTACCACAGAGCTGGGACATAAGGTGGTGGCATCTGGAAGAAGCCACCACTGCCACTGCCTAGGCTGCTTAGAAAGGCACGGGGTGGACATGTGTGTGTGTACATCATGTATCTAGAGGTGTGTATGGACTGTCAGAGGGTGTGGGTGTCAGTGTGTTTGGGACTATGGTGGAGGTGGGGCATGCGAGAAGGTGTGGGTGTATGTGTGTGTGTGGGTGGGGGGTTCTCAGAGTTCCTGGAGTATGCAAGTCCCTAAAGTTGCATGTGGTGGCAGCAAGTGGGGCCAGCACATAGTTTCCCACACTCCCACCTCAGTTGCCAGCTGCAGGTGGCAGCAGTGTGCAGTTCCAGCCCAAAAAGGTTTCTGCCCAAGTCCCTGGCCACCTGTAGCATGAGGAGACAGCCCCACCCAGCCCCATAGCATGCAGGTCCTGCACTCCTGCCCAAGTCCCCAGCTGCATATGGTGGCCCCATTGAATACAGTTCCTATATTTCCACGTGTTTTCTCCAGCAGGAGTCCCTGGACCCAGCCTGGTGGGGCCCCTACCTGCATATCTAGGCTCCCAAGTAGGGAGGTTGGGAACAGCTACAGGGTGACCAAGCAAAAGCCTGTGCCAGGGAGAGACTTCTCATTTCTAGCGGCCCCTGGTTCAGGGTCTGGGGTGGGTCAGGCCAAGTTAGGGTGGGGGAGTGTTTGCTTAGCAACCAGACCTGTATGGGGGTGCTGGCTTGCAGGGGGGCAGTGACGGCTGGATAGAATTACCTGGTCGGCCAAATCCAGCCCACAGGCCATATTTTGCCCACCCGTGTTCTAGCCTATTAAGTCAGTAGTTAGGGCATTCACCTAGGAAGCAAGAAACAGGAAGACCCTCCCCCCAAAATGGGCTTGAGCTTACATCTCTGATTTCCTAGCACAGTGCTCAAACTACCCAGCTACAGGTCAGATATTATCCAGGCTCTTTTCTAGATCTCCCCTTGAATTTGGCCCCTTGACTAGCCAAGAGCACAAGTTATGTGCAACCAGGAGGAAGACCACGATCTAAGGGTTGATGGTTCAGTGAAATGACCCCTCCACTGAAAGGGAGATGTCCATGGGTTTTAGCCTGAAACCCTACTTCCAGTGGGGCAGAAATTTCCCTGCTGTTCTTTATCACATATAATAATAATAATGCTTAAAGAAGAGGAGTCATCCCTTTTTCTCTTGGTTGTTGCTCAATCACAATTTCAAGACCTATGCTTACATACTTTACATAGGGAGCCATGATACCAACTTGTCCAGAGCATAGCCTACTCTTGCCATCCAGGGTGCAATATGCTCAGTACCCATGTGAGTGCTTGTGCATATGTAGCTCATGTGCAGTAGGATACCAAACAGTGTCTATGTGCTGAAAAGTAAGCCAGGTTGATCACCCAAACACTGTATTATAACATGTCATAATATTAATTACCCAAAGGCTTCAGCCAGGACTGGGACTCAACAATATGTACATACTACATTTGCATGTGAGAATACAGACACTACCCAAGAATTGGAGTTTGTGGTCTAAGTAGGTTAAGGAAATGTTACCTGAGAACAGGGACACTGAGAAGTTGAAGTCATACAGGAAACCTGTGGAAAGGAACCCACCTTAGCTCAGTGACCAAAAGACTATCTTTTATCTGTGGCTAATTAAACAGTGGTAATTGCTTTGTTACCAAGTTCTTATAATCTGCAGAAGCTACATTTTATTGGTAATCAGTGGTATGGACAGAAAAAAAATAGGTCGTTTTACAAGTGGGGTAGAATTACTGTATTCAGCTAAATTCAGTGTAATTGTATATTAGTTTCCTTTTTCCTATGATGGGAAAGTTACATTTATCCCCTCCTTCTTTCAGGAAATGGTTAAATGGATAAATGGTAGGGGTGATAAATGATTACAATTTTTGATTACTAGCAGTTGCACGATTAAAAAAAATTAGTCGCAATTAATCGCAATTTTAATCTCACAGTTAAAACTCAAAATTATGTGCAGAAAAACTCAAAATTATTCAAAATTATGCTGGAATTTGTATGGTTGTAGATTTGTGTGCAGGGCAGAGGCAGGCTGCCCGCCATGGGCTGGGGCTCTGCATTCACTGCCTTTGCCCAGGAAGTCACCAGGTGGGCAGGGGATACCCAGTGCAGTAAGCATGTGACTTCTGGGGCAAAGGCAGCAGGGTGGAGAGCCCCAGCCCACAGCAAGCATCCCACCTCTTCCTCATGCACTGATCCAGGAAGCACATGCCCCCATGCCTCCCCCAGGGGTATGCACAGTAGTGGGGAACCACATCCCACCCTACTCATGAGCTGCTCATGGCTCCATCCCATGACCTACCCCAGCCTCAGGGCCCCATTCACCCCAGGCCTGCCCTTGCCCTTGCCCCTGCCTCTGCCCCACTCCCTTCTTTACTGTGGGGACCTCAATCTGGCCCCCACACACCCTTTCCCTCTCCCCCGTCCCTCCCCTTCCCCTCCACGACTTACCTGTTGAGCACTACTCTACACACCACCAGGTTGCATTCCTGCATGCATGCTGCAGCTGCTTGTGTGTGTGTGTCTGTGCCTGCCTGTGTGTCTATCTGTCTGTGTGCCTGTGCTTTTGCCTGTGCCTGTGCCCACCCCTCCACTCTTCCTTCTGCTTTCTGTCACAGCAGCCTGGAGCCCATGCCCAAGCCATCTTGCTGTTCTCTGAACTGCCACCGCTGCCCCACTGGACAGCCCGGAGGTGACGGTGACAGTGGCACAGTGGAGCCTGAGTGAGAGTCTAAAATCATGTGCATGATTAACACATTAAAAAAATGAATTCAAGAACCAATTAACATGTTAATTGCGCATGTTAACAGTGATTAATTGACAGACCTAATAAATGGACACATGGCTAATAGAAAAATGTTATAATGGATCAACTGATGTGCTCACAAGTTGGGAAGCTCCACACTCTTTAAAGCAGCATAATTGCTTCATCTATCCACTGCTTTAAAGGTCTGTGGCTCCTTATCAAGTTCCAGAGCTATTCATACCCCATTCTGTTGCTACAAAGTATTGTAATGAGTGACTGTTATTTTTCATTTTGTTTTAAATAAGGATGGGTATAGTTTAAGTTGAATGAAAAGTTCTTACTTGAACCATCCTACCCAAACTTAACTCAATTTTCCATATCTTCAAATTTGCAACAAGATAACCTGTATTATGATTTTTCTAGTTTCATATACAGCATGCTCTACTTACATGAATATTTGATAACTGTTTAATTTGCTAACCTGTAGAACCTGGTAATTATTTTTTTTAACCTATTTATATTAATAAAAATATGTTGATTAACTCCATAAACTGTTTAAATACTTAGGAATTCTTCAGTGCCATTCTCTACTTTGTAATGCATTTGTATTCTGTTTAACTGCCTAATCAGTGAAATTGTCTAGAAGCCAATTTCAAACCTTCCAACTTTCCCTGAACTGACACGGTCGTATCAATTCCAAAGCTGCTATTATAGAGGGGAAAAGTAATGAGCCTTAACAAGGGGTGAAAAACTTAGCCTACCTGTCCCTTAGGTTAATGAGAACTATTTGCAATGAGTTTGAGCAGGTGGATCTTCCAGGTACTTTCATAGTTAGGGACCACTGTAATTCAGGATTCAGGGGATTTCAGGAGATGCCCGAAATTTAGCATTTCCCCTGAAGCTCTGGAAACCTGCAATTTGGGTGGAAATAGCCTGAAACCACAGAGGAGAGGGAGGGTGGGGAAAAAAGTAGAAGAAAAAAACTTACCTGAAGCATGGAGAAGAAAGGCAGCAGAATCCTGGAAACATGTGGGGCTCAGTCAATCATGTTGTTCAATTCCCTGTTTTGGCAGGGAGTTTAAAAGCCCTGCCCAGAGCAAAACAAGTAAGTACCTCCTGCCCTAGGGGCTGTGGGCATAGGTATGCTGGGTGCCTTCCTCTACAGCTGGGCATGCAGTGTAGGGTGTCTGCACTGTAGGGTCTTCTTCCTTCCTGGCACAGATCTCCTGGGCCCTGCTTTGCTTTGCTACCATGCTGGAGTGGATGGGGAATTTCCCCCTCCCCTTCTCTGTGTAGTGGGACACAGTGGGGCTTGAGAGACTTATCCTGGGTGGGGGCAAGCTCCTGTGATGTGGGCATGCTGCGCCCCATGCCCTGCTGTGGGGGCAGGCACCCAGCATGGGTTTCCCAAGCCCCTCTCTGCCCCACCATGCAAAGAAGGGGAGAGGGAAATTCCTTTCCTCTCTTGTGTGGCAGGAGAGCAAATCAGGGGCCAGGAAACCCTGCACTGGGCTGGAGGAAGGCCCTGCCCTACATCTGGCTCTGAGGGAGGTACCTTCCCACTCTCCCTTCCAGCCTCACCTTACTCACCCCACATCCAGCCAGCTAAGCAAAGCCTTGTCTCAGATGATATGGTTGGGGCTGGTCCTGCCTTGAGCATGAGACTGGACTAGATGACTTTCTGAAGTCCCTTACGGCCCTAAATTTCTATGATTTCAGCATTTTGCATAGTGCAAGCTGGAAAGATGAGCAAGAGCAGCGTGAAGACGCCCCACATAGCAAAAAAATTTCTGATGTAATGACTGCCTGAGGGTCAGTCTTCCATTAAAGTTAGCATTCAATAAAAATTTTTGCTTAATAAAGTTTATTTATTATTATTTCATTAAGAATTTTAAGTAGTGAGTTTTACTTAAAAGTTGTTGGTTAATAAGTAGTGAGCTTTACTTTCTTAAAACAGCTGAAGAACAGCCTGTGTGCTGCTGTTCAATGGCAATCAGCCCTATGGCAGGCTCCTTCAGCCCACTAGAGGCGTGGGAGAGCACACCCTGAAAAACACCTGAAATGGGCTCTGGTGAGCCTGCAGGAACTGGCTTTCCACCCTGACAGAGCCTGAATTACAGTGGTCCCTGTTCATTGTCTATTTTCAGAACTGAGGCTATACATTTAAAAGGAGCATCTAATACCTAGGTGTTAAGGGCAGAATCCACAAAGATATTTAATTATTTACCTTCTATTCACTTCCATAGAATTGAGGTGCCTATATACCTTTGTGCAGCTGGGCCTCAAGGCATATTTATATGGGGAAGCTATAATGTAGTAAGCTTAAGAAGAGTTAGTAGGGGTGTATAAAACTTTGGTTGCTGATTTGATTCAGCTGAGATTTGGCCCTATTTGGCAGCCAAATCTTTGAATCCAAACTGAATCAGGAGATCCTTTGATCTCTCTGATATCAATTCAGAGAGATTAAATGATTCGGACATAGACACAGCCTTAAATTTTTTTTCTACGTACCCCAAGCTTGTGAACGCTGAGACACTGGGCAGATGGAGACCCATGGGAGCGCAGGGGAGTCCCCAGCGCACTTGGTGGCAGACACAGAAGTGGACCAGTAGCACTTCCGGTCCACTTCCAGGTCTGCTGCTGAGCATGCGGGGAGGACCCCTGCACTCCTGTGAGATGCTCCATCCGCCCTAGCATCTCAGCATTCATAAGCCACACCTGGTACCTTGAGGTATGTAGAAAAAACATTTATAAATGTGTCTGTGTCCAAATCACTGATTCTCTGAATCAGCATTGAAACTTGAGATTCAGATTCGGCTGAATTGATTGGGACAGAGATCTGAATCAACAAATTGAATTGCTGTCCCCCAATTCAGGCTGAATTTGAATCTGAATTGAATATGGCCCATTTTGCATACACCTAATGATTAGCTATTTTAGTCTGAAGTAGGGCAGAATGTAGAATAGGGTGGCACCTCAGAAACTGATTGGTTTAGAGACATGAGCTTTCACAGGCAACAACCTACTTCATAACATCTGACAAAGTTGTTGTTTAAGAAAGCTAATATCTTTCTGAACTAGTTAGTTTCATAGAATCATAGAATCAATGAGTTGGAAGGGACCTAGACAGATCATCGAGTTTGACCCCCTGCCATGGGCAGGAAGGAGCACGGGGGGGTGA
>NW_017728912.1:18363559-18397004 GCF_001723895.1 Crocodylus porosus
AAGTGAGGCTGACTGGCCTGTAGTTGCCAGGCTCTTCCTTACTTCCCTTCTTGAAAATAGGGACCACATTGGCCCTTTTCCACTCCTCAGGGACTTGACCCAAGCACCAGGAGTCCTCGAACAGCCATGCCAATGGCTCCACAATGACACCAGCCAATTCCCTCAGCACCCGCAGATGAAGGTCATCCGGGTCTGCTGACTTGGACATATCTAAGCCCTCCAGGTAATCCTTAACTAGGTCTGAACTAACAGTCGGGGGACTCGCATCCTTCCTGGGCCTCTCTATGCTATAACCTGAGTTTCTAAGGGCACATCCACCCATGCAGGCACATGCACTCGCAAAAGCTCAAATAATGGCACAAATTTGTACCAGAGATTTTTGCCTCAGTGCACAGGCCTAAACATACACTTTGGAGTGAGGCAAATTATACCCCTTGGGGCAACTAACCCTGCCAAGCTCCTCCTGGATCTTCAGCCAGGGGAGCTAGAGCCTGGAGGTAGTCCCAGCAGTATAAAAAGATGCCCTGGTGAGCAGCTCAGGGCTACTTGTCCTCAGGAGCTTCTGAGGCCCAGCCACGTGGTATCTGAGGACACTACATCTCAAACCTAGAGCTGCATGTGTCACTTGTCACAAGCCTGTCCCAGCCTGGTGTGGGGCCATGCACCTTTGGGCAGCACTGGGCTGCTCAAGCTGTCACCCATGGACTGGTGCCAGGTGCCATGGAGGCCGGCACCACATGCCCTGGGCCAGCTCCATGGAGGTAGGACATAGCCCAGCATGATTCATGGCCCCTGTGAGCAATGCTGGCCCCTGGATAACAGCCCGAGTGGCCCAGTGCTATATGAAGGTGCATGGCTTCATGGTGAGCTGAACCAGGCCTGCAACAAGTGGCACAGGCAGTGCCAGGTCTGAGGTAGCCAGGGCCTCACTGCTGTGGGGAGCTCTGGCAGCAGTGAGCCCTGAGGGCCCAATGGTTGCTGCTCCTGGATTTCCAGGTATCAAATTTTGAGCCTGAGCTGGAAATATGGAGCACAGGGAACATTTTTGTGTTTGCAGCATGCCTCTGATGGCATCTCAAACTGCTTTGAGATGCCACAAGTGTCATGTGGGTGCTCATCTGGATGCACCCTAAGGACTTACCCTACCCTACCTTTTGTAGTATGCTTAGGTGTGAATTTTTAGCAAGTTAGTTACTTCACACTGATTCACTGTGTGGACAACCTTAGCAAAGACTAAATGTTTTTGTTTAAAGAGATTTATTTCACTTTGAAAGAAGAGTAAGCTTTGGGTTAATTAGCATGACCTGTGAATTAGGAAGTTAGTGCAGAGTAGAAAGGGCACTGTAAATCTGCACCATAGCTTACTTCACAGTAACTTCCATGTATATACATCTTTCATTTTAGCCAGAGGTAGAAGAGGCTAAGTAGCACAACAGGATATTTTTCATATACTTTGATTTCAATTTGGAAACCAACAAGGCAAATATTTTATAAGCTTTCAATATGTATCTCTGATTTTTTTTTCATTCACCCATTCTTACTTAAAAATAGACTTTTCTTCATAGCCTCTCCTTTCAGATTGTTCCTAAAGCATAAAAACCTAAAACCAAATTCTGTTCTCAAATACATCTGTTCATAAATACTGACTAATTTCAATAGCTACTATGGAATTAATTAGACTTCACAGTGGTGAAGCTGAAAGCAGAATCTGGCCCAAAACTAGTTTCTTTCGCTCATCCTAGCATAACATTTCCACAGCTATGTTACCTTTTTTAGAATTATTTGAGAGAAAAATTAAGACCCTCTCATTACAGCTGACTATAGCTCTTTTATGCCAGTTTGAACCCCCATAGCTTCAGAGAAGGATTAGTTCAGCTCGGAGTAATATCATCAGTAGTTTCTTTATAGGACTTAGTTGAATCAATCAAATAAGTTCACAAGGGAGGAGGAAAGTGAAGGACACAAGTGAAGGAGTCAAAGTGAGCCTATGAGAACATTTCACCAGAAAGACAATCTGTGATTAACAGCTATTTCAGGTTTCTAATTTTCTTCCTACCTCTCAATGCTACTGCTGAGTCCAGAGAGGTTGGAAGAGAACTAGAAACTCTACACTTGAACTAAATGTTCATCACCCAGGAAAAAGAAAGTCTTTGCAGCACAGTAAATGCATAGTGACCTAGAGGGTCTGTCTACATGTGCTTTTACGTGCACCTAAACTTAATGCCAATTTGCCTAACGTGCATTAAGATGAGTTACATGTGCATCAACATGTGCATGCACTAAAGCGCATTAACGCAGCATGCAAACTGACTTGGAACCAAAGTTAATCCCAAATCACTTGACATACACAGATTTAATGTGCCTTAATGTGTCTACATATGCATTAAGGTACTTTAGCTATTTGCAGCTAAATTTGATACCTGCTTTTACAAATTTAGGCATGAATAGCCTAAAATCACCATTTTTAAGGCATATTAAAGGCACATGTGTGTAAACCCATGCCCTTAATGCACCTTAAAAATGGCGAATGAGTCTTAAATTGGCTTATGTAGATGTGCCCACTACGTATCAATCTGTTTTTGACAGAGGACCATATTAAAAGCTGCACTAGAGCTGCAGACAATCTTGTATAGAAATGATTAATGCTAGTGTATTAGAAATTATTATTTCAAAAGGGTTTAGATTTTACAATGTGCAATAGCATTATTTTCAGATATGAGTCAATTTTTCATACCTGCAGTGTGTTTAACATATTATATCACCTTGTTCTTTACCTTTTTAGTGAAGTGCATTCTGCTGTGTTCTGAAAAATTCTATGCTGCCATACAGAGCAATTCTTAGACATACAGGGCGTGGCTACATGAGATATGTTAATGTTCATTAGCCTAATTTAATTCACATTACAGACACATGCCTACATGTGTGGTCCCTTAATGCACATTAAAAATGGTGAAATTAGGCTAATCATGCTTAAATTTGATACTTGAAAATGCAGGTGTCAAATTTAGGCATGATTAGTTAAAGCACATTAAAGCATGTGTAGATGTGACCCAGCACTAACTTTAGTGCCAGGTCTGCCCAGCCATTAGAGGCACATGGCAAGGCTTTAAGGATTTGGGATTAACTTTAGTGCCAAGTGAACTAACTCTCATGCCAAGTACCTGCATGTGTAGACACCTGCCAAAAATCACTTAATGTGCATTCAATTTAGGCATGCTTAAAATATACATGTTGATGCTGCCACAAAGGGGCCTTCTGAGAATATGGTTTGTTAGAATAATAAAAACTGAATACACTGCAGCTGCTCTGAAGACTAGTGGTTGTTTGTCCTCTCAGAATATTTGTAGAAAAGGAAACTTAATGAAACTCACAAACACTTGTGCCAGGAGACCCTTATCTGACCTGCCTTGGATTTCAGTGACTGAGGATAACCATGTATGGCACCTTTTTTCTTCCATTTCACAGGCTAGGCTGGATCTATGTTTCTTCTCTCCTGTGCTTTGAAAGAAAGCTAAACTGAATTTACTCATTGGCTCTTTAAAATACATAATCCTATTTTGAATATTGTTATGGCAGAGGTATTCATGAAATGCCTGTTATTTAATTATTGAGATATGAAGCTATCTTTGGCACAAATAACTCATGGCATTTCAAATGAGTACACTCACTCGCATCATTAAAGAACATTTGGGGCTTCATAAGCACTGTGGCCTGAGTGGAGACCTACAAAGTCTTCCAAGTAATTTTGTTTGCTAAAATAGCCCATGGTCTAGAAGAAAGCATGGCTTGGAACAAATGGCTTTTCAGGGCCAGTATAGGTAAAGCAATACAGAGAGTCACAAGGCAAGAGAACTTATGTATATATTGTGAATAAAAGGAGTACTAGCAATATCCTGATTTTGTCTCACTTTGGCTTTTTTTTCAATATAAGGAATCAGCCTACTCTACTTATTTTCCTCAGTATACCTACAGCTCAGTAAAGGGAAAAAATATTCAAATTTGGGAAAGAGAGAGTTAAAAAGGCTCACACAAGGTAGTATACAGACAGTATTTTGTTAATGCACTAGTATTTCTAGGTACTTAAATACTCATAGGCATATATTACTAGTTCAATTTAATTTTCTCAATATATGTAAAATCAATATGATGAAGAAATGATTAACCCATAATTAACGTTTTTTCTATCCAGATCTGCTCAAATCCTTAATCAATCAAGAGAAATAGAAAAGGTAAGGGGAAGAGAAAAAGAGAGAGTGATGGAAGGATGAAGATTTCTAGCCCGCTAAAGGTTTAATAGTCTGTATATGGAAAAATGAATATCTTCTGTAATTATTAAATGTACAGTGCATTACAAGCAAAGTCCTTGTAGGTTAATCAATAAAACACCACCACTGTCTGTGCACTTGTATGAAAGACCACAGCTTAAATTATAGGTTTGGACATTATTACATAAGAAAAATTCAAAGAAAATAGATACCTAAACACCCAAAGACTCTCCTAGTAATCAATTATAGGAGTTAGTCATATCTGTAATTGGTTGATAATTATTCTATTTCCATGTCTATCATCAAAACCTTTCTCTACAAGAGCCTTGGAAATATTACAAAGAAAGAGCTCTCAGTTCCTCTCCCTTAGGAAATAACCAATTTTAGTTTTATAAATTATTGTCCTTTAAGTATTCTATTCAAAATGTTACCCCTTAAAAAAAAATCTGAATGTTTGTCACAGTCAAGGCACAAGCAAGAAAGCAATATAGAGCATAGGAACTACCATACTTTAAAGAAGATCTGCTTGCATTAGAAGTAATGCAAACAGTTACAATTTTTTAAAGAAATTTCAGAGGAACTTCATGTTCCAGCAAACTAGAAAAAAGGACTGACAATAAGGGTGATTTTTAAGGAGAAGGGCGATGACACAGGAGTGGTATCTGGTTTACCCAAGAATCAGTGCCAATAAATACCTTTAATGTGGAGAATTCACCATAGGCCTAAACAATCACACTAAAGGCGTGTGAAATTTATATTAGACCTCTTGTTATTTACCTCACCAGAAAAGCACTGTGCTAAAAAGCAAAAACAAACAAACAAACAAACCCACCAACTCATGAGTCTGTCAAACAAACTGAAGTAGAATATGAGGGCCTGCCAGACCTTCCCCTGTTTATAATATGGTGTCAATGTGGGGGACAAAAAGGGTCTGATTCAGTACTTGGTTACACCACTTTTATACCAGTGTGAAGTCAGTGCAGTTGCACTAGAGAAACCTAGTGGTGAACTGGGCCTCATACTTCCATTAGTTTCCATAGTTTGATGCTCATTTATTATATGGCTTTTTCCAAGAGAACACAGAATTTTAGCTAACCATATTAAGAACAGCCTGATATTATTAAAATAACACAACCTAACATGATTTCCATTGCAGGGTGTTAGCCACACAATTTCAATTGTTGTTGGTTCCATATTTGAATCTCCATGCACTTTGCGCAACAGGATTTCCTAGAACTCTTGGTCTTTTTATCAAATGCCAGGTGTTAGTGATGTAGGATTAATACTAGCAACAGGGGGGCAAAGAGAGGATGAAGATATGAATAAAAAGAGAGACCTGACTGACATTCAAAATATAAGCACGATACAAAACTGACCTTTCTGAGTTTCACAAAAAGTTGAAAATTATATGAGAATAAATAGCATAAGGAACATCTGCACTCACTAGGTCTATCTGTGTCCAGATATGATCATTCACTGTACTTTCATCTGTTTGCCTTACCTAGAAGCCAGTAGTACAAGGAATCTAACAAAAATAACCCTGTAATTTTCATTTTTTTCTTTCCCAATTTTATGTGTTGAAGAAGTTCAGAAATACAGATAAGAATTCAATGCAAGTTGTACCTTTGAACCTTTTAAAAAAACACTTATTACTAACTAGTACATTCACTTAGACTAACCATGGAAAGGTGATCCACAAAAAGTTAAGGCAGCATGCACTCTACAGATGGTCACAATAGCTCTAATAAAGCAGCTGTTGTTGGCACCACCAAAGTTTGCATATCAATTTATGAGACTAGAATATTTAGGTATAGTATTGCTTACCACTAATTAGCTTGTTTTGGCATACTTAGGCATTGTTTCTTAAAGGGACACTCAATGTTCATAGGCCCTATATTTATCACTAATACTACCTTGCGAAAAAACAAGGGAAAGCCTTTTTCCCCTTGAGTTTCAAAAAGGTTGAAAATTGCTTGGAAAGTGCTTTTGGTCAATCCATAATGATGGCTGTGGGGTGGTAATTTTTTTTTAAATTTCACACACACACACACACAAATTCTATCTTGGCTTGACTCACTGTTCCCCGCCGCCACAAACACACACACACACACACGCAGATAAATCCTACTGGTTCTCCTGTTCCTGCACCTGTCACTATTGAAATGCTATGAGCTTATACTTACTTGTATTTAGGGAAATATATGAGTACCAACAAAATGTAACACTCACATTGACTAAGCTAGTAAACCTGCTATTCTGAGTCATTCAATGAATTTTTTTTTTCCCTTGGGGATATACAGTTAAGCCAAGGGTGTGATCCATTTCTAGGCAAAACCCCCTCAAGTTCCCTGGAGTTCTGCTTCTGTAAGGAGTGTGGTTCTGGACCCTAATTTTGATAATTGTTTACAGTCTCCTGGTTATTGGCTCTTGTACTAATGTTCAAAGGTTCTCTTTCCCACCTTCTGCTTTTCTCTGGCCCTAACAGTTCCTGTCCTTTCCTAACAGCTCATCTCTTCCTGACTGGCATCCACGTGGAGATGGAAGCCACCAATGGGAATACTAGGGACTAGGGCTGTGCGAGGCTTTGGACAGAGCTTCAGATCCAGAGAAGCTTTGGATGCTTTGGGGTCCAAAGCAGCATGTCCGGGTCCAAGCACTGGCTTCTTTAGGCTTCCTGAAGTGCTTCGGAGCTGCCTCAGAGATCCAGCCATAGGGTATAATGGGGAAACAATAAAATATCTATAACTTTGGTTTTTTTGTCTGATTTGGATGAAATTTTCAGGGATGGTAGACTCTGCAGAGAGCATGAAGACTGACAAGTTTCAAGAAGATCGGTGCAGGGGTTTGGGGGGAACGGCACACCAAATTCTTGAAAGCAAAACTCATGTCACATCTAGGTGCTACAACACAGTAGGGTGAAACCTGCAGGGCTGGTAGCTCTTATTGAGGCCACAAAGCCTGCCAAGTTTCAAGAAGATCGGTGCAGGGTTTGGGGGAAACTGCACCTCAAGCTGCGGACAAGCAGAACTGGTGCCATGGGTGCTTGTAGGACTAACTGTCTCTGTCCTGGGGCAGGGAGAGGAGACACTGCTGCAGGCCTGGATGCTGCTGTGTTCCCAGTTACCAATCAATCCATCATGATTCACTCAGGGACCAGCTCAATACACAGGACCTAGCTACTACATAATGACTTAACGAGCAGCAATTAGCACCTACAAAACCAGGCTGAGGAGAGGAAAGAATTAATCTAGACAATCAACTGCCCCAAGACAGACACAGTCTTGGCAGCAGTTTTGTCTGTCAGCAGGTAGGGGTGGAGGGCCCCAGGCCACCCCACCCCCCCAGCACCCATCTCCTCCACAGCTGGCAGGCGTCACAGCAGGGGCCACCAGCCCTGCAGCTGTCACCCTTGCGCCTTAACACATGCAGTGTCACCCATGGCACCAGTTTTGCTTGTCCACAGCTTGAGGTGCAGTTCCCCCCCAAACCACTGCACCTATCTGAAACCTGGCAGGCTTTGTGGCCTCAGTAAGAGCTACCATCCCTGCAGTTTTGACCCCCCTGTGGTGTAACACACAGCCGTGACAGGAGTTTGGCTTTCAAGCATTTGGGGTACAGTTTCCACCAAACACTGATCTTCTTGAAACCTGGCAGGTTTCATGCAGTCAGCAAAGGCTGCCATCCCTGCAAGTTTCATCCAAATTGGACAAATAACAACAAAGTTATAGATATTTCATTGATTCCCGCTTATACCCTATGGCCGGATCTCCGAGGCGGCTCCAAAGCTTCAGAGCCACTTTGGCCAGATCACAGTGGAAACCCGGTCCAGAGCTCCAGATCGGATCGCGGCCATCCGAAGCGGCCAGATCCGAAGCCAGATCGGATCACTGACAACACACACAGGCCTACTAGGGACAAATGGAAGCTCAGCTGAATCATAGCTCCACCTTTACTTTACCAGGCAGCCCATTGTGTTTGCAACTATTCACCCTCCTAGTGTACCAAGGAACAGCAGGAACCACATTGCTTTGTGGTTCTCTTGCTGGATACTGCAGTTTATCAGTACAGGCTATAAATCTATTATGCAACCCAGCCCCTGAACTAGGCATTTTTAAAAATGTCCTACCAGTAAAATATCTTACCTTTGAAAAAAGACTTGCTGAAAAACATGGAATATATTAATATGAGTCACATAGCACTACACTAATAGCTTTTATATTTGTGTATACTATGGATTTGAAACAAAGACCATCAAGGAGTGACTATAAATGCAATATGTTGGAGTCCTCTGCATGCTAATGCTTAGTCACAGTTTAATTGGTTCAAGGAACAGGTTATTCTGGAGGAGTTTTGTCTGTGATTCTATTGTAGTTGTTCAGTGGATTCATTTTAAAAGAGGTTCTTTCCAGTGCCTCAGATGAAGACCTACTGGAGACTAACCAGGCTCTGCAGCTTTTTAAAATCATTGGTCTGTGGTGAGTGTTGGGATGACAGCAAACAATGCAATAGTCTTCCAAACTTAAATTACCATGCCTGTAGGGGGATTCTCCAAAGAGCCTTTGCTCAATTTAAGTTGTGAGTATTTGCATGCTTATGGATCCCTGAAGAATTCTAGCTACCATTTTCCAACACCTATGCCCCAAACTTTGTTTCCACCACAAACTTTCAGATTCATATCACAGCTGTGAAGAAGCTGGTAGCTGCCATAATAAAACAAACGCTTGTGTGTACTGCATAAAGCTGATGCTAAAATTCAAAGCCTTTAAGGAAAGCCATTCTTCACAGAGCAATTCTGTTTTCAAGGAACTTATAAAAACTGCAAACAAGGTTGAGTATATATGCAAAGCACACTACATGGGAAATAAAAAAAATTCAAATATACCATTTCTTCTCTTCTGAGAGAAATGCCACGTTTCTGAGCTTGCATATATAAAAATAATATTTCCATGATTTTGCTTCTTTACTGTTGTATTGCACAACATGAGGATACTTCCTCTTGAATTTAACTTAATTAAAATGGTTCAATTTCCCATTAAAGGAAGGGTTTTCTCCTTAAGTTATGGTTGTGTCCAAATTTAGTTTTCAGACTTAAAAAAAAAGGAAACAGCTCTTCATTAATCAGAATCTGATTGCATTACACCCTTCATATATCTCTAGAGTACGCTGGAATTCAAGTCCCCAGCCTTTCCAGTCTATATAAGGATTATTGATTAGTTAAACTTTGGGTCTAAGAACTTAACGCACTTAATGCAACCAAACCTTGAAACCATAAAAAAAATTCTGTAGAATTTAAGAGCATATCACCAAAGGTAAAGTGCATCTAAACAATGATTCAACATCCAACCTTGAGCCTATGAATAAAAGCACTGAACACAAAGAGTTTAAAGTAATGTGGCTGGCAAACACAAAGTATTTAGTTAAAAATAATTACATACTAAGATTAATTGCACAACAGATCCTGAAATAAACCTCACAATTTAAAATGTTAAGTAAAAGCTAGTGAGTTAAGCCACAGATATTGGGTGCAATGGGAAACAATGATATGCTCACCATAAATTTGAAAATAGCACAGCAGTTAAAAGTGGTATCCTATGTGCTGTTCTGCACTCTAAAATCTTCAGTTTCTATCTTTGTTCTTGTCACTGTCTCCAGAAATCTTCTCATTAGGGCCCAGCTCCACATTCATTCAAGCAATATCCTAATATATGCCATGTGTTGCAATATATCAACTTTCAATAGCCTGACAACATGCACACAATGCATTATAAACATTTAAACCCATTAAAAATGCTAATTTTAATTATTTTCCTTTTAAAAACAGCAACTGACATTTCTTGTATGGGTTTTCCTTGAGCATAGAAAAAATCATTATTTGTCAACCTGCTCTTCATTATTTAACTTAGGAGATCATTTAGAAGCCCTTGTCAGAAATTTGGACTCCATTGAACTAGGTACACATGGAACAGAAAGATGGCCTTTGCCCCAAGGAACTCTCAGACTTTTTGGTGAACCTTAAAACCTTGTTCTCAAAGCTGAATCCTCAAGGGATATCAGAGCTCTTAGAATTGCTGCCAGTGCTGTTTTTCCATATGTTTCCCAGTACCTGCATTCAAACTGTTTGACAGCCCCATTCTGAAAGAGTCCTTACCCCCTCTACTAACCCTACAACCCTACACTAATAAAATCCATAACAGAACAACTGCAATTTGGTTCAAAATAGCCTATGCCCACTAATTTCAGATACATAAGCAATAGTTCAAGAAATCTCTTGCCATGGTGCTGCATTTTCTGTTGCAGTTAAAAGCTGAAGTGCTAGTTCAGTCCAGTTTACATTTTGAATATGAATTTTGGTTCTTTTTTTTTTAAATCCAAACTGGATGTCTCATTTTCACTTTTCAGTGAAAATTGTCCCTGTTCTTGCTCAACTAAGTAATATTAGAAACTATTAACATCACTACTTTTCCAGTTATCATTCCAGTAAATACATATCCATGGATGTACATGGAGATCTAATGTATGTTGGGTCTATTGGTTTGAATAGGCAGATGGGCCCATGACCAGGATCTCCTGCTTTTTGTATTTAGTTTAAAATATATAGATGCATTTTCTAGCTAGCTGGCAGCCACTGCCAGCTCCATAATACATCCTCATGGAGAGTCATACATAGTCACAAGGATGAAAAAAGGCTTTTTATCCATATTTTTCATAACTTCAAAATCCATCCACCTTAAAGCTCTATGATTAAGAAATGTATGGTGTAGCAAACTGAAGAGTCACTAGGTCTGGCAAAACAATGTCCAGTTTCTCAGTTCCACATTTCATAGGTGAAAGATGTTGAGGTGAAACACTCTGCTTTTATTTTGTCACTGTTGAAGTATTCATAATAGAAAAGCATGAGGAATGTGTTCTGGGGCCTCAGCAGGCACAGCCTCTAGAAGGTTCAACCTGTCTACTGCCCCATAGTTGCTCTTCCAACAGTACGAATGTATGAAGACCACTCGAGAACTTGTTGCTCAGTTAATATTAGTTCATGGATTAATGTAAATGTTTGACTAAAATTATCTGAATTTGTTCTGCCAAAACCTCATAATAGGACTTTAGCCAAAAGTACTCCAGAGGCTGATGTTGATTTTCGTTTTGAATTAAAGTTTTAGTGCAATACGTAATATTAGCAATTAGTATTTGTAAAGTCTCAGTCCATAAATACTGCAAGAAATAAATCAATTCTCAATGCTCCGTGACAAAACATGAAGTTGAGGTTTCTTTTACAATCTAAATCAACAACATACAAAGGACAGGGGTACAGGAGCAAAGGGAAGCAGAATAGTAAAGCTGTTTGGTCTTCAGCTTTAATTTTTTTAAATCATCCATTTTTTGATTTCCAAGTTTCCCTGATTATGAATAACAAACTGATTCTAAAGTAATAAACTCCTTTAAACAAGTTCTGATTGTGAAAAGTTCTGTGACAAAGCAAGTTACCTACATGGCTGAGGAGGACCCATCACCTCTTAAGATAATGTTTTTTTGCCTTTGAGCACACACTTTATATCACTATTTTCCAAATGGAAAGCTTCTCTTCACTTTGCTGTTTTCTGCTTCTTCTGTATTACATTTATTCCAAGTGAGTACTACCAGTTTTCAACAGTGAAATACCTTATTAGTCAATTGCTATCAATTAACCTTCAACAACCACACACTGCATTACAAAAGGATTATGAATGTAGATCAGATCACAGTCCATCACAGAAAGGGAATTAGGTGTATACATAATCAAAGTCCATTACACCATATACTGTGTGTAAATTACCACAGCAGGGCAGCTGCAGTATTTTCACTACATCTGAAAAACCCTTGATGCATACTAATATTTGTCAGAGCTTCCCAGGAGACTAAGTGACCCAGCAATGAACAGTAAGTGATTAAGACCTACAAGCAATTTCACAGAATCCTGTATCCAGGATTCTCAAAAATACCTAATTTCAAAACATGTCACTCATTCTTGCCCTTACGTTAGCCATTTTCTCAGTATTATTTAGTTGTCCCTTACCTGTGCTACTGCAACTTATTTACAGCAAAAGCAGGGAATCATGAACCTAGTATGCACTGAGGTTACAGAAAAGTTATTTCATTAAAAGAATTAATCCTATACCATTTTAAGCTCCCTGAATGAATGATTTCCATTTTCCTCATTCTGGGCATTTCCACCCATGCAGGCACATGTACTTGCAGCAGCTCAAATAGAAGCGGTGCAAATTTGCAAACTTTGGTGTGGGGCAAATTGTGCCACTTGGGCCAAAATAACCCTGCCTGGCTCCTTCCAGATCTGCAGCCAGGGAGAGCTAGAGTCCAGGGCCAGCACCTGTGCTGTCCCCAGCAGTATAAAAAGCTGCCCTGGCAAGTAGCTCATGGCCACTTGCTCTCAGGAGCTTCTACAGCCCAGCCAGTTGGTACCTGGGGACACTAGCCCTTGTGCCAGCTGGACTGCTGAAGCAGCCCTGAGAGTTCCCTGCACCCTCTACCCACTGCAGCAGTCTGGCAGTGGGGGCTGCTGCCTGGCTGTGATCTCCATGCCTGCCAGACCTGGATGAGGACTGCACAGCCAGTAGAGGTATCTGCCCCTCTGCACCAGCTGCCAGTGGGCCGTGGCTGCAGAGTTGGCCTTTGTGCAGTACTACTGCCGTGTGCGCCCCTGCTTGGTCATCTGGGCATCTATCACCCGAAAGATGTTCTTAGTGTGGTGGCCTGCTTTGAACTGTCAAAACATGTCACCACCTCCAGCCAGGTCCTGGGTGTCAGCTCTGAGCAGGCTCCTTTGCCTGGGTACTTCCACTTGCCTCCATAGCAGAAATTCTGGTGTTCCCTATTTAAAAACTGAAAAATCCCAGATAAAAAAATTCCGAAGTCACTCTGTAAAATACCCCAAAATCCATGTTCTTCCACAATTAAAACAAAAGATCACTATATATATATATATAGAGAGAGAGAGAGAGAGAGAGAGAGCGAGCAATCAGTTGGGCAATGTTTTATTGATATATCTACAATGTTAAAGCAATTTGGAAGCCTTCCAGTGTCTCGATCATCATAATAAAATGAATTCTAAATACCTATACGTTTTGCTGTTTGCCTTTGGTTTTCTTATCATAGAGCAGTTAGCACTCCCCCTGTCCCCTTCACTCACCAGGATGTGGGGACTGCTGTCCCTGCAGTCACAGGTCCTGCCAGCAGGTATCATCCTATGGGGTGGAGGGGCATCAAGATTTAGACTCCCAGGTAATTTCATCTGGCCTGCAGGTGCCCACCAATTAATTGTACCCCACACAGCCTACATGTTTCACTCCCACCCTCCTGCATGGGAGGACCGCAGCCTAAGCCGGCATGCACAGATTCTGGGTGTGGCTACTGCTGCCACTGCTGTAGCCCCCTCCCCACAGTCTCCCTTTCCCATAGTCCCCCCATGATCCACCCACACCTGCCCACACACCCCATGGCCCTCCCACATCACTCCACAGCCCACCTCCTACCTGCAAACCCCACATCCCCCAGCACACATCCTGTGTGCCCAGCTTCCAGATAGGTATTATTTTTACTGAATTTAATAGTGTTGTTCTTGATATATATTGGTCTAAGTGTGATCAAACTTTTGCTGTAAAAATGATGATAATAATAATAATAATAATAGAACCAGGTTCATCTATACAAGTTTAGGTTTAACACTGAAGGGAACTACAGTAGAGTTACTGGACTATATGCCTTTTGAATTTTAGAACAAATTTATGATAATGAGAGGGATTGTAAAAGCCAAGTGACTAAAAAAATGCATCGTGATGTGTCAGTTTTCCAATGAAGTAGAATGGCTACCCCGTGCTTTTACTGTTTTTCATTAAATTGTATTTCTTTAAATTCAATTCAGAATTAATAGGAAAGCATCATATATGTCATAAGAATGCACAAGAGGCTAGTTTACAATAGTTAGTTGAGAATAAGTAATAAATACGGCAAAATAATTGAGAGGGACTAGGAAATTGTCTCACTGATTAAGAAATTATCTTCATACTTCTCTGTTATAATTTAAAAGGTGTTACACTTTTGGAATATATTCTTCTCTAATTTATCATCTCTTTCTTCATCTTTGAAAGCAGAAGCAAATTGCATTGTTGGCCTCTACATGGACCTAACACCATGTAATACATTTTCTCTGCCTACCACACTCTTGTGGTTTCACCACTCCTAAGTTATAAGGAAGTACCCAAGATACAAGAATGAATATATCATACCAACCACTTGTGACTTATCCCCTAATAAACACAGCCAGCAAAGGGAGAGTAAAAGTAGTGAATTTGTTATGAATATGTTGTTGCTTAATAACCAATCTTATCAAGAGATTTTTGTTCTTAAACAAAGCAGCAAAGTCCAATTAAGAGCTGGGGCCTGATATATAAATATTATTTATTTGCTTAATCAGAGATAACACACTATTCTGTATATAATCTCCCCACCCCCAGGACTAAATCAAATGAGAAACTGGCATTTTGATGTTTGTAAAATATCCAGAGGCTTTATGACTTTGTACTCCTACTGAAGTTGCAAGTTGCCTAGATTGCTGTCATTTTTTAAAGAGGTCGTTCATGAATTTTCCTTCCAGCCACAGGCACCAACTTTTATTTTTGCCAGGGGTGGGGGTGATGGACATATGCAAAGTTTTATGCATTTCAGGTGACAGCCCTCTTCCCAATTGGGGTCAGGGTCCCTACATACTTGACACTTCTGCTTCCAGCCTTCTGCTCCCAAAACTATAGAAGGAATACAATGATGATGTATCTGCTTTGTTTACAGCAAGTTTGAATACACAACATGTGGCAATATAACGGTCTATGTAATGCAAACATTGTTCACAGTATGCACTGTGTATCGGAAGTTTTGTTTCGAAGTGTCATCATAATGCTACTTTGAGGCAGATTTTTTTTCATATGATTGGAAAGCCTGAAATGCTGTCTTCACAGGCTTGCTACCAGCACTACAAATACTGGATGGTGGAAGTCCTTCTAGTATTAAATAATACACTTACTGGATCAGAAATGCCACTTGACATACAGGCTAGGATTAGAGCAAAGTATTCCTCTAACTGAGCCAACTAATGTGATAGCTGAAAATAATAAAAGGAGTGACTTGCTGCTGTGCGATATGGTATATTTACTGCAATAGCTGGATGTATGGAGAACTACAATAAGTTTAGGGTGCCATGCCAGTTAATGATCAGGAACAACTCGCATGGGTGACTAGATATCAGTTTCAGATAGGAACTGCTATGCATGATCAGATACGTATTTAATCCAGTTTTCCTGGATTCATATGAACTTACTTTGGAACTGTACATGGGATACTTGGCATGGGTCACTTATTTCTTTTTTAAAAGGTTGGATTGGAGGTGCTGACATTTTGTACTACAAACTAGAGATGAGAGCACTCACCCAGCATAAGATAGACGGCTTGAGAGACTACTTACCTTCTATATCCTTTTCAGCCTGAGGGGGATTTGAACTACAATATAGATAGTTCAGAGGTTGAGGAACTGTTTTTGCCACTTTCCAAAAAAATTAAAGTCACCAGGCCAGAGAGGTGTATAACTCTGTAGCCCATGGTCAGAGTACTTATCTGCTGCAGGGACAGCTTCTGCATTTTATATTAAAAAAATCATTGAATAAAATACAGAAAAAACCTTTGGAACAGGAACAGAATCCAGGTTTTCCTTTCCCCAAGTAAGCAACCTAGACAGTGGGTTTTAGCTAGGTGGCTAAGGCACTGTCCACAGAAATATGGGCCTGAATTTCTTCAGGCAGGAAAGACCTAGAAGCCAGGTATCCAGATCTAGAATGCAGGTTTCTCACAGTATGGAAGAAATGTTCTGATCACTGACCTAGTCTATTTAAGGATTATTATATATGTGATGATGATTTTGTATACTGCTAACATTTTACATAAAAGTACATGTTAAATGGATTAAGAACACACGCTCAATCTCAAAAAAGCAGTTGAAAGCGGAGATCTATTTCCCCACCATATCCTATTTTCCACACCATAGAACACCTAAGGTAAACCAACAGCAGCCAAGAGAATGCCATTTTGAAACATCAAGAAATACCTTCTAGGTTTATTGACCAGCGAGATCTCTTATTTGGGGAATTATCCATTTTGTGCAAATCACTGATTTTTTTCACATTAGCTTGCATCCAGACATATTTTAAAAAAAAGTCTTTGAGGCCTCTTATTTTAAAATCCAGCCCTAGTGCTATAAAAGAAAAATAAAATATGGTTGGAGTATAACAGGACGACTAGCAGTATCTCTATGACTTAGAAAAGGAAATACATTAATTAGTGAATTTCACCTTATTGAGCCATTTAAAAGTAGCAACTGCATAAACCTTTACTGCTCATCTGTAATTCTCCATTGCCTTTGTTGCTGCATTTTAATTACCCCCATTACTTCTAGGAGCTATGAAGAACAATTCAGGACATGCAAAACTGGGGAGAATGTAATCGGTCATTTCCAGATTTTAAAAAGAGAAAGAATTCCTAGAAGTTTGGCTTCCAAAAGGTCAATATTTTATTAATATTTATGGTGTTTCTTAAAATTTAGTTAATGAAAAAGTAAAAATGAAAAGCTATCATGACATTTCTAAGATAATTCTAATATGGCTCACTGTGTCCATTAGACCGGCTATGTGCTATTCCTCTCTGTGCCAATCCAAATATAACAGTTCATTATATTGAATAACCTTTCCTCTTCTCTCAAAATTCTTTTATCTGTCATCATCACCCATCAGAGTGTCGGAGAAAACTAGCATATTCTTATCAGGTCTCATGTAGGATCTAGTAATGCTATTGTTCCCAGGTTCTCTGATGTACCTGGCTTGAAATTTTGTGTTAACTTTGTGTTTTGTAATCATAAATGAGCCTGGTATACATGTAATTGATATGTTCTCCCTTCTGGAGATGTAAATAACATTTATATATCCTTAGATATATACATGCTGAATCTGAAATTTAGGGAAAGATTTCATGAAAGTTAATAACAACTGTATGCATATATTCAAGAAAAAAATGTGGTTCTTAAATGATTAAATATTCATTTTATGGGGTAAATTCTTTTCTCAGATGCATGCCTGTAGCCCAGCTAAAGCCAATTGGGATTTATCACAACAAGCATAAGTATTCTTTAAAGTACTGCTCTTGCTCCAGTTGAAAGCAATGGCAAAACTCCCACTGACTTCAGTAAAGGAGGTATGAGTCCTAAATACACAAATGTAGGATTCTATTAGATCCCATCCTCCAGCCCCATACATTAGTTTTGCATTGGTGTAAACCCTGACTTGATTAACACCACAGAAAGTGAGAGGGGAGCCAGTCCTTGCAACTATCCACCACTATATAAATTTTTAAAAATATTAAAATTGCAAATGCCATAAGTTGGATATACATGAAACCTACACTTAGCCTGACTAAGAAAAACGAATGAGTAGCCACCCAAATGTATGAATAAAATTCCCACCCAAAACCCCAAAATTATATATATAGCAAACCATGTCTTCAAAACTGAAACTTCACATGTATACATTCTAAGTGCATAGATGTCAAGGTAGCACAGATATAACCCTATGCAATTATCTTGCTAAGACCCCTGAAGGGAAATATTACAGATAAGACAATGCTCACTCAGTTGAACAGAAATAAATTATAACTTTATTCCAGTATTAAAGCCTCCAACTTATTTTGGACTTAACCCTTTCTACAATCTGTCCCCACGAAATTGTTATCTCCCTATTACCTTGTTCAAAGCATTTGTCTTGTCATTACTCATAATTATTCCAATGTGCCCTCTTTCTGCTCTTTTTATTTCCACTAAGTCAGCTATAATTACTAAGCGGTTTCTTGTCTTAGGCACCACTGCATCACTAAGAGCAATAGACCTTCATCAGGCTGTATAGTTAATCTTTCCCATAATGACAGAACTTGTAATATTCTAACATCAAATCCATTTTACAGCTCATTTTACAGCTCCGGGGTTAGCTGTAACAGTGACGGCTCCTGTGAGATGAGATTAATATATCTTTCACAAAACATGTAAAACATTAGTTCAGCTAAATTTTTCTAGCAATTTTAATATCACCCACCATTTCAATCGCTGTTATACCTACAATACTGTGTATAGCAATAACAATAAGTCATCATATGCATCCTGAAAATACTCCCTTCCAAGTTCTTTTTTCTTTTTCCCAGTGATCCACACTGAGAGATTTAAAAAGTCATTATGAAGGTTTCAGTTTTAATTCTTCTTAAATCTGGTCTACAAAAAAGAGATGTGTCCTTATTGATTTCCCGACAACTTAATGACTAGGACCCTTAAAAATGGTTTCTCTTTATTAGCCATACGGAAAAGGAAACTAAGTAGCACCAGTACAGCCCCTGAGGAAATAGGGGCTACTCATAAGGAAGTTTGTAAGGCTAAATTTAATATGCTTGTTTTCAGTGGTAGGCAATCCCAAGAACCAATTACTTATAATTTAGTACATTGAAACTGCCATGGCAACTCACATTTATAGAGTGTGATAAAAATAAACAACAAGCGTGAATTTTGAGCAGATTGTTCCCAACTAGAACAGTGGATCAGAATCACCTTCCGCTCTGGGGAGTTAGATGCGGTCTGAGGTTTGTGGCTTTGGTTTGTCTCCATTATGTTGCACAAAACCAGAATATCAAACCCAAACTTCCTCAAACTTTGGGATTGTTTCTAATCTACATTTGAATTTAAAGGACATGGTACATAACTATGGCTGAACAAGTTTTGAACTTGAATACAGGATTTGGGATTCATGATATGCCAATCTAATGTAGAAACAAATTCAGGTTTACATCAGTGAGAGTGTTTTTATAAATAGAGAGAATGCAGAAAACTTAAAGAAAGCTTGCTGTAGATATTATGAGCTCAACCCTTCTCTTGTCTGTTTTTCCTTTCTTAATCTGGTAAACAAACTTTTGGCATAACATCAGTTATACACTGTAATCAGCATTAACCAGAAGATAAGTAGAATTCAAATGTTTGGGAAGAACATTGAAGTTTATATCAGAAAAGTAGGAATAGCACTATGACAAAATGATGGGAAGACAACTGTCTACTGAATAACTATAAATGCTAACTGGCATAAAAGCCCTTTTTAAAGATACTAGGTAGGTGCTGGAAACCATTCCTGTATTTTAATAAAACGAAAGAATTATCTTCATGCCTGTGCTTATTAGTAACTTCCTGAAGTGCTGACTTATAAGTACTACCTAGGCCAAGGTGATTTTAAAAGTACTAGCTGCTGGTAATTTTAAAAGACCATACATGTTCATTACTAGATAGTCAAAGAAGTGCCTAATCTCTTTTTGTCTAGGAAATTTTTTTTTTTTTGGTTTACCTTTGGGTGAATTTTTCTTTTGCCTTATTTGCCAAAAAAGACAATTCAATACCACGCACATTTTAGCACAAGAGCACAACTACTCAAACAGACCCTTCTGTGTTCGGTGAGTTTGGCAGGTTTTTGTTGGGTTTATTGGTTGGGGTTTTTGCATAACTTAGTTTTACTGTTAATGAAAATCTAGTGCAGAATGCAACAGCTTCTCAGGTAACACAAGAAAATAAAAGGACACAAAGCAAGGCCTGAATTATGACACACCTAGAACAGTACTGCAGGAACTTACTGTCACATCGCTAGGAACAGTGTGGGAAGGAAACAGATTCCATACACTCTGGGTGCATCTACACAAGACACTTAACTGCACATTAGCATAGTTTACTGCTACATCAACACGTGCACATGCTTACTATGCAGTAAACCTCCCTAATCCCAAGTAAATTTGCTACCTGCAAACACAAGTAGCAAATTTACCCAAGACTAGTAACAGCGCAGTAGCACTCATGTAGAATCCTAACTGGGAGCAAAATCTGCTCCTGGTCAGCCATCCACCAGGGGGTAAGAGGTAGCTCCCTGCCACTGAAAGCTGCATGCTGCTGGAGTGGGCCCCACCACAGAAACCCAGATGGGGATTATGTCCCCCTGCTCAGGATGAGGGGGGGAGGACATAATCCTTCTCCCTATGGCAGCAGGGGGCTCCAAGCCGCCTCCTCCAAGATTGTGATTGGGGAGTGGGACCTGTGAGATCCTCATCTCCCAGTGTGAACACTGTGACCGTGAGGCTGGTGCTGAGAGATAAGGGTCTCACAGTGCCGGCCTCATGGTCACAAAGCCAGCCCTGGGAAATAAGGGTCTCTCAGCGTGGGCCCCGTGGTCACAGAGCTGACACCAGGAGCTCCCTGCTGGTGGGGGCAGGGGAGCATGTTCCCTGCACAGCACCATAAGCATGAAGCTGTGGGGAAACACACTAGGGAGCTTGTTCCCTACTCAGCTCTGCACTCATGGAGTTGGGCAGGGAACAAGCTCTCCAGTCTTTCCTGTCCCCCCACCCCAGCAAACTCCCCAGCCTGTTCCCTCCCCAGCTCTGGGTTTATGGAGCTGAGTGGGGAACAAGCTGCCCAGCCTCTGCCTGGCATGCAGGGTGGGGGCTGTAAATTGTCCTGATCAATTAGGTGATTGAGGCACGGGGATTGGAAGGAGCTGACGGGGTGAAACCAGTGCTAGCCCCCTGCTCTGATCTGCCAGCTGCCTCACCACTGGATTGGGGCAGGGGGCTAGGACTTGTTCCACCCCTGCAGCTCCTTCCACATCACCTGCCCCTGATTGGGGAACCAGGGCCAGGAGCTCCCTGTTGCTAGGGCAGGGGGCTGTTGTCCCTGCCCCAGCAGCAAGCAGTCCCCCAGGGTCAAGAGAGCTGTCTGCTGGCCTGGTGCTCCCTTGGGCTACCACCCAGCCCTTGGGCTACCACCCAGGGGGAGCCTAGAGCTTCCCTCAGTAGTGGCAGGGGCCCATTGCAGGGCTGTAGGAAACTTGATGCAAAGAGCAGCAAATCTGCTCCCTAATCCCACGTGTAGACACTTGCCCAAAAATGCTTAATCCAAAGTATTTTATACCAGAGTAAATTTAGGCTGGATCAAATGCATGTGTAGACACACTCTCTGTGAGAAGAATGGAGAGGTGAAACGTTTACTGTGCAACTATATTTGATGAAACTGTTGCATATGTCCACTCCTAACCCACTAATTTTCCCCTTGTTTCATTTTGTTCATATTGCTGAACTTTAGCTTCACTTAGTGTAAGTTAGAAGCAGACAGATGAAATAGTTGCATGGGATTAGCTGATATGCACTCCCCCTGCCTTTATAGTGATACAATTGTTCCAGCTGTTCATGTCCTAGATTCACTCTCCCAGGCTGATCTAGGAGCAGTACAATGAAACACCGACCTTTGCAGATTGCAGTGGTCAGATTGCAATGTTATTATATAGTTCTAAAGGTTTAAATAAGACTACATTAGCTTCTGGTGTCCCAGAATTAAATACAATTATTCATAATGACCTGTGTCAGTTCTACCTCAACAATATCTTGCTTTTCCTCTGAAATTTCAGGAAAGTCATAGTCATTGAGAGGCATTACTTCAAATGGAAGAAGTTGATAGTACTTTTGAGAACTTTTAAATTTTCTTGGCGATCCTGTGTCTGGCAGCCAATCAGTTTTGAAGATGCATTAAGATGGTTGCAAATAGATTATAAGCTACTTGGAGTCAATCAAACGTATTGTTACTCAAAGGCTTGATTTTATTATAATATAAAGTAATTTCCTCCATTAAGTGCTGAGAGCCACTACAAATGTAATGTAGAATGTCACAGGTGGGATCATTCAGGGAATCATTTATTTCCATTTTCGCTTTGGCAGTCAGTAACCCTATCTAGCACAGTATTCTGAGATAGAATACATAGCAACTAAAATTTTCTAGGTCCAAAATGAATTTGTGGAAGATGGCATCAGTGGATGTTTAGTTCATGTTTAATTACAAATGTTTTGTTAAATCAATCTTTTTGAAAGGCAAGGGAGAAAATGTGGAGATTCAGGAGTGAATGCAGTTATAGAAGAATAACAGGAGGCATCATATCAAACCAATGATACACAGGTATCTATTTGCTTTATAGTAGCATCAGTAACTTCAGATATCTAAATTATTTCTTACTGGCATTTCTACATGAGATGCTTACTAAGCATTAGCTTAATAACACTGCACAGTAGCGTGGCAGTCAAAAACCAGGCTTATAGCCTACTGCGCAGTGTTATTAGACTAAAGTGCAGTAAGCATCACAAAATAACCATGCATTGATGCTATTGTGATTTATTGCATTCACTATTGCTTTTGCATTCACTTAGTACTTTATTAAGCAAGTACTAAACTAAATGTGCAGTATTTAAGACACATTTGTGAACGTGTAGATGCACTCACTAAGTCTTATTGTAGGTCAAAGATATGCATATTTCCTCAAAGCTGTGCAAAAGTATGGTATTGGTGTCAGGGATTGGTGCATTATATTCTATTATTTCCCAGGACTCATATGGCCATGTAATGGGTCAAACTGAACGTATTTTTAAATACATTAAAATATTTAATGAAATATACTTATGTTCCAACTGTTGGCTAGGATTGAAAATAGCTCATGAAAAGTAGCTGACTACTGTATATTTCTAATTAAGCCATATCAAAGAATTATCGACTAAATCCATGACCATCCCAATTTTCAGATTCTTTAATCTCTTTCCTCTGATTTGAAGGTAAAAGTCTTTGGAAACTGCTCAATAAAAAGCTATTTTAGTGTAATTTCTATTACAAAGCCATTTCTCTTCTTTAGTACTTATAAATTATAATGCATCTTATGCATCTCAGGTAAAGTAACTATTCTTTTTTCCATTGCATTTCAATTTTAGTCACAGAAAAAAGAACATTGCATACTTTCATTTTCTTTAGTCTCTTGATTAAAGATGATCATGGGGAGGAATGAAAGGACAAAGACATTCAGATTTAGTAACCCCAGACATGGAAGAGTTTTCTGTGGCTAAAATTGTTATTGTTTTAATTAGGCAGAAAATAAATAAAGGACTTGAGCAGAGGATAAAACTATAACTAGCTTTTAAAATTACTGCTAACAAGCAAATTAGCCACAGCATGGAATGGCAGCAGATCAATAACAACAGTAAAACTATAGAGATTTTGCTGATCACATTTTGTCTGTGAATGCAAACTGTAAAAGAGGTCCCCTCAGGCCTCACAACAATAACCTACAAAAGAATGAGACACAAAGGGTATCAAGCTTAAAGATGCTTCAATTTCCCTAGACAGCTAGCTCTTGTCACATCAAACCACCTATTAGTCACAAACTCATACAACTAAGAATTTTCAGGCCTCTTGAGGTCTCCTGTCATCTTGAAAGAGGTAATACCAACGAGAGGCACTGGTTCCTCTTGTAACATGTTCAGTTTATTGTTTTTCAAAGGCTCAAGCAATTTATGATGTTGCCATCACATATAAATAAGTTTGTATCTCCTTACTTCAGCAAAGAATTGGGAGATCCACTGAATATTACTGAATTTTGAGAATGAATGCAAGTGAACAAACACAATTAGAAAACATAACAATAATGCATCACAAAATGAACTTTGTATATCTGTTTTGATAACTGCTGCCTTATTTCATGCAAAAATACCGTAGTCTTAGAAAATATTCTGTATAGATGTAAATTTTGTCAAAATAAAGACTTAGTAACATGATACTTTATTTCAGCAGAATGTAGGATTTTTTTTTTGAGAGAAGTTATGAGACTGCCATTTTTTGTACAATTTTTGTATATTTTTGTAACCCTGTCATGACCATTAATGGGGTTGTTTTATCTAAAATTGATATGATGTTCCATTCTTAAATAATTGTGAATTTTATGATCTCAAGTAAAATTTATCTGAGACAGTACTACACTGTTGAACTACTTCTACATTTATCCCTTACTTACAAGAGGAAACACCTTAAATACCACAATTGGAGATCTTAACAAAATACAAGCAGATATTTAAAGCACTTGGTGGGTTTTTAAGAGCTACCATTGCAGGTATATATGTCTCTAGTGTACTTTATAAATAACACAAGTTAAATTTAAGTTTTGCCAAAAACAGACTGCCAAAGTTTTCCTCAAAACCCACAAACTAAGGAAATGTAACATATAATACAATATAGTAACGCACTTGCTATAATTTCAATACTTTTTGTATCTCAGCATAGCAAGATTTGAAAAAAAGATAAATTTATGTATCCACGATGGAAAACAGATAGTTATGAACATAAAGGCTAAATACAGAGAGTCAAAAAGCTCAAGGCTGAATTGATTTAGTCTTTGCAGTTTAGTCTAAACTGCAGAGATCAGACTGAGAAACAACCATTCACTTTTAATACAGGAAATGCAGCCACATGCTTGCAGTGGCTCAGGAAAGAAGCTAGGGTCATTAGAGGACAGTTCGCTGGCGCTATAGGACAGCTCCCCGGTCAGCATGGGCTGTGTGTTCACTTCCTTTTCCTGCTGCCCCTGAGGTCTCTGGGATTTGCAGTCCAGAATCACAGCAGAAGGACTCTGCAGGGTTGCTCATTACTTCCTCTTCCAGGTGCCTCTGGGATTTGTAGTCAACAGTCATAGCCAGCAGTAAGTTTTAAGCAGAGTAGGGCAGCTCTGTTTTTGGTGAAGGGAAGTTTAACCCCCTCCCCCCTCCCTGGCCCTAGACCCCAGCTGGGGTTGGGGGAGAAGGGGGAAATCCCTGCCTCTTCCCCCCTACCCTTTCTCTGCTGGAAGAGACAGCATAGCCCAGGGCTGAAAATCATGCTGGGATGCTGGGGAGCTCTGCTTTAACTTGAACCAGGAAAGGGTCTGGGACAGAATTTTCATAAACTGGTCTGACCCAAACCTGTTAAATCTGCTACTGCATTCAACCACATTTATCTTAAACCAAGTTTGGCCATTTTGAAACTAGTTTATGTGCACTGAACTTCCATTCTGTTACAGGTTTAAACCAGCTTCTGATTACTTAAACTGGTTTATGTGTAATTTCTGAACCTAGCCTAATTCAACAATTGCATTTTAGATGTTGGACATATATCAGGACAGCTCAATTTCAGGATTTAAAACAATGTGACTAATAGCAACACTGACTAGACTCCCTCAGACATGATCATTTGTGTGTGTGCCACAGTGTGTGCTGTGTGGGAGTGAAGAGGGACAGTTTCTTTAACAGTACTAAACAGAGGCTAGTCCATGATTTCAATTAGTTACCCACAGCTAGCCTGATAATTATTATGCTATAATTACTCAGTGTGTACAGTCTAAGCGACTGCTCTATGGGCTATCTTTTCCTGTAAAAATTAAGGCAACAACAGAAGCAATCAATGGAACTTCAAAATAAAGTTTGATTAACTGTCAAAAAATCCTTTTATTTACATAACTGTTCCCTGTGCTCCAGAGTGATTGAAATACAACATGTTTTTGAGAATGGTAGCTACAACTTAGAAACATATAAACTTTGATAATTCACTATAAACAATTATATGGAAACTAATCACTACAAATACTTGTTAAAGCCCATCAGAGAACAGAACATGGGTCTTCTGAAAAAACACTAGAATGTGATCATGTAATTAAGGACAGTATCATAATGCATGACACAACCTTAATTCTGGCATTAGCTTTTGAGCATTTGACTTTGCAACCTGCACTGAAGTGGAGCAGAAAAATGGAGGGAGTCATCCATTAATTATTTTACCATCACTGGGCATGTCTATACAGGCTATAAATGCACAGTAAAGTTACTGCACATTAAAAAAGGAACAGTAAATTGCCCCCAGGAAAGGGGTCTACACATGCACCACCTAGGGAGCAACTTTGATCCCAAACAGAACAGGTGAGACCAAGGATATTTTTTGCTCCCTGCCCTGCTCTGCCCCATTGCAGCAGCCAGGGGAAGCTCCAAGATCCCCTGGGTGTCAGCCAGGGGCTGGCCAGGGGCAGGGGGTTGGTGGACTGCTGTGTCCCAGCCATGTGGCTGAAAGAAGCATTTCTGACTGGTGAGGATGCTGCCTGGCAGCAATGTGGGGATTGGGAGGGTTCCAATCCTCCCACATGGGTGGGAGAAGTGTCCCTGCCCAATAGGAATGCTGCCTGGCAGCCACATTGGAATTTGGGAGTCCTGATCCCCACGTGCCTGAGAGAAGTGTCCTTGCCTGGAGGGGATGCTGCCTGGAAGCCACCAGGTAGAGATGCCTTCCCCCACATGACACTGTATGCTTCCCAAATGTAATCAGTTTTAGTGTTATCTTATGTTTAGAGTAGTAACACATTTAAGTTAAAAACCTTCTTTGACTGTCTCCAACCTCCACAACTGTGATTTCTGGAGTTGGTTGGAGAGATGAGTTGGTGGGGATGGGCGCATGAGGCTGGAAGGGGGACAGCTTTAATGATAATAACTGGGTAGTGGAGAGGCAATGAGTGGGAGTGGCAGCTGGGAGCTGGGTGGTGAAATGAAATCAGCCAACCACTGAAGCCACTAATGGGTAAAACAAAAAGAAGTTTTAAAAAGAGAATTTAACAAGAAATAATGAGTAAGTAAATTAAAGAAAGCTTCATGCTTTAATAGATTGGGATTGGGATTGAAATTTGGATTGGGTATGCCTAGCTCACAGGGACAATGCCCCTGCCTCAGGAAGGAAGCCCTAGCTCACAGAGACCCTAATCTGGACCCCAACTTTGCCTCCCCCACACCTCTAGCCCTCCCTTCCAGACCAGTCTGTGCCCTTGGGAGCTGCCTAGCCAAGTCACACACTGGGGACAGAAGGGGGAGTTGATTTGGTGCTAGTACCACGCCTGGGCAGTAGAGTTCAGGGGATGGCCACACAGAACAGGAGGGTGAGGGAGGGGACACTGCATCCTGGTATGTTGGATGACTGCAACTTGGCAGCTTAACTCTGGGAAGTGACCACACATTCGTGGAACACAAGCTGGGTAACATGGATTAGAAATAAACCCTGACCTGGAGTGGTGTAACTTTAAGGTGCCTAAGGGGTGCTTAAAACTAGTTTAAATTTCTTAATGTGTGGACAATCCAGGGGTTAAGAGGCCCATGATGGTCACAAGTTGGCAGAGGGTAGATTCAGGCTAGATATCAGGAGGCACTACTTCATGGTCAGGGCGGCTAGGATCTGGAACCAACTTGCAAGCGAAGTGGTACTGGCTCCTACCCTGAGGGTCTTTAAGAGGAGGCTAGATGAGAACCTTGCTGGGGTCGTTTGACCCCAGTACTTTTTCCTGCCATGGCAGGGGGTCAGACTCAATGATCTGCTCAGGTCCCTTCTGACCCCACCAACTATGAAACTATGAACCACCTAAAATTAATGTGTAAAAAATGCCCTCAGATGCCAAATTGAACCTTTGTAATATGTCATCATCTCACTGTTAAAACTATGTAATAAAAAAAGGAGTGAACAGGAGGACACATTCATTTTTTGCATAATTATTGTTCAGGAAATCAGGCAGGGTACAAAGGAATCACATTTAAGAGCCTAAGTTTTCTTAGGCACTTAACTCCAGATACTAAACTGCCTATTTAAATATATTCCTAAATCCCAAGAATTTTAAGGGTGTGATACATATGCTTTATTTTAGAAAGGCTCCCTCAAATATCTTTTAAAACCCAGCCATGGTTACTGTTATGGATATCTATATACAGTTACACTTAATTGCTAACATTTAGTACCAAAATTCTACATTGCTGTGAGTAATCTGAAAAATCCAGACTGACCAGACAAATTACCATTATGGAAAAATGCTTTCCAGACCCCAACAGGCAACTATATAAAAGACATAGCACAAAATCAACCTGAAAAATAAGCCATGAAAAGACAAACTAGTAAAAACCTATATTGGTATGTAAACTAGGTGAATAAGAGATGTGCACCATCTAAGCAATGCATATGGACCAGGAGCAAACATGCGTGCGTTCAAGGGACTATGGGGAAAAAAAGAGGGAGGCGACCACTGGGAATTATCACCTCCCAAACTACATTCATGTTGCACATAGGTTTAAACTCTGAGTCAGAACAGGAAATCAGCTAGAAAACAGAGAAAGACCCTTTTTTTTGCTTATAAAGGACCCTCTGCATGGGAAAGTGCAAGATTCTTTCTTTCTTTAAGCCAAATACCTAGCTGGAGTGAATCCCTATACTGCTATTTATGTTTCAGCTTCTAAAATGTGCTGCATTTATCCCATAAATATACACACCTTTTCCCCAAAAAATCACCAACCCAACATTGGGGTGATTCTCTTAAGTGGGGAAGCTGATTGCCCCCGGAATAGAAGCACTTCACTTTGATTCCTGCTGCAGCTTTGATATGTCTGCCAGCAGCAGTAGCATTTCTATTCAGGCAGCTGAGGGAGTCAATATTGACTTAATAGTCATTGTTCTTCACTCCACAGGTGTTAACTCTCATTTCCCCTTTTTAATGGTCTTGATGGTCCACTAATTAAGCTAATATTTCTTACTATCTTATAACTACTCCTGGTCTCTCTTCTCCTATTTCACAGCCTTGCAGACTATTTTTAGCTCTTTTCAAACCTGGAGGTCCACCCATGGAAATCAGTCTTTAGCAGAAGCTAGAGTTTCAGCTTCTGGGTATGCAGAAGAGGAAGGGTGAATTTGAAGATTAGGCTCTGTCTGCAGCCATAACTCTGGAAGAATCTTTTTTTCCTCATTCTGCTTTCCCCAAAATAAGGTATGTTCTATTTAGGGGCATTTGGAATGTGAGAAAATGTGGGGAGCCTTCAGGGGAGATCATGCTCAGGGACAATCAGCATGGGTTCATCAAAGGCGGGTCCTGCCTGACCAACCTGATTGTCTTTTATGACCAAGTAACTAAATCCTTGGATGATGGTGTCGCCATGCATGTAGTCTTTCTAGACTTTAAGAAGGCCTTTGACACTGTCTCTCACCCCATCCTCATCAATAAATTAAGTGACTGTGGCATTGATGCCTATACAGTTGGATGGGTAAAAAATTGGCTAATGGGGTGCACCCAGAGAGTAGTGGTGGACGGGTTGTACTCAACCTGGAGAGATGTGAGCAGTGGGGTACCCCAGGGTTCGGTCCTCAGGCCCTCACTGTTTAACATCTTCATCAGTGACTCGGACGAGGAGGTGGAAAGCATGCTGTCCAAGTTTGCTGATGACACTAAGATGTGGGGCAAGGTGGACACACTTGAAGGGATAGAGAGGCTGCAAATAGATTTAGACAGACTACAAAAGTGGGCAGATGAGAATAGGATGGGGTTCAACGTAGACAAATGCAGGGTGCTACACCTTGGGAGAAGGAATCCACAGCACACATACAGGCTGGAGAGTTCCCTCCTTGAAATCACAGAGGCGAAAAGGGATCTTGGAGTCATTATTGACTCCAAGGTGAACATGGGCCGCCAATGCCAGACCACAACCAGCAAGGCCAGCCATACCTTATCATGCATCCAAAGATGCATCTCAAGCCAGTCCAGAGAGGTGATACTCCCCCTCTATGCGACACTGGTCAGGCCACAGTTGGAGTACTGCATCCAGTATTGGGTGCCACATTTCAAGAGGGTTGTGGCCAGCCTGGAGAGGGTTCAGAGGAGGGCCACCCGCTTGGTGAGAGGGCAGCAGGACAGGCCCTATGAGGAGAGACTGAGGGACCTGAACCTCTTCAGCCTCAGCAACAGGAGGCTGAGGGGGGACCTGGTGGCTGCGTACAAACTCATCAGGGGAGATCAAGAGCAAATAGGTAGAGCCCTTGTCTCCCCAGCACCACCTGGGGTGACAAGGAACAATGGTAATAAGCTGATGGAGAGTAGGTTTAGGTTAGAGATCAGGAGGCAATATTTTACAGTTAGGGTGGCCAAAATCTGGAACCAACTTCCTAGGGAAGTGGTCCTCGTCCCTACCTTGGGCGAATTCAAGAGGAGTTTGGATGATCACCTGTCTGGGGTCTTGTGAACCCAGCATTCATTCCTGCTGGTGGCAGGGGGTCAGGCTAGATGATCTGTTCAGGTCCCTCCTGACCCTAGCTATTATGAAACTATAAAAATACGGTATTTTTGTCAGACCCATGAAAAAATCATCTCAGGAGGCAGAGCTAGTATCTTCATTAGGCTGTTCTGTAACACAATTACAATACATGGTAAATTATCACTGGGGTCAAGGTGGGGTGCTGTGCACCCTAAGCTTCCTATGAAGTAAATGGTACTTGGCAAAAGGCCATTGCCCACCATAGCAAATTTTAACTCACAGGCCTTGGATTTTACCATAGTGTCAGATAGTGGGCTGTAATTAAAAAGAAGCAGCCACAGATTATTTTTTTTAACAATGAGGTTGGTATGGAATTAAGTATAAAAACATAATAAATTACAGAGCTACTGTGCTGTGTTCAAAGTTAAACTGCAAAGTTAAACTGAATTTATGTTATACCTGCCTCATATTTGCATTCTTCAATACATCAAACATTTTTGTATCATCAAAGCATAATTGTCAGCATCATCATTTTGAACCAGATCCTCAGCTAATGTAATCTGATGTAGGTGAACTGAAGTCATGACATTTTTAAGTGTAAAACAAATAGCACTATAAGGATTTACTCCAGCTGGGTATCTGGCTTAAATATATCACTTTGTATTTGCTTTGCTCCTGTGGTTAAAGAATCATGCACTTTCCCATATCTTTATTAAATACCATTCATTTCCCTTTCAGCTTCATGATGCTGAGTCTGTATTCCAAAGTGAGACCTGAGAAATGAAATAACCATCTTGCCCCCCCTTGAGAATAGGCCGTGACTAAGCATCCCACAGATATTGTGCATCAGAGATACATTAACTAAATAATTTAACAGAGTAGTACCAGATGCTTTAATCAGAATGTTGTATATAGTAACCAGCCACTTTTCCCACAATGTCAAATTGTAATCACTATAAATTTGCATGGGGGACATATATACTACACATGTAGCTGGAATGTTGAAGAAACACTTAAATGCTTTTATTTCCTGTTGAATTCTCTACCCCTGTGTTTCTAGAGTAGAAACAAAACTTTATAGAAATTCTAAAAAGAAGCCATTAGAAGTATGTACTAAGAAATTAGCAGACAAATCTGTCAATGGAAAGTTAATACACGCCATTCACTGTGGTTTAAAAAAATAAAATTATCTACAAGATTTGTGATGTAGCACATGTGTACTCTAGTCTTCTTCCAAAATGCTGTTGGCTAACTTTTCTAAACAATAAATTTCACAGAAAGTATGTTTACTTTGCACACACAAAATATGCTCAGTTTGGGAATAAAAATTGTTTGGTTGACCTCTTTTGATTGATCAGATGACTGTCTGAAACACTTCTTACTTCACCTCAAGTCAATTTAAATCAGGTTTCTAAGAAAAATAAAAGCAATGAATCAAGACAGAATGCAGAGCTACTATTTGGTTACTGTTTCTTTGCCAGAGCCTGGAGGACAGGAGCAGTAGTTCCCGAACATCTCCAAGGACCTTGAGAGAAACAAATATCCTGCTGTAGTAGGATCACAGATCCTTAAAAGTGTTCACATATGCAGCTTCTATTTAGGTGCTTAGCTCACAAATGGCAGATGAGGTACTTTAGGTAAATGTGATCTTTTATTAGACCAACTAAATAGTTGGAAAAAATGTTTTTTTGCAAGCTTTCAGGTAAAAACACCTTTCTTCAGGCACAGGAAGAGTTTGTTTTTTCTTTATGTGTTCTCCCTTTCTACCCAGGAAAGCACAAAAAGAAACAATGAACTCTCCCTGTGCCTGAAGAAGGGTGTTTGCATCCAAAAGCTTGCAGAAATGACTTTTCCAGCTATTTAGTTGGTCTAATAAAAGATATCACATTTACCCAAAGAACCTTGTGTCTGCCTATGTCCTTAGATCAACACGGCTACAACCAACAACTCTAACTCACAAATAGACTTGATTTACTGCAGGAAGAACCCTATTTCACTCTACACACCTATGTGACTGTTTGTCAGCCATATAATTGCTATTTTGGTACTACACAGAGTTTGCAACCCATAGCCATGCTGCTGTTGGTCACATACAGCAGGCTATGCAAGAGCAAGGTAGGCACTAGGCTCCACAGTTGCATAGCTGGCAGAAACCAGGAGAAGGAAGGCCTTCCCGTATTTTGGACCCCAGCAGGTGAATGTACAGGACACTCACCCAGAAAGCAGGAGACCTAGGTTATAAACTCCCCTCACCTAGAGGAAATTCAATCCTCAAATCCCTGTGTTCCCACCACAATGCTCCAAGCACCAGGCCACAAGTTAGGCATCATCCAGGCCCTTCTCTAGCTCTCCTCTTGAAACTGAGAGATTAAATGTAATATTTGTTGGATATAATGGATAAAAAGCAGTGGAGAAGTTTCTGTCTCGTGGGAAGCAAGGGTCAAGGTAGAAAATGCAGGACCTGCTCCCTTCCAGGGCAGCAGCTATCACACTGAACCACACGCCCCTTAGCTTGTTCTGTACCCACAGGCCCTACATATCTCCCTCTCCTGCTTAAGTGGTCCACTTCAAAGAAAGGTTGGAGAAGATATTAAACATTAGGGCTGTGTGAAGTTTCAGTAGCTGATTCGATTTGGAAGAGATTCAACCCAATGTGGGGACTAAATCTCCAAAATCTGAATCAAATTGGGAGACCAAATAAAAGCTCTGAATTGATTTGAAGCATCTGAATCAATTTGGAAAAGCTTTGGAAAAGATTCTGCCACTTTGGAAATTTGGCTATAGACCAAACAGGGTGCTGGATGCAAGCACAGCTCCCCCTGCTGGGGCAGAGGCAGGCACAGCTGGAGGAGTCGTAGGAGAAGCCCCCATGGCTGCCCTACCTGGCCCCATCCCCCGCCCAGCCCCAGCCTCTGGCACTAAAAAAAAAGAAAAGAAAAGTAAAAAGCCCTCTGTGCCTGCTGGGCTTCAAACAGCCACTCTCGAGCGGTTTTCACTCTGGTGGTAGACGTCAAGCGCCTTGTGGATTAGTGTCATCTCCCAAGTAGATGTCTCCCCCTTGAGTCATAGTTTCATAGTTTCTAGGGTCGGAAGGGACCTGAGCAGATCATCAAGTCTGACCCCCTGCCATGGCAGGAAAGAATACTGGGGTCAAA
>NW_017728912.1:18399102-18434835 GCF_001723895.1 Crocodylus porosus
GTCCAACCCCTCCAGAAGCTCCCTAACTAAATCCTCGCTAACCCGTGGCCCAGGTGTGCCTCCCCCGGGGCCCGAGGGGGGCCCAGCAGGGAGGTGGCTGTTCCGGTCCCTACTTAGGAAGACGGAGGCAAAGAAATGGTTAAACATGTTAGGTTTGCCATCTGGTGTGATGACCAAGTTTCCCATCATGTCCTGCAAGGGCCCCACATTACCCAGGACCTTCTTTTTACACCCTATGTATTTAAAAAAGGACTTCTTATTGTTCTTAATCTGGGATGCTAGTCCCAGTTCCATCTCTGCCTTGGCCATCCTAACTACCCCCCTACATCCCCGAGCCACTACAGAATAGTCCTCCCTGGTGATGACCCCTTCTTTCCATTGGGTGTAAGCCGCCTTTTTAGCAAAGAGACATTCCCGGATGCTTTTGGTAAGCCATGGAGGCTTGTGTGCTCTCCTGCTCCCTTTGATCTCGCCTTCAATGACTTGTTGTTCCTCAGTAGGTGAGGTTGGTCGTTGAGTGTACTCGGTGACCCGGGGTTCACCCAGCGGCCATTCACGGGGCTCCACCACCCCTACACCCCAGCCTCACACCTCCTTCAGAGCATCGCCCATCTGTTGGTCTCATCTCTTCAGTGGGGATAATGCCTTCTGTCTCAGTGTCTTGGTGTCCGCAGCCTATAGCCTCATTCACCCATGTGGGCATACCCCTAGTCCTCCTCACCTTTGCCCCTTCCTTCAGGGTAAACCTTCCAAGGCTTCATCTCAGCCTCGCTCCTCGAGGTACCTGCACCCTTCCCTATGCTCCTCCAACTGGGTTAACAAAAATAAATGTAACAACAAAATACCTAATAACAAACCACTCCCTGACATGGCGGCTCCTTGCCCCCTTTCTAATCTTCCCTGGACTCTAACTGGGGTTGTTTCACGTTACCCCTGACCCGTCACCTCCAGTCTTCACTCCTGTCTGCCCATCAATCTGGCTGAGCCCGGTGGCAGTACCTGCCCTGACTGTAAACCCCTCAGGGCTCTTCCGGGGTCTTTTCCCCTTAACAGGGCTTCCTCCACGCCCCGTCGTCCTGGCACTCCCACCTGGGTCAGCTCTGCCTCCACATTCCACTCTAAGCATGCCTCTGGCCGGCGTGTCCATCACTCCCTCACTGCCCTGTGCAGGCTCCCATTGGGTGCTATGCCTTGCACTGCCGGTGTCTGTCCCTGCTTGCCAGGCTCTGCGGGGTCCTCAGGGAGAATTCTTTTTGCTGCTGGCAGCGGCTGCAGCTCCTCTCCCATGCTATCCACCCCCTCCATGGCATTGGCCATCATTTTTATCTTCACCAGCCGGCATCTGATGCTGACACCATCGGCCGGTCGTAATTGAATAAAAAGGTGGCTAACGAGCCACGTAGGCTCTTCCTTCCACCCCTTGCTTGCTATGTCTCGAGCTGCTGGTAAGCATCTTCTTTTACTCGCTCATGGCAGAGCCCCACCCCTCTGAGCAGCATGGGGCAGCAGGAATTGCTGCCCCTGCTTGGCAACTGTGCGGTAGTTGTCACATCACACGGGTGCAGCGCAACTTGGCAGGGTGTTACACAGTGTTTGTGAGCTAGGGCGGCTCCACATGACAGCCAGAGTCTGGCACCACTCACCCCCAGCAACCCCAGCTCCCAGGCAACTCTCGGTGCCATGCCGAGGCACGCTGCACCTATATGCCATGGGGCAACTGCCGTGAGGGTGCAAAGCAGGGGAGGTGATCCCCGCTGCCCCCCACTGTCCCGTGCTGTGTGGAGGGGCTCTGCCATGAGTGCCTAGAGGCCCCAGTTGCCATTGCTGCATCCTGTGAGTGCAGGGCTTTTTTAATACTATTATTATTAAAATGCTGGGACTAGGCTGGTGCTGGGTGGGGGATGAGGCTGGGCAGGGCAGCCATTGGAGCTTCTCCCTTGGCTCCCCCCACCCAGGGAGAGGCAGGCACAGCTAGAGGAGCCTTGAGAGAACCTGCAGCCACCTGGCTGTGCCTGCCTCTCCCTGCCTGATCCCAACCACCAAATCAGTGCCGAATCTTCTGAAGCCAATTCGGCTGAAAAGATTCAGGACAGTGACCCGAATCTCTGAATCGAATCACTGTCCTCTGAATTGGCTGAATCTGAATTGAATACTTGCTTATTCACACAGGCCTATTAAACATTGCCTAACCTATGACCCAGTAATTAGATAACCTTGTTTGGAAGTCAGAAAGATACAGGTTTAAACAAAAACTTTCTCCCACACTACTCTTTGTGCCTGGGCAAAGCAAGTATCTTCCTTTAACCTCTCCTTGGCTGTAATATGTTCAGAAGAGTTTGGCAACAGTTTGACTACTGCTATATTATAATGACTTCCTATCAAGCTGACAGGTAATGAACCATCATTTTTTGTGTTCTTAATTGTCTGACTCCATTTGTTTTCTCTTTTTTTCTTATTTAGACTAAAAGATTCATGGGTTTTCTTTTTTTAAATTACATTTGAGTAGCACCCTGGATGATGGGGTCCTGGTCCATGAGTAGTTTATTTGTTCTTATTGTTGTTAGTCTGATGATGATGATGTTGTAAAGAACTTAACAGACTTCAGCTGCTTAAAATAGCAAACAGTTTTCATCATAGTTTCTAGAGAATGAAGCAGTCAATGCACTAACAATGCCAAAAAGTAAGGAAAAATAAAAACATAAGTGTAATGCAAGGCCACATTTATTATTTTTTAAATTGATGTTTTATACTTCACCAATTATTTAGCTTGTAATAAAAAATGTAAATAACTTTAGAAACAGTTTCAACCAAAAGCAAAACAGGAGAAGAAACAAGCCATAGGAAACAAGGAAAAGACTCACAGATCCTAGCATGTCAGACAGAAGTAATAATGCACAAAGACAGGAAATTGTTATCTTACAGCAATGACCCTGGTCTACAGCAATGTATTGTTAACCCCCCACATCAATAGAACCCCTGTAATTAACTTTAATGTACAATTAGGTTCACAACATTTCTTTTTACCACATTATATATTTATTCTATCTTTCGTTCCAAGGGGGATAGGTTTCTCCAGCATTATTTCTGTCACAGAAACTGTAAAACTAACACATGCACATCGTTTCTGCCCTTCACCTCTTCACCTCTGACACAAAGGAAAAATAATGGGGCATATAATTAACTAAATGTATTTTTGAGGGGGGAAAAGATGATAGAATATTAAGGCCATGATCTAAAGGAAATTGAAAACTGCATATGGATACTGCAAGATTCCTTGAACAGTAGATGATTTTATATAGCTTGTATCCTTGTGCATGTATATAAGTTGTATTTTGACTTTAAAGGAGTCATCTACAATGTGCTGAGCACATTTTTTAAGCTTGTCCATCAAGCAGGAATAGAGGTCTGTCCTGGTTTGACCATCAGCATCTTTGCCTATTTTTTTTATATTAACTCATATTGTATCCGAATGGCTAATTTTTAGTATTTGTCTCTCACAGGAAGTGCTTAACATCAGTCAGAATCAAATCTCTAGGTCCCATTCTCTGCTGAATTCACCCCTGTGATCATTTTGTGCATGTGGGTTATTTAAAAATGCTTTAGTTTGTTGATGACTCTTATGTATAAACTTGTTTTTATTTTACAAGAAAAAGAAAACAAAAACATAAGGCTTTACCAACACGACATAAAACTTCCAGAAACATATCACTCTTATGCTCAAAACAGCAATTCTTCCCAATAGCTTTAACATGACAAATATAAAGGAAACTGAAATAATTCAGTGTTTCAGCAGTTGATGTATGAATACCCATTTATGAAACATCAGAGGATTTGGTCAAAGTAAAAAGCTGAAATAAGAAAAGTCAGCTGGACTGGCCCAAGCAGGGGAAGGGGGGGGCAGGGGCTGAAAGTTTATGCCAACAAACGATATAGTGTAGTTTTTACAAGCCTATATTCTTTACTCTCCTTTCAATAAAAAAAGTATTTTGCTACTGTCCAGTGACATTTATACAATAATTTAAAGTCAGACACACACGTGCCAATATTTCATGTGAAATTTGGTACATTGTATAAATAGCCTCCAATTTTTAAAGTAAAATGAAAATATTTTCCCTTAAATGTTACCCCTCTGCACCCGCCCCAAAAAGGGGCAAGTAGGATTATTTTGTTTTGAATTTGTAAAAGAAATTTAAGAATCTGACTTAGCAAGCCTTCTTTCGTATAAGTAGTCATTCCAGGTCATTAATAATAATTAATTAATAATAATTCAAAGATTTCAAAGCACTGAATAGACATTAGCTGTTTAATCAATGCCCCCGCCCCCGCCCCCACCCCCAATCAGTAAAGAGTGCTTCTATGAATAAATGCATACAGGATCAGATCCCTTATTTTTGGCCATTTTTTGACATGGATGAAATAAATATTTTCAGAGAAATAGGAAAAAATATAATACCCATGCATATAACACGTTTTAAAAATCACAGAAGACAAATATAAGCAGCTGGAAAAAAATAGCTCAGTGACTGTTTATAAATGTTGGATACCGTATCCATGTTTCACAAAAGCATTACCACCATTAACCCTCGCTGTCTCTCAAAAATGTATGTTTAATAGCATTTTAAATTTAAAAAATATAGCATTGAACTTAAAGGAGGAAAAGCCAAATGAAGTTATGTAAGCCTACAAGTAAATACACAGTATGAAGATAGATACTGCGTGTGAGTGTGCGTGTGCGTGTGCATGCGTCTGCACATATGTGGAGAAAAATGAAGGCACGGGGAAAGATTTTCAGTTTGTATAAATTAGCAATGCTCCACTAAAGTCACCAAATGAGAATCTGACTCATTATTTTTATTATATTATAGTACGCTGAAGGAGGTCAAACACACTGTATCAGACTATCTGTATTCTGAAAACAATCAGTTTTTTTCTAACTACAGTTGAGGATGGATATCAGGCTTACAGCAGTTTTGAACTGATAAACATTCTTTTCTTTCCTGCTTTCTCGAAGCCTTCTCATGCCAATGGTTTTTGAAGAGAAGTTGAAATCAATGAAGAGTTCTGCCTAAAAATCGATGGCTCTTACATACTTACTGCAGCAGGGTCCAAGATACACACATGGAACTGCATGTAAAAGAGCCCAATAGTAGAGCAGAATGATACCATTACTTTTTGCTTAGATGAATTACATCCCTCTTTTATTATATTTCTTGCTAGTTCGGACGCTCTACAGAACATCATTCCTCTTTTGCAGTGAAGTGACACAAAAAACTTTTCCCAGTTCAAATTTGCAGTTTGTAAGCTTTCAGTACAAATACCAGGAATTTTGTGAGTTTTGGCAGGAGGACCAGAAAAGGTAATTTTGTATAACTGGGAAAAAAAATCTCCCAGAGCCAAAGGCTGAAGCAGCACACATAATGAAGCTTAGCTGGCTAATGTGCAAGTGGAGACGAGTCTTACAGTGGGCTGTCAACACAGTAATGAGGAAAAAGTTTCAAAGCTTAAATTAAATCTGTTGAAACTCTATTATAAATGATATTTTAAAAGCACAGAAGGAAGGAAAAATCATTTAAATATAAACAATTAAGCATCGCCAATAATGCAATGTATTTCACCAAAAAATGGTTATATTATTAACATGAGATTTTCTAATACTGGGGCTCTAAATCAACATTGGCATCTGAACACAAACACTGTCAGTCTAAGTTTTGTCACAGTTAACAAAACTAAATTAATGCAGATCAAAACAACTTTTTCACACTGGGATGGAAGTTGATTGTCAAAAAGGCAGAGAGATCGAGTGACCATGGGGAGACATCCCAACAATAATCAATCATCAATCAGTCATAGAAAGTGCTTATTCTGCTCTTGTACGAGGCTCTTCATTACTTTCCATGCACTGATCTCAAGAGAGAGGAGATAAAGGTGTTTTTTCCCAATGAATAAAGCAATAGTTTCTATGCAGTAAAAAATATTTCATTCCACAAAAAGTGAAAAATACCAAGTGACCTAGATGGAAACAATTGCATTCATATTTAGGAAATATTTTTGTTGTTACTTCTTTACATAATAAAAATTATAATCTATTTCAGTCTAAAAATGGGGAAAGTATTATTTTAATCTTCAGCAAAGTATAGTTGCTAGAAGAATTTATAAATTAATATTTCTTTCTCAAAATGATAAACACTGCACTGGTCCACATTCCAACAGTGAAAGCTGATGTATTGAAATGTGTGCCCCTTTAAAGTAAGCACAGGGCTATTTTAAGCTATGTGGAAAAAATATTTAAGTATATTAAAAGGTTAATAATAATAATATTAGTTTAAGGTAAAAGTTAGGTTGCTAAATTAAATGTGTGTGATTCACAAATGTAAATGAAAAAGCAAAACAAAAATGGGTTGAATTTTCAGATGAGTATTTTTGCTGTTACAATTCATAACTCTCAGAATCTGCACATAATAACATTAAATCCACCAAAATGGGGGGAGGGAAAGCCATTCCTTCCCTGCGGCACTGTTTATTTTTGAACCATATGCATTTTCTTTCCCCTAAGTGAGCCTACAACCACCCTGGCACCTATTTTGCACCACTAAATAACAACTGGATGCTTGTACTTGGAAAGCTGGGTGAGGGAAGCAATTTAAAATTTATTTTCATAGTGGAAAATAGGTTTGCCAAAATAGTTTCAGTTTATGAAAGGGAAGAACAGCTGTATTTGGTTTATAATAAATCTTTCACAAATCAGTAAAAGCAAATAGACAGCACAACTGTAACCCATAAAAGTGGAAAATATTAAACAACAGGCAGTGAACTTGTTAAACTTTCCCACAGATGCTGCTGGTAAAAGCCTCTACAAAATACATACATGAAATGTGCATGAAAAGTAGACCTGATGGCAAGGGGCACTGGAATAAGACAGAATTACTTCTGATTAGAAGGATATCCTATTAAGGTGACTGTTCAGGGTATGAGGATGAAGGCGTCTCCAGCAGTTTCCTACTCCTATTACTGAATGTTAGTGCAGAATAATTACTTGCTTGCCAAAAATGACAGGACATTGACCCTGCAGACTTATTGAATTCATATTGCTTGCCTTCAGGCCATGTCGGGGGTTATTCAATTTTGCCTGAGGAGGACAATCTATTATGAGAGATGAGTCAAGAAGGCATCTTCCCTGATTGCCCACCAAAACCATTATCGCAGCATAGAGGGGGCATCAGCAGTGAGTGGACAGACAAGACAACACTGATCTCGATTACCTAGGGACAAGATACAATTTACATTACTTGAAGCAATAGGACAGAGGGCAATCAATCTAGGGAATAGGGCTACAATCTGGGAGTGTGCAGGTATTAACAACATAGTAGCAACTTAGCTAATTGCTTATGGTAGGCCTCAAAACCTTTAGCCTTACAAGACAATAACTGATTGACTTGGTGTGTAATTAGACAAATATTTTTACATGGAAATGGAACCTTTTCTCAGAGAGAAAATACATATATGTAAACTAGGATATATCTTTACATCTCTGATTTTGCCTCATCCAGTTTAATGGCAGAGCTTGCTTAACTAACTTAAAAATTAAGTCCAGGATCTACCTTTCATAAAACTATGTCCCTTAGAAATATTTCAACTGAATTTTAAAAAGAGTCACTGGACAAAGTTTAATTTTTTAGTATAGATCTTATATATTAGTATAGGTCATATATATGAAGATATACACAAATATCTTCTTTGATAGGCTTGACTGAAAACCAGTACAAGACAATGAAAATGCCTTCCATTTATTTCAACCTTTGGATCAAGCCCATTATTTGCAGCCCCACACCTTTTGTCCTATACAGACTTCACAGATGTGTCAGTTCAACTGAGCAGAATGCAATATTTAGCATATGTATACTCGTGCTTAACTGAGTGTGTAAAGTTACTCAAAGTATTCCAATATTCCAAGGAACAGAGCCAGAGGTTGCAATATTATGCTAGCAAAATTGAACTGAAACTGACTGGGTGCATCTACATGTGCAATTAATTTGAAGCCATAAACTCCAGAGCAGTTTGAGCCAGAGTAAACTCCTTCCAGGTGCAGCTATACATGTGTGCACAGGACAGCAGCAATTAGAGCAGTTTATGCCAGGGCCAGGAGCAGAGGGGGGCAGCCCTGGGTTCCAAGTAGAGGCAGTGGAGGGACTGGCTGGATTATGAGGGTGCTGAAAGTGCAGAGCTGTGTGGCTAGGGGGCAGGCAGAAGTCTGACCCCCTGCTGGCTAGGCTGACCGAGCACAAGTTATGCCCATTGTCAGTGTCTACACGTATATTTAGTTGCAATTAATTACCCCCAACAGTACTGTCTTATGATGGTGTTAATTAGTTTACTGCAGCCTAACAGTGTTGCACGTGTAGAAGGTGATTCTTTACTCCACAGTTAATTAGTTTGCTCCACAGTTGAGCACATGTGTAAATACGGCCACTTGGAGCTAAAGTAAAACTGATGAGTTTCTCAGCATAGATCCAATTTCAAAACACTGATAAAGACATGTTGTTTTTCAAACTGATGCATCTCTTGAAAGCTTTTCTACTAAAGAAGATAACTGCTACAAGAAATATGAAATGAAACTTTAAATTTTTTAACTTCCATTGCTAGGAAAACATGAAGATCCTCCATTTGGCATTGTGCCCTACTCTTTAATGTTTAGGGTAGCAGTATTGTAGAAATGTTATTTGAGGCTCAGTTAGCTCAATAAGCCAATTTCATGGTACTAATGCTAACATATAAGAAAAGTGGTAATTCTCCTATCTAGATTTCAATGTTAGTTAAAGCCTTAGTATAGTAAGCTCACAATGTTAGATCCCAATATCCTCACTAAAGCATCCTACTAAATTGAAAAAGTGCCCTGTATTTTTTTAATGTTGTTCATTTTGAGGCATGCCACCATTCTAAAAAGTGGATTTAATTGAGAAAATTGGAAATGTTGATATTATCTCTGGATCACTAATGCCAACATCTCAGCAAAGTATCTATATATGTGATAGTGTATCCAATTTACATGATCCCTTTGGACCTTAGAACAGCTAAAGTATGCATAGCCGTGAGTTACTAAATGGGGAAGACATCATTCCAGTTGAAACTGTAGCTTGGATGATTGATATACTATGCAAGAGATCATGAGGATATTATACCAAATAATGCTTCTAGTATGAAAAGTAACTCATGCTGCCCCTGTTAGGTGCACATTACAGCTAATTAGTAATGTGTGTTTGTGTATGTTCCCATTAGCATATTATCATGCAGTATATTAAAATATTTGAAAAAGTCACCACATATTCCTACAGAAACTGATTGACTAGTGCATGTAGTAAAGAAGATTTATGAAGTGCCCTGAGATTTTCTGCTTGAAACATGTTCTGAAGGAAGCTACCCATCATATTACATTAACTCATATTACATTAGATAATTGACTTAGAATTGGACAATGTGTTAAAAAGCGTCAAAAAAGAATGTTGGCAAGTCATTTCATATAGTGAAACATTAGACCCACTGGTTACCAGTATTTAAGGACTTATATCTTGGTTGAGAGCCTGTGAGATCGTCCCAATTCCCCTCAGCCTAAGAAGATTTTATCAGTTAGTCAAATGTAGTTGCATTTGACCCTTTTATACAGTAGGAAACAGTAAAGATATAACCATAACACATCAAACTACATTAAAAGCATATTAACCAACTATTGTTGAGTACTCAGAATAAAGGAAAATATAGAATTAAGGCTGCCTATGCCACCTAAATTAAGTTGCTCCTCATTTGTACCATGGTATTTAGCATACCTATCATGAATTTTTTTTATGCTTTAAACATAGTTCCTATTGACTTCTGTTGCACCTGTGATTATCTGGCCCTTCTGCAAGTCAGACATAGACAGTAACATAACTAACAATGAGATTCCACATTACAGTTAGCAGGTGTTCGTCTGTATTTAGGTTAACTAGTGCTAGTGATTAGTTAAGTATATGGGGTTAAAATACTCTCTAATGTGCACTGCTCTGACCTGCTGCTAGATGGCTGATGAGTGGGCATGTGGGTAAGAGTTTCAAGTTGGCTCCATGTCTGTCCTGCTTGCTGGCTCTCTAGCCCATTCATGGTGCTGTGGTGGGAGGAAGGTGGGGCTAGTGGGGAGGATGAAGGTCCCCATCCAGTTGGATGGCCCTCTCTGCCTTCCAAATCACCCCACTATCCCCATCAGACCCCAGACTCCCTCTCCACCATGCGATCAGACCATCCACTCCCAGATCACCCCCCACCATCAGGTCCTTTTTCCTCAGATTTCTGTCCTGCCGTGCCAATCAGGTTCCCCCTCTCTGCCTGATCCCAACCTCCCTGCAGCTCATGCACCTGGATACAGCCTCCACCAGGTCCCACAGCTGCTTGGCATCTCCTTGCTTGCCTCTGTCCCCACTCCCACCCTCACCTCTCTACCTCCTCTTCAATTGCAGGGCCTGGCACAGGATGGATCTAGGTGTGCAAGGGTGGTGTGGTCTGCAGGGACTACTGGATCAGGCAGGAAAGGGGAATGCCCCCTATTATTCCTATCAGGCTGATCAGCAGGGATCAGGGTTTTCCTTTTGCCATGGAAAAAATGCAGTAAAATGTGAGATTTCTCATTTTAAGAAGAAAAACCCTGTATTTCTCCTTCAAAGGAGAAAAATGTAGGAAACAGTGGATTTTCCTTTGTAGGCTGCCAGAGTTCCAGCTTGCAAGGAGCTGCAGGCATCAGGAAAAGGGCAATAAGCAGGGGGTGCTATGTGCATGTGTGGATGAACACATGCACATGGCCGCCAGGCAGCCTAGAGAACAGCTCCTGCAAGTAAGTCTGCTGCGGGGGATTGAGGCCCCCATAGTGAGGGAGGGAGTTACTTGGACAGGGTTGGGGCTGGGGCTGCTGCTACTGTCCTGTCTAGGTAGCATGTGAGGCTTGGAGCTCAGGGCTAGCATATGTGGCCACAAGATCTGGGCGGGGAGTATGGTGGAGCTGTGGGTGGCTCGTCTGGAGGCGACACAGGGAGGACATGGGGGGCATGTTCCCCCCAGATTTGTGTGTGGGGCAGGGGTGGGCTGTCCACTGCAAGCTTGGGGCTCCCCACCCTGCTGCCCTCCCTCAGGGACTTCTACAGCCCAGTGGTTAGGACTCATCATGGTAGGGTAGAGCGGGCCCAGGTGGGGAAGCTCAGTGCCACCACCGTGACCCCCCACCACAATGGCGAGGTGCCCCCTGCCTGCCCAGCAGCAGTGAGATGCACAACTCCACATCATCAGCCCCACTGCTGCTGAGTAGGCAGGGGGCACCTCGCCCTGGTAGCGCAGCACTTGTGGCAGTGGCACTGAGCTTCTCTGCCCCACCTTGTCCTGCTGTGCTGGGTCCCACCCACTGGGTCATGGAGGCCCCAAAGGGAAGGCAGCAGGGTGGGAAACCCAAGTCAAGAGCGGGCAGCCCATACCCAACCCACCCTGTGACAGGCTCTGCTCTGGCCATGCCACCAATGGGAAAGGGGAAGCCAGGTTCTGCTCTGCCACAGCAGTCTCTGCCATAGTTGCCAAGGCTTGGGGGCTGCTGGGGGAGGACAGAGAGCTGGGTCCCTGGCCCCATAGCCCTGGCAGCTGGGGGCCCCCAGCAAGACCAGGGGCTGTAATTGGAAACTGAGGGATACCAGCAGGGGTGGGGGCTGTGGGTGGGGGGTGAGGCATTTTGTGGGTTTTAAGTTAGTCCTTTGATGATTTTTTCCCATTGTTTTTTAATGCTACTCTGCCCCTGATGTTGGAAACCACTGGAACTCAATCTGCACCTCATTTGGAAGGATTGACTTGAGACATTGATTCTTGAGGTCCTGGATTAAGATAGTAAGAGAGAGGCAGATTGATCCCATTCATAGGTCTGTGTCACAGCTTTTATGTGACAGAAAACCACTTTTTAAATTCTTCCTTTTTAACAATTTTTTAAAAGAGAAACAAAGTATCTTTTTCTGAGACCTTAAGTAGAAAACATATATATGTATGCTCTATATAGTCAATAATTTTTTTTTAACATTAAACATACCTGACCAATTGCATTCAGTTCTGTGGAGTTACTGGGTATTGGCTAAGTAAGCTAAGATTTTGTTACTAAAAGAGATTTTGAAAATGTCATTACTGACCTCCTTGACCACCTTCATAGTCTGTTGTGCAAAGTCTGGTTCAGGCAATTATTTAAGAACAGGAATATTGATTTAAATGAGTGCAGCAGATCTAACGAAGCCATTACCATACGATCCATAAATAACAGAACATTCTGGATCCCGGAAAGAATGCTGCGATTCTACAATCGAAGATACTGGCATAAATTCTCAGTTATGCAGTGAGCACTTTATACTGAGCCAGCAAACTTTAAACAGCCTTAAATCTGAAGAGTGGGGGAAGGTCCCTGCAGAGAAGTGGCAAAGGGATAGCTGGACATTTTTTAAAGTTTTGTCTCTGACCTTTCAAAAAGAGAGCTTAGCTAAGGAAAGGGAACATAACTATGGGGGCTGTTCTCCTGGCAATCCCTGAAAGTAGCCTTCAGGGGTCATAGGTAGTCATGCATTCTGTAAAGCATAAATATGGCTTAAATTTGTTAGTCTAACAAATACTGTCCTTTGACACCATGAAGGGAACTGTTACTTTTGCATCATTCTTTAAATTTAACATCACCTTTATTACAGGGACCTGATTCTGGCCTCAATGTGTGTATAGGTGATTACTATCCAACAAAGATCTAAACATGTAAAAACTGGCAACATATGAGAATCAAAATTCTGGGATTCAAAGAACATTCTCTGTTCTTGGAGTAAGCTTCATTGGTTTAGGTGTTATCTGTTCTACTTAGGAGGAATAGGTTTTAGATTCAACAAAACTGTAAGTCCTTTTCACATTAAAAATCACAGGGAAATCTGAATTTCTAATGGAAACATATATATATATATATAATTTATTTTGGGTACATTAAAGTATAAAACACACATTAAAAATGTTAATTGGCCAATCATCCACAACTGGTTTCTCATTAACCAGCTAATTTTATATAGTTTAGCCAAAGTGTAGATTTACATTTCCTAAAAATACATGCATTCATTAAAATAGGCATACAAAATATTACAGAAGACAAAATAATGACCAGCATGTGGGTAAAGGACTCACAAAACAGATTAAAATGCTTGGTGAGAACAAGCTGTTAGAGAGCTAGCTAAATGGATGTTAACACTCATCAAGAAAGGACACATCAAATCACATTCTGATCACAAAAAGCAAATGTTGCGAATACTTTTCTGGGGAGGTGATTTTGGTAACAGTATGAAATCATGGGTTGTTCTTTATTTGCCAGTTAAGTATTATAGGCACTAGAGATTCTTAAGATTACATGACAGTGCCCATTAAAAGACCCATTTTATGTTGCTTATAATATTTTGTATTCTTGGACTGGTTGGATTTAAAAGTTCTGTAATAGGTATCTTCCTCAGGCTGGATTTTTTGGCAAATTTCAGCCAGGATGTTTCAGCCAAGTGAGTGATTGTCATCATGCACCAATGAGGAGCAGCAATCAATATCTTGGTATGGAGGGAATAGGCTGTAAAATGCTTTGCAACAGAAGCTTATATTTGCTATGATAAAGTAGCAGGAATTAATAGAAAAATACAGAGAGAGGTGTAACCTAGTGCAGCAATGGGTTAAAAAAGTGATGCTAGTGATAGCATTCTGAGTAGATAGCAGATAACAAATGCAATCTTGCCTTGCTGCTAAGACAGAGAAAAGGAGGCTGCAGTAATGAAGATGATAAAAACCTCTATAAGAATTCAGCTGTGTAGATGGATAAAGGGGAGGGAGACCCTAGAGGAATGGTAACATCTTAAAAAAAAGTTTTTCAGAACTAGCCTGCAAGCTTTAAATATAACTTTGATATGAGGACCTAGAGAGGGGTTAAAACTGAAGATAACATCCAATTTGTGGTCTTGAGTGACAGAGAACTGGTATTCCCAAAGCCTGGAAAAGCAGCAGAGCAAATGCTTGGCTGAGGAGAAACAAGCACTGCTTTTTAGTTCTTTTGAACTTGAACTGACATCTAAACATCCATAATGTGATATGAGAGAAACAGGCCTAAATTTTAGTTTGGGCAGAAAGACACAATCTGGATTAGAGGAGTTGATCTGTATGCTGTTTACGTAGAAACAGGAGTTGGATTTATTTTTATGATTGACAGTGAAGAGCAGAGTCCCCATAAGAAACTGGAGTATCTGCTGAGCTGAGTGGGGTGTGGCCAGCACCTGCAGGATGCTCTGATTAGGAAAGTCTGCCTGCATGGTCCCAGGCTTTTCTTCACTGGCTGCTCAAGGAGTGAGAGTGTTGCCAGAACCCAGCTCCCTGCTACCACTCTGAGACAAGGGGGGGGTGTGCAGTGCATGCATCTGTTGATGATACAGAGCTTTTCAATCTCCCTCTTCCTGCTTCTTTATACTGACTGCAGCAAACTGACAGCTGAGCAAGCCAGCAGGGATCTGATAGTAGATTTATCACCTCATCAGCAAAACAATATTCTCTCTCCATTACTTCATACTCTTTTAAACAGCTTACTAGATGACCTGTTGATTAGCTCAAAAAAGCCCTAAGCAGTAACTGTTCTGTCTGCCTGCCCCAGTGAAATTGGAGACACACAGAGATACCTCTTGCCATTAGCTAGCATATCACATGCCTAGGGTCTATGGGGATGGGGTCTGTGCTGTGGGAGATAGGAGGGAGGGAGGGAAGGAGGGGGGATCCCTACTTAAGCAACAAGCAGTGGGGTGGGGTGGGGTAGGGTGGGGGAAGCCAGGCAGACCCTGCTGAGTCTGCAATCTCTGCCACAGCTCCAGCCAGGGAGCAAAGGGGAGGGGCCAGCCCTGCTGTGGAGCAGAGAGCCCTGCCCAGCCCAGAGAGCATTCTGGGATGCTGGGGGACTCTGGTTCATCTTAAATAAGCCAGAGGTGTGGGACATACCTTACATAAACTGAGTTGACCCAAATCAGTTAAGTCTAATACTGCATTCAACCAGGTTTATCTCAAACTGGTTTCAGCCATTTTCAGACTGTTTTATGTGCACTGAACATCTGTTCTCTTACAGGTTTAAACCAGTTTGATAAGTTAAACTGGTTTAGGTGTAATGTCTGTCCCTAGTGCTGAAGTCACTGGGTCATTCATCACTGAGTTCAATAAGAGTAGGATCGAGCCCTTAGAAGGTATGTCCCTTTCTTTCTCTGTTCTTATTCCCTATGAGTGTAAATAATTCTCTTAAACTTTTCAACTGCCTTACTCTTTCAGAATGTTCCCATGTGTCCTGGCAACATTAGGAAAGTTATCAATAAAAATCCCAATAACTATATTATCTGTTACTAATTAACAACAAACAAACAAACATGTAACATTTACATAGCAGGAAAAGCAACAGGAAAAGCTGTTGAGCTTGAGCTATTTAAGACATTAGTTTCAAGCACAGCACAACAGATCGGTCACTAGACTAAATCCATGGTGACATAACAGACCATCTGTTCCAGCTGATGGGTTTTTCCTGCATAATGCTGTTGGAGACAAAGTGCTGTCCATCAGAACTATGCAATTGCTGATCTGCAATCCCACATGCTGCTGACCCTGTGCTGACAATGCAAAATAACCTCTCTGAAACACTGTGGGTTGTATATGCTGACTACCATGTTTAGACTTCCTGCATGGATGCTCTCATCAACAGATCTGACATGACTAATGTGACTAAAAGTGGTTTCATTTATTGGTTGGCAACAGATGAACCTGCCAAAAGCCAGCAAAGAACTTGCCATGAGGTTAGTCATCATCAAGTATGCTTGCCTAGGCAGCGTGAATATCTTATAAGAAAAAAGTTATGCAGTGGAAGCCTTTTTTAAAAGGCAGGCAAGTAAAGCATGTAAGGAAGGCAGAATTTAAAAAAAAAACAAAGCTTCATCCTGGAAACTGGCTGTGCTCTACTCAGTGTTGTTAAACGTGGCCAAACTGAATGAAGGGAAGGGATTCAAACTGGAATCCATACCATTCCCAAATGCTTTTATGTGGACAAGCAATTACCTCCCCAAAAGTGGGTATAAATCAGTAGGCATGCTCTTTCCCAACTCTCACGTGACTATTCCTGCACCTTTGCCCATACCATTCATCTGTCAAAACTAGAAGAGACCACCACTTCTATTTATTTTGAACTCCCAGCATGAGAGGCTCTTTCCTAAACTAACGGGGTTCAGCCACCCGTTGGCCTTTTGTACATCTCCATCACTGTTCATAACTGTGAAAACATGGAAGGAAAGAATGTTCCTCCCAGGCATAGAGCTCAAAAAGCCTCAGGTGAAGCACCAGCAACTATCATCACCAGCTCCTAGTTCATACTCTTCTCCCTGTGGCTGATACACTTTCCATTTTAAAAAAGTGCTTAACTCAAGCCCTCAACCTTTCATTGACAAACAGAGGCTTCTGTATATTTGTCATGTCTTATTCTGAATTTTACACAGAGGCAAATGATTCCAAAAATTATTCCTTTGCTGTCTGTCTTGTGTCTTTCATGCGACTACAACGCCCACACCGCACCCTTAAAAACATTTTTTCTGCCCATGCTGATCTGTACTCAGAGGACCTTTAGAAATAAAAAAGAAAAGCATGCTGTGATATGAGAGGGTTTTTTTTTCTTTTTAACAGGGGATGCCACTTGTTTAGCTGTTTTTGTACAGTCCGTTTAAGCATATGTGTGAGAAACCTGGCAAATAAAATGTTAGGGTAACATTTGGCATATGATATAGTGTTACAGAAATTAATAGCTCCAGCTTGCAGATAACATTCATATTGACCACTGACCTATTGAACTGTTATATTTAGAAAGATCATTTGAAGGAAAATCTCATAGCCTATTGAATTTGAAGCTGTTCCAACTACTTTTTTTTTTTTCTCTCCCCTGCAGCAGAATTCTCCAAGGCAAATGGAGTAAAATATTTTGCTGGAGGGGATACTTTGCTTTCAAGATTTATTCCTCAGCATCACAAATATATGAAAGAAGAAAATCAAAGACAATACAGAAAATGTTGAAAGATTTAGAAAGCTTGTTTTATATCTTGACATAAGAGTTTGAGAATTTAGCCGGGTTTGGGTTTTGATTTTAATTTTTGTGCCAGGTATCTAAGATCACTATGAAAGAACTTGTATTATTTTATTTTAATATTCGTTGTTTCCCCTTTGATGCCATGTCAAGGGAAGAGATTGCCCTTTTCTACTTATCTCAGACATCTGCTGCAGAGGAGTTGTCTGTTAATTATCCTGACAGATATAACCTATAAGCTCATTTTGATGAGCTGTGATCTGTACGATGTACAACAATATATCAAAGTGGTGCATACACAAACATATATAGCATATCATCAACATATTCCATATTCTTTAGATACTTAGCTGCTACTAGCAGCTTCTCACACATACCTGGTCCCTGTTAGTTTACATGCTGATCTAACACTCTTCTCTGAGCATTTAGAATATGCTGTTCAGACGTGTGTGTGTGAGTGTGTGTGTGTGTGTGTGTGTGTGTGTGTGTGTGTGTGAGAGAGAGAGAGAGAGAGAGAGAGAGAGAGAGAGAGAGAGAGAGTTTTATCTGTTGCTTAAATGGGAAATATATATGAAACATGCTAATATCCTTCTCAATTTTGAAGCAACATATCAGTGATGCAATGCAAAAAGTGCACTTTCCTAGCTATTTCACTTCATGCACTCTCTCTCTCTCAGCATAGTTACTATCTCCTCTTGCCCTTAACAAACACTGATATTGAAAATAAACAAATGCATGTTATTATTAAAGAGAGTCTTGCCAGGAGGTAAAAGGAAGATTTGCTCCTATGAGATTTGCTTACATATTCTGTGGATTGTAGATAGTATAGCTTTACATTTATTGAAATTGTCTTTTCCCCTGGGTTCTAAGAAAATGTGCCTAAAGCTATTATCGCATCTATCGACTCTGTGGGATTTAACCGACGTGGCTCCTGTTCCCAAGTGGATGGAAAATGACCTCTATGAAGCAAAGTTCAAGCAGAGTGAAAGCTCTGAGACAGAGATTAGAGACCTGTCAGTTGCCTAGTAGGATAAAAGTGTAAAATTATATGTGACGCTCAGTTCAGTCACATCAAACAGCTAAGAAATGTTTACTGAATGAACTACACAGTTGCTAATTACACTTTCCCCTTAAGTATTCACATTATCTTGGGCAACAAATACCTAGAGAATCTGAAAAGGGAAAGCTTCTAATAAGTATGCAACAATTACACCAGGCATGTTTTTGCACCTTAATTTTCTTACAGTAATTATTTATACTAGAGAGTCAAGTTTAGCTTGCCATCATGTACAGTATCTCCAACATATGCCTTCCCAGATATAATGTATTCAAATTAAAACAAAAATTGAATCTCTCGTGGAGTGAAAGAAACAATAACAAGAGAGAAGCACTTTCCATTTCCACACCATGCACACAGAACCTTTCATCAAGCAAGTGACCTTAGCTGACAAAAAGATTAATCTAGCCAAGTCAGTAATGTCTAATAATTAGGGCCCTGTATAATCAGTTGGACAGGTGTCAAATTGTACTTACAAAATAAGGACCAAATCCTATGGCCCAAGTAGGAACACTAAAAGACCCTCAACACAGCAGGACAGATAGAGTTCAGTGAGGCAAAATTAAGGTGGTGAGAGCTTAGAAGTCCTAACTGCTTCAAGGCCATGCTTTGTAGCATGATCCTGGTATCTTAATACACAAGAACTTTTGGGTGAAATAGGAGGAATAAGACCAGAAGGGAACAAGGCAAAGAACGCAGGATCCAGTGGCCAAATACTTTTGTGGTGAAATGGCTTCAGCTGTAGGAATAGTGACGACACTAATAAGGATCCACCGTGAGCTTAGCAGAGGGATTCTGTTCCCGGTTTATCCTTCTCTTACAAAGTCCATTCATCATGCACTAAGGCACCAAGGTAGTGTTTTTGAGACCAAAATCTTATCAAGATAGCTGCAGCAGACCAGCATTTAATTAGTTGGTACAACCAGGTGTCAGCAGGTCCATCGGCTCTTAAGCATATATAGTATTAATTGTTTTGGTCAGACCTGAAGAAGAATGTCTTGCATTTGAAAGCTTGTCTAACTCTATCCTAACTATACAGTCCCTAAAAAAATTCTTACCTTTTACATATTTGTCTATATGGTTCATGCCTACATACTGTATCTTGATCAGAAATGGATTAACACAATGGACTAACTACTGAAAATAGCAACTGATATATTCTAAAAATTACAGCCACACTAAAGGGCTAAACACGTAACTCTAAGGACTGCAAAACCTATTATTTTAGCAGCTGTATGCTTTTATTAGCTACTCAAGCAGAGTTTAGATGTATTAGTTTACACTATCAAGTTTAGAGAACAAATATTATTTTCTTGTATTTCCCTGAATATTACATTTTGAAAGTTCCTTGCCTCATATAAATGCATTTGCTGCAAAAGTCATCATTAAACAAGCTACAGCCTTATCTTTTTCTGAATTTCATATAGAGATCTGATTTTTCCATTCATCCAAAGTTAGAAATTATCTTTCTCTTGATCTTCACTAAATCCAAATTCTGTAACATCATAAAAAGACTAATTAACACAAGTAGAATCTTAATCTTTCCAGAATATATTCAATAACCAGCTTGTAAAAAATATTATATGCTTATTTTTCCTCCATTTTTATAGGATATCCGTAATCATGTGCTTAATTAAAATTGATCTCCTTTATTTGAAATCTTTACAGAGAGGACTTGGAGAAACATGGCCTTAGAGCTGCTTGAATTTACACTAGTTGGATAGCTAGCTGATAATGTATAAGCATTATTACATATTTACACATGCTACTATGGATAGAATTTTAATTGCTGCACAGCATATGTTATTTCTAGTTGTGTTGTCTGAGCTGTTTATTTGAAACCGTGAAGATATGTAAACAATTTTAGTAGGAATTGTGGTCATAAACTAGGAATGTTTTGCTCAAATTTTATGTGTGTTCATGATCTGTTCATAAAACTTTTTGACGACTTTTCTTCTTTTTTTTTGGCTCAGCATAGATACAGATAAACTTTTTTTTAGCTTGGTTATTGTGTTTTATTTGGATTTGGAGCCTGGTTTACTGGGAGAGGTGGCTGGGGGCAAGTCAGATGGTATTTTTCCTGCACCCTGATTGGCTGAAGTGTATGAGTCAGCCAACACAGGAAAAGGCACTTTCAGCTTTTTTTTTTAATCTGAATGTTGAGGAATCTAGCCTAGCCAGAAAAAAAAAAAAGGGACAAAACATTTTTCTTCTAAAATTCTTGTTTCTGGCTGTTGCTAGTGGATTTGTTACTATCTCAAATCCCATAAATGGAACATTTATTTTATATTTGGCCTGGTTCATGAATTGTAAGTATTTGCCTATTTTATTGTGATGAAGTAAACTCTAGTGCATGGAAGCTTGTGTTGTCTATATATCTTATTTAGTTAGTCTATAAGATGCATATCTATCCTGCCTACTGTTAGATCTGTTTGCCATTTCCAAAGTCCTGAAACACTGAAATTCTTCATAAGATTCCTATATTGGGCTCTACACAGAAGGGAAACATCTCTCTTCCCCATCAACCATTCCCTCTTCTCACAGTACTTCAAAAGAAGATGGCAATAGTATTGAAAAACCATTCCTGAGACTTGAACATAGTACCAGGAAGCTGGAAAGTGGGCATGTCTATACGCATGCCTAAACTTAGTGCACCTTAGCATAAGGCACATTAACACAATTTAGGCACATGTCTATATGTGGATGCTTTAAGGTGCCTTAATGAGGCTCACTGGACAAATGCCCTTGCAGCTCTGCCCACACAGAGCCCTGAGAAGCTTCTGCCACCTGTCCCAGGCAGTGTCCAGCAGGAAGACTGGGCTCTTGCCCCAGACAGAAGTGGGTGTAGGGAAAGCTGTGATAGGTGCTGGGTAAAGATGCAGTCCCAGCCTGCCTCTTGTCTTGGGCAGGAGCCCCAGTGCTGGCTTCTAAGGGTGCCTGAATCCCAGCAGGCAGTGAGGCATCCTGCTGCTGCAGGGGCTGCATTGCAAACCCATGCTGAGGCAGAGGCATGGGGCAGCCGCTAGTAGCAGCAAGACCAGCTGCCATTTTTTCTTCCTGGAGGCAGAGTGCAGCCCCGTGGGCTCAGCTGTGATCAGTGCAGCTGACATACCGATAAGGCACTATATCAAGTCTACACATGGGTAGACATGCACCTTAACTAATCGGGCATAAATTTGATCCCTGCTTTATGCAGGGATCAAATTTAGTGCCAATTGGCCTTAAATCACCATATTTAAGGCACTTTAAGGATAGGCACATGTAGACCCATCCTTAATGTGCCTTAAATATGGTGACTAATGCAACATTAATTGCCTTACATTGCCTAAAGGGTGCACTTGTAGACATGCCCAGTAACAGACATGCTGGAAACTCTACACATTACATTTATGCTATGATTCATACATCAGTTGGGGCATAAATTGGAAGGATGCTACATCTGGGCACAAGTTAAGGCATTATAAAATGTATTACCAGACATAGCAGGATTCTACTTTATTGTAGAGCATTATACATAGATTACTGTTATGGCTGGTTTGCATGGTGCTCTGAATTGAATATGTAACAGGTCTGGCCGACAGACCAACAATCAGATGATGTTGGCTCCAGCCCCAGACCTGCAGGCATGCACATTTCAGTTTGCCAGTTCAGGGAGAGCCAAAAATCATGATCCTAGCCTTCTCCCATACTAGCAAGAAGAAAGTGTGCAACTGAGATCTGCTCTTGGATCCCAACATTTTGTCTCTGGTCATACATATGGGCATGGCAGGAGGCACAATTTTTGGGATTGGGATTCAGATCCCATCCCACCATTAAATGACTGTGCGCCAGGGCCTTATTGAATACATGCTAGCTGACAGGAAATTTCTGCTGAGTGCAAGTCTTCACAAGTAGAATGTCAATCAGTCACACAACAGAGCTTAAAAAGTAATAATGATTCTTTTTTTAAACAAAATCTGAAAGATTAAGCCCAGCTTTGGTTCTAGGAGTTTTGCATATTAATACTTTGTTAGTTCCTTTATACATATGTTTCAAATAATTGAGCTTCCAGTGTGATAAGGTCTGCCTTCAGGGATGGCCACAGTGCTCTGGTAGCCCACTACACCTGTTCTCCTCCTCCAGTTCCCTCTTTTTGGCCTTGCCTTCTCATCTGCCATGTCTTGATGTAAAAGCTAACATACTTAGGAGGCTGCTTTTAAGCCACAGTACTCCGTCAGTGTCTTGCTCTGCCCTGCTCATCATCCAGCCACCAGGTGGCCCAATTCTTGCACCTAAACTAAGCAGGACTTAATCACTCCAGGGCCTGCAGTCTATACTTACTCTTCCTGAGCTTGCGGTCTTCACCCCTCTATGCAGCTGTCTGGGTAATCACCCTTGTCTGTCTCTAACAGGTCACTCCTCAGGGCACCTACTCCTTGAGACCTTTGCTCTTGCCTGTTCCCAGGGCACTTAACCAGGCTGAAATTCCAGGCCCTGAGCCCATAGGTAAGGTGCCTGAGTGTATCTTTGGCTTCTGCTGTTCTCTTTCTCTAGATTCAGTCTCCAGCCCCACCTGACTGTGCTGGGTCCTTAGACTGCAGACCCAAAATGCAGGGTGCCTCACAGTACCCCTGTCACAGGGGTACCTATTCATGGCCTCTTCCTCCCTTTTCAGGCCATCCCAAACCTCATGGTAAACAGGCTTTAACAAAAACAAAGCCCCCAAATTATTTCCCTTTACACGGTTCCCTGCAGAGCTACTTCTCTCCTAGGGATATGGGGTAGATCACCCATCTAGCCCCAGGACTTTCTCCTTCCCTTTCCAGTCACCGGACCTGTCTTTCTGGTAACGGTAGCCCAGTGCTTTGCTGCCTGCAATCTGTAGACTGGGTTCAGCACCCATGTTAACTGTGCTACTTGCACCTACTGTGCTAAGTTGTGCTCATTTTGCCTAAATAACAGGGTTCTTTATCATTTTGTTAGTGGCCTGACTTCTGCTACCCTGTTCTTACTTCACCAGGTAACAAGGGTGAGGAGTCCCCTGCTATGCCCATAAAAAAGGATGTCAATTAAAAAAAAGGATATGCTTTCAAGTATTTAAACCTTGCAATTCATTCATTCATTCAAAAAAAAATAAAAGGCTTGGAAAATTAGCCTTGGGTTTACCTTTCTTTGGGCTGGAAATAAGGTAAGTCAGTCTAACTCTTTCATCACATGTTTTCAACTCTAAAAAGGTGATTCCCCCCCCAGTCAATCCTACAGTTTTTTCAGTATCTACAGATAGATTTATATTTGATATAAATAGAACAATTCTATTTGCCTGACTACACTCTGTTTTTTGGTTTTATTTTATGTTACCTATTTTCAGTCACAATCTCTTCCTTGGGTCATGATTCTCACCATGAAGGCCAGGGACAGAAGTTACACAAACTGGTTTAAGTCATCAGAACCTGGTTTAAACCTGTAACAAAACAGAAGCTCAGTGCACATAAAGCAGTTTCAAAATGGCTGGAACTGGTTTAAGATAAACCTGATTGGATATAGTCTCAGACTTAACTGATGTGGGTCAAATTGGTTTATGAAACTTCTGTCCCAGATGCCTTCCTGGCTCAAGTTAAATTACAGTCCCCCAGAATACTTTCCAGCTCTGGGCTGGACTGTGCTGTCTGCTCCAGAGAGCAGGGCTGATGCTGCCCCTATGCTTCCTAGCTGAAGTAGTGAGGGCTGGTTGACAAAGTGGGTTGAGGGGCAAGCCCAGTATATGTGGGGAGGAGGGGAGTACTGCCCCCCCCCTCCCCAGGGAAACCCTGGCTGAGCTGTGACTGTGGACTACAAATCCCAAGGGCACTTGGAAGCAGGAAGAGGAAATGATGAACAACCCTGCAGAGTCCTGCTACTGTAATTCTGAACTGCAAATCCCAAAGACCTTGGGGGCAGCAGGAAGAAGAAGTGAACACACAGCCAGAACACACTTCCAGCTTCTGGCCTGAGCCACTGCAGGCATGTGGTGTCATTTCCTGAATCTAAGGTAAATGTCTCTTCACTTCTGTTTCAATTTAATCTGTACATCTTAGACTAACCTGCAAAAACTGAATCAATTCAGCCTCGGGCTTCTCGACTGAATTTAGCTGAAAAAAATTTCTTAAACATATTATTTTGAGATGGGATCATAAACACTAGTCTTCCTTTCTAGTTGGGTTGTAGAACCAAAGATACCTCTATGAAGTTTATTGTGAGAATTTAATAGCTTAATTAATGAGCTACGGAGGACACACCAAACCTTAATGAGACATTCAAATTAAATATCTGTAGGTGTAAACAAACAATAAAACATTACAAACTGACTAAAACCCCCCTTGGATGATCAACTCTGAGTCCTACTTCTAACATTACCATTTCCCCACATCTCCAATTATCATTTAATGCCCTTCAGCCTGGACAGGGCCTGAATTTCTACTGTAAAATATGAGCAGGGAGAGGTGACTTTTATTGAATAAATTACTTCTGGCCTTTTTTATACAATATGACGAAGGAAAAAAATGAGCATAATACAAAATACTCTTTTGCTGATCACCTTTAACAAGCCATATTTTCCCCCTTTAATTATCCATGTGCATTGCTTCTGTCAGACCAAGAGAAGGTAGGGGAATCCTTATGCCTGCCTTCCTCAGCATTACATTGTACCATCCCTTAAAAAAAATCACAACACCCTTCTCCCCCCACTTCTAGTAACTTCATTTATAGCACTCTGTCCAATTCAAATTGACCCACAGGGCACACTTTAGTAGCAGCTTAATTCACTTTCTCCCTTCCCCTGAGTTGAAAGCAGTATGACATTAGCTCCCATATAATGCGGATTTTATGTCTTTTCTCTTCTATTATCTAGGCTAAGTAAATCATAACAATAACATTATAGTTTTGTGTTGATTTAAATGAAGAAATATGATTCAATGTAAAAATAATTCCTTTAATTTATATATAAAACCCCCTCAAGCAACATATTATGACAATGGCATACCAAAATCAAGATGTTCAAGTCTTGAGAAATTATTTGATTAGCTTGTGTATTGTAAAACATCTTCTCTTGGCAAGTACTTAAGCCTGTAAGAGCTGCCAAGTTGAAGCCACTATGGCTCATGCTATAAGTCTTTCTGCAGTCCTTTGGGCCACTCTGTAACAAGAGCTACCATTTTGCTGTCACTGTCACTTCACATATTCAGTCTCTAAAGCTCTGTTTGTTGTTTCATTCTGTTCTATGTCTCCCTTAGGAACTTCTTCATTTTAATATAAATAGAGCGCTTCATCATGCAGTGGCAAAGAATCATGGAAGGTACAACTCAATATTACTAGAGATGATGCATACAGATGAATTTGGCAGCATGTCACAAACAAAGGGACTTAACGTGAAAGAGCTAAATTTCCTTAGCTAAATATATAGAGTTTAAAAATTAAAAGAAGGGAGAAATGAACATCTCTCTCTGCACTGAGGTATCCAATATTCATAACGATCAGATTATACCCACATTGGGTTTTTTTTATAACTCTGGAATAGAGCTGGTCAAATTCCAAATTTCCATTTCTTGGGAAATGTTGATATTACTAAATTGCTTTTCATTCCAAAATGAATTGAAAATAAATTATTTTAAGATTTCACACACACACACAAATGCTTAAAAAATTCAGATCTTGGATGATTTTTATTTTAGAATATCTAAACTTTCTGTTGGAAAGCTTGAATTTTGTTTTGTTGTTTGTTCTTTTCATTATCACCGCACCTAGGAGTCCCAGTTTTGGACCAAAACCATGTTGTGTTTGGGACTGTACAAAAGATAGCTCCTTGTGTGTGTTACTGGTGGATAGCAACAACAACATTACTACCCCTATGATCACCATTACCCATATAACTATCACAGCTATCTCAGCTACTTACAATAAAACTGACTACCAACATGTCAGAAAGTGGTATAGGACATAATATTTTATTTCATTTTTGAAAGCTTTGAAGGCAGCTGCTATGTAGTAGTGACTGAAATATTATTTCTTCATTTCTAAACTAAAGCATCTTGTGTTTGTATTGTAATGAATAGCTTGACACACATCTCCTAAAGGTCTGTACAAAACTGAAGGTTGTTTTCATTTTACAAAATTTCATTTCTCAGGCACTGACATGCAATACTAATGCCAATGGCAGTCTGGATTTGGGTTCTATCTTGTCTAAATTAATAAACTTGTAAAATTTAGTTGCAGACATATACTAAATACAAAGTACTTTTTTCTCTGTATAATTTCACCCAGCATGATTATTTCACCCCAAAGCATGATGTCTACAACCTTTTATAGTTTATTCTCCGATTTTGACATGCCATTGTACTGTACATGTCTGTACAAATGTGTTTTGGAGGGCACATCAATTCATGTTTATGTATTTAATACCATCTTGCCATTTGATAATTTATTAAATGACACCTCTTGGGGATTTTCTTTTTATTTGCAGCACAAAAAGTTAATACATATCAATGAGCCATGAAATAAATATATAGGCTAAATTGTGTATGTACATTATGAATGCTGTGCGTTTGCACAAACATTCCAACCATTTGGAATATCAAGTTACAAATTCACAAGTGGCAAATATGTGACCGTGAAATTCAGTAGTTGCAAAGCAGAACATTTGTACATTGTAAATTCCTTTAGATTTTTTAAGTTGCATGATTGGGAGTGGCAGGTGATGTTTTCCAGTTTTATGTACACTTCACCTTTTTCTTACACCCTTCCATATGCAGCAATTCCCTGAGCTACTGACAAAGAAACTCCTACCAAGATATGTTCCATTCTCTAAAACCTGTTCTCCTGAAAGCAATCTTTGCAGATAATTCAGTAGGACCAGATCCAATATAGATTTTTAAATTTGTAAAGGGTGTGTCTACACATACATTTGATGCAAGAGCAGTTTACTCAGGAGTAAGATACTCATGATTAAATGCCCCTAGGCAAGCATCTACCTGTGCAGGGAAGTGATAGCAGATTTGCTGCTAAAGGAAGCAAACTACTCCCACTTCCTGGGGCCCTGTAATGGGTCCCTGCTGCCACCAGGGAGAGCCCTAGGCTACCCCTGGGTGCAAGCCCCAGAGGTTGGCAGAGAGCACCAGGAGACAGCTCTCTCCTGGCCGTGGCTGAGATGTTGCACCCTACTCCCAGGGGGGTGCCTGCCTGCCACAAAAGAACATTGACATGAAAACTCCTAGTAGAAACAACAGTACCAAATTTAGCTACTAGGCTCCCTATAAAAAGTAGCGGGGAGAATGCCTAAGATGCCTAGGTGCCTAAGAATGGGATGCATAAAAGCCAGTGTGCTGAGAAGGAAGCTGCCAAAACTAACCAATACAAAATACCCAGGAGAGGGATGAATCTGAAGTACTTTTTCTCTTCTATATTTAGGCACCTTAGTCCAGATGGAGGGAGGCACCTATCTCTGACTGAGATTTCCAACCTTGAAATCTTTCCTGATGGGGGACTTACACCATCCCTCTCACAAAATAGAGGAGGAAGGAGATGTGACTTTTGTATTACCCTTCTTTTACCCAGTAATTCAGTGGTTAGAGTATCCAGCCCATATGTGGAAGACTTGGATTTATTTCCCTTCTCTGCCTCATGGGGGCAAACTTTTCTATCCCATTCCTTAGAGGGCATTAAAACAGTAGACTAGTTTTCTGGAGTTAGGCTCTCTAAACCCCTTCTGTTCCATTGTCTGTGAAATACAGTATTTATTCAAATCCAAGACAAGGTTCCCCACCACCACCCTATTTAACATGGAGAAAAAGGCTCCTCATCCTTGAGTAGCATGTGGCAGGGGGGCAGCTGACCATTACCCTCTGACTCCAGTAGGGCTCTGGCTCTGCTCCAGCCTCATGCACAAAGCTACATGGTCGCTCTGTCTCCAGCTCATCCATGCAGCAGCTGTTATGGTGGAGGTAGCTCTTGCCTGGTTCTAGAGACAGGACCAGAGCTGCTGCTTCCACTACTGTTTGCTGTGTGACTGGGATGGGGCCAGACCAACCACATGCCTTTGTCCAAGTGGGGACAGTGCCCTGCTGAAGTCAGAGCTGGAGGGTATGGAGTAATGGTGGGGGGAGGGGAGAAGAACAGAAGTGATGTGTGGGGAGAAGTGACAACCAGGGAGCAGAGGCAGTGAAGGAGCAAACGCCATGGGGGGCCAGAGGTCAGGTGCTGGAGCAGGTAGGCACTGGTGGCAAGTGGATGGTAGGCAGTGGACTGGCAAGTGTGGGGGGGGGCAAGTGTCAGGGAGCAAGGTGTGTGGGGGGGGGTGGCAAAGAGTAAGGGTCAAGCTATTTGACTTCTCCACCACCTACTGCATGCCCCCCAGCACTGCTTTCCTCTCTGCAGCAGTGGGATGAATGAATTTAAGTTGGCTCTCTAATAATTAGATTTTGTACATGGAAAATGATAACAAATTTACAAATCTTTCATGTATAGAATCTAATTATGGGGTGTTGTTTTATATTCAGAATCACCTTGAATTCAGGTAAATCCAGTAATAAATAAGAAAGAATGAGAACAAGCAAGCATGCGTGTGCCACCTCACTCCATAAATGCCAAATCCTGGAAATTAGGCAATGCTAGAACAGTGCTAAGTACATGCTAGTAAGCAGGGAGTCTAAGGTTAGGGACAGACATTTAAAAAGTTGGAGCCTGACTTGATTCAACCATTTCAGGTTAGTCTAACTTGCCTAGGTTGAACTGCTTTGTAACAGGACAAACTGACTCTGGACTGACAGTTGACAGTTGTTCAGGCCAGGCATGGGGGGGGAGGTGCAGAGGGGGTGCTAGAATATGCCCTGAACTGGCCAGAGAGGAGTTTAATTCCTACTCCCTGTTCTACCAGCAGGGACCAGAGCCAGGTCTGCTCAGTGCTCTGTCCTCGCTGCTGCAGCACCGGGCACCATGGCCCCTGAGGCAGAGGGGAGCAGGGAAGAGAGTTAGTTTCCCCTGTACCCCAATCCCTGAGTAAGGTGACTGGCAGCAGCTCATCACAGCTTCCCAGAGAGTGGCCTCCTTCCCAGCGGGAGGCCATGCTGGGGGGGCAGCAGAGCTGCTGTGGAGTGTGGTGGCACTGTGGGGACATGGGCAGGAAGGGCCCCTGGTGTGGGGGAGAACAGGGACAGGGGTTATTCCTCCTTTCTCTGGCTTCCAGTGATGGGACAGCCAGAGACTTATTCTGGGGAGGGAGTAAGTGCTGCAGCAACAGCAGGCAGACTTGGCTGCCAGTGGGGGTACACAGGAACTAAATTTCCTCCCTGCCCCCTCTGCCTCAGGGGCCATGGTGCAGAAGGAGTGGGGAGCACCTGGCAGACCTCATTCAGGTCCCTGCCGGTGGCACAGGGAGGAGGGAAATTAAACCCCTCTATGGCCAGACCCCTGCCCCTGCCTGTCCCTGCTTGGGTGGGGAAACAGAGGGGTGGGGCCAGTCTGGCTGGGCTGAAGCAGAGAGCCCCTCCCAGCCCAGAGAGCATGCTGGGATGCTAGGCTTCTCTGGTTTATCTTAAACCAGTAAGGGGGCTGGGACAGACATTGCATAGACTAGCTTGAGCCAAATAAGTTAAGTCTGATGTTACTTTCAACCAGGCTCATGTCAAACTGGTTTCAGCCTTTTTGAAACTGGTTTATGTGCACTGAATGTCTGTTCTGCTACAGGTTCAAACCAGTTTTCGATCACTTCAGCTGGTTTGTGTGTAATGTCTGTCCCTAGCCTAAGAGCAGTTATACTCTCATTTCCAGGGTTTGACAGATGTGGAATGAGGTAGTGCAACCATGCTGTATGGCAGCACAGACAAGGTGGTGATAACATGCCCAGATTGACTCTATTGCCTAATAACTCTGTCATTATGTGGAAGCGAAGAGAATGTTTAAAGCGTTTTATATTTAAAGTATTGTATAGTTAACATCCATTGGATGGAGCTACTCCTTTCCTCAAAACTGGCCTGAGAACCATGCTCACACTTTCTCTCCAGTCTAATAAATATTTGGTCCACAAAGCAAGATTATGGCAGAATCAGAAACTGCACCTAGGTCTCCTGAATCTTTTGTCCAGCCCTGTAACTCAGGGACCAACCTATCTGACCTGCCTTATACAACACAAAACACTCTTCTGACAGATATTTTGTTGCTGTTGAACTTGGCAGGTGATAAACATTGTGTCAAAAGTTACCCACTAAAACAAAGAGGAATGAAATTTGTTTTTAGACGTCGTGGAGCCATTTCTAAAGAAACATAAGTACGTTTTGCTGCAGAAGCAACTCATCTGGCAGATTGACAGCAAAATCTTTTTGCAGCATCTGCAAATTCCAGTATGATTTATACAATAGGGAATTTTAAATGTTATCAAATATTTAAATGGTATATCTAGGCTAAATGCTATGACTAGAAAAACACTCCTGCACACCAGCAAAACCACAACAAAAACAATAATAACCAGGAGCAGCAACAGCAGCAATTCATGTAATTCACACATTTCATGGCATTTTTCCAGCGTAAGGGTCTGTTAATTAATTATATCTGAAAATCTCTTGACTATTTGGTGGCTTATTTACCAATTACATCTAAAAACAGAAGATAGAAAACTTAGAGGTCTCCCATTCTTTGACAAAAATGTTCTAGCATTTTGTTGCCTTGAGAGATTTTTAAGTTTACAGTGTTTTATCCCTTTGGTATTTCAGCAGGACAATTTGTGAACTAAAGTAATATTCAGCATGGGAAAAGGTGGCAGACTCCAGCTCATCAGAAGAAAAAATATTTGCATGGTAACCTATAATTAAGGACTAGCATCCAATTGTCTTGCACCATAATTGGTGCTTTGCTAAGAGACAGAACGCTGTTTGCTATGGACACAAACATACTTTCTTGGAATACAGACTAAAAGAAAGTATTATATAATGGAGCCAAAACTCTCCACTCAAACCAGTGCAAATTCAAGTAACAAGATTAGGAGGAATGTGAAGGACAAATTTGTTTTTATGTATGTTCCAAAAATGTCACAAGCAATAATAGGTGTTATTTTTAAGGAGGCAAAAGTGTTGTAACTCCCACCTTCATCCTGTTTTGTACTCCAGATTTTTGCCTCACCTGTGTAAAAACATCATCATCGTACAGCTGTTAATTACAGCACAGTGGCGCCGTGAGTTATTTTTGTGGTCAGCAAGAGATGACATGTGACATTATATACTGTAATGTGCAATAACGTCTGTCTACCCTGAACAATTTAATGGGGGAAAAAAAATCTCCCAGCATTGCTTTAATCTCCAAGAATACTTTTATTAATGGTCAAGTGAAAAAAATAGTAGGCAAAACAGGATTATCAATTTTAACACTCATCACTTATAACTCACAAAGGCATTGCAAAGATTAATTATGCAATGTTTAAAGGCACTTATACATTGCCAAGTCTGTATAAATTCAATTCTAACACCAGTGGGAGTTTGTCCAACTGAGAACTGAATATAACTAACTAATTGAAGGAAGCAAAGATTATAGTACTAATATTAAACAGTAACATTTTAGAAATACATCAAGTAAAATCCTAAAGTCCATTTTTAGAAAAACTCTGATGTTGATGAGTAAGGACTGAGTAGGGCATTCAGGTTTTGACCTGAGATTCTTCCAAAATTTCAGCTGGTTAGATGCATTTTGAGAAATGTAAATAATTCAAGTTTTAATGAGAGTGTTTTCTGATCTCTACTGGATTCTTTATAGCCTAAGGAAGGATAAGAGCTGAATGTACGACAGGTTTTTCTGGGAACTATTCCACTAGGGTAAGAGCTGTGAGAACAGCTCTATCCGTAAGCAGTAAAGCACTTAAAGGGGCTAATTAGCTATTTGCTGTACTTGACAGATAAAAGATGTATGCAAGCACAGAGAAAAGACTGCAAACATAGATATCCCTGATTATGTTATTGTCCAACATTTTAATTAATTTCTTAGACTAGCCTTGTGTAATTTAAGGGGGTTTAAAAGATGTTCCTGTAACAGGACCATGGTGTTTCTTTAACTAATCACCATCACCACAGGGTGCTGGAAATTATACAGCACAATTTATACATGCTCAATCCATCAAAGAATTACTTTTACTTCCACTGCCCTTAATTTCTCCCTTATTTGCAGAGCAGCAATGAGAAAGGTGCGACTTGATTCAACTAATGTACTGCCCAGAAATAAAAAGGGCCACCATTTGAGTACTTATCTCAGTACAAGGGCTGTAGGTTGACTGGTGGTTTCCGTATGGGGCAAGGACCCAAAGCTTCTGGATTCTGTGCATAAATCTGTAACTAATTCATTCTGAAAGCCATTTATAACTTTTGTGACTCATTTTAACCATCTTTTACAAAGAGGTGGTAACAATTGCCTACCTCCTTGTAGTATTATGATTTATCAGGCATAATTTATTAACTTGCATAAAGTACTCTGAGACCCTAAGATAATAGTTGCTTTACAATATAAATGTGAAGACAAAAGCAGTCTCAAGTCCAGGCATTTGCTGCAGACAAAAAAAGTCTCTACTGTTTTGGGGTCCAACAGCATACGACCTACCTGCTAACCAATCAGTGTACTGCTTCCAAGATCCCACAGAGATTAATCAGTCAAATCCTGACAAATTGATAAGATAAGATAGTGTAGGAAATACTATGCTAAGTTGGTTACCAGCAAATAGCAATTACATTAAGTGCACTATGAAAGACACCAATGGATTTTTGTTTATGATCTTGACCAACACCAAGAAATACAGGAAATAAGTTAACCAAACTTTTTGGAAAAAAGAGTTTGGATTGGTTTTAATTTTAAGCAGCTGTTTGGATCTATTCTTATGTTCGCCATATGGTCTCACTGATCCATAGCACTGTTTACTATGAAAACCAGGTTGGAACATCTTCCATGATTTCAGTGGAGGAAAGGATTTGGCCCGCATGTAAATAATTAGATCTGTGGATAGGAGGGTAGCTGCCAATAGATATGGTAGACACAAACTGTATTTTATATATGGAAGAAGAAAAACATTCAAAATCATACTGGCATCAAGCCCTGTTAATAGTGAAAGTCCAGGTACATTAAAGTAGCAGACAATTTGTTTGATAAGCGAGTGATATTTGACAGGCCTGTGACAGCCCTGTTGTCAGGAGATCACTGCTATAGTCCCAGCATGTGACTTTAAAACTTCACTAGGGGAAAAATTACAGTCAGGCAAGCAGCAGCGGGACATAGCCTAAGGCACAAACTGCCAATAACTAAGTCCTAGGGAAAACTGATTTGTGGCTTCTGATCACACGTACCTATAGCCTTCACTATTGACTAATTGTGGTTCATCTGGATGTAGATCTATCTTGGCTAACAAGAAAGCACTAGAGGTCTTCATTTAGCCATTGAGCTGGGTCTCTAGAGACCTGTGTGCAGCTGTCTTTACCTTCTTACCAATCAACACATCAAAAGCTGCAGAATATATTTTCACTTTCAAAAATGCAAACTGCAAGTGAGATAAAGTTGCCAAACTAGACTTGAAAAAGAGTGAATGATTACAGCTCCACTCCAAATACAAAAGATAAATCATTTGTGACCATGCAAAACTTTGTTATATAAATACATCTAGAAAAGATACAATGGACTCAATTTATCTGCTGGACAACCACTTCATTTAATGTAACTACAAAGGATTAAAACAACTCTTGCTGCATTTTTTTTGTACAAAGAAACCAACAAGTGAACACACAAAACAGAACCCACACATGTGAATGGATATTTCTTCGCAAAAGAATAACCTATGCAAAATCCTTTTTAATGGATAAAAGTACAAATAAAATAACCTGCTTGAACTTATAGAAACCAACTATTAATTACCAAGCACAGCTCTCCACCCAGTCCAAACAGCACACTAAAAAATACCAAACATCATTACAACAGAGCTTGATGCCAAAAGCTACAGAACAAAAGATTGGGTCAGCAATTTTGTCTTATATGACAGTTCTTGGCTTCCATTCAGCTACCCTTCTTTTCAGATAGGTACTAAGGAAATTACTCTAAACACCATCCGTTCCCATGAATTTAACTGGCTGTTAGTCCTCAGTGCTTCTCAGGAGACACTCTGCACACACACTAAGGGTTCAGTGCTGCTATTTATGGGTCTAATCTAGCTCCCACTAAAATCAACAGGAATAGTCATTAAATACGTCTTGGAATGGGTCTAACAAAGGATGTCTACACTGCATACATACCTCACTAGGGAATACTGCAGTGAAGAAGGGCACACCTGCTACACCCTGAAAGTGATGTAATGTAGCTCTAACTGCTTCAGGTGTTAAGGATTCTCAGCTGTGTGCTGGATTAGACTGTAAGATGTGAGTTAATTGGAAACACATCCAAATGACCTGTGCCTTCTTGCTATGATCCTGGACTAGATAGGTCCAGAATAAAGACATTTCTTGTGAGACTCCCACCACTGCCTGCTTCCAAATGAACTGGAAATACAGTGAGAGCCACTTTGTAGGATTTGAACATGTCTATATCTGATCCTGGTCCAAAGCAGGAAATGCAGAAGTACATAAAAACTATAGTTTTTTTCCAACCTTCTATGTTTATATTAACCTCTATATATCTCCAGGCTTGCTCATTTTGACCAGGAACAAGGAGAAAAATAGAAGAATTCTTACAGTAATTCTGAGGAGGACAGAACCAATGATGTAGCCAGAGGAGAAGAGTGCAGGGAGAAGGGGAGGAGAGCAACGGGGCAGTAGCCCTGGGCATCACCTTTGGCAGGGGGTGCAAAAATAGCCCCCACAATTGGCAGGGCAGCTGTTGATGGTGCTCTGGGTACTACAGCTGCCAGAGGCACAGAGCTGCCCTGTTATGTCTCTGGACAGACCTAAGAATCATTCCAAGACATACAAACAGTAATCATAAAGACTTAAACACTGTTTTTGTAGACTAAGTTGTCCTGGATATAATAGAATAAGCTGTATAGAAGTCTTGTTAAACTTTTAAAGATGTAACTGAATTTAACAAACCTCTGAACCACATGAGATTTATGCACAAGAAATTATTATTCCAAGATGGTCAATACTCATAAATATAATATAAAAGCTTCATAGTGTTTTTGGTTGAGGATTTATTGTGGAGACCCCTGAAAAGCATTTGCATGAAAGGAATGACAGCTTCATAATTGACAAGTAATTTTTATAGGTGGGGCAAAGAGCACCATCTATTGTTAAAATGACCCTGTTCTTCCTATTATAAGACCCTGTTTTTAGTTGCACGCAAGTTTGAGAAGTTTTAACTCTCAGGGTTGACAACTCACCAAGCTGGTTGTCTATCTCTGTTTGAATTATCTGGAAAATTTCAGCTAAAGTTCTTCAGTCTTTTCTGAATACAGTGCTCTCCTGTCTTTATAGTTCAAAGCAGCTCCTTGGAATTTGTAAGGATATAGAAAGCTTTCATAGTTTCATAGTTTCTAGGGTCAGAAGGGACCTGAGCAGATCATCAAGTCCAACCCCCTGCCATGGCAGGA
>NW_017728912.1:18434935-18437435 GCF_001723895.1 Crocodylus porosus
TACAGTAATACTTAAAAGAGAAGTTTGCTATGTAATATCAATAGTTACAAGCTGCTGTATCAAATACGAGTAGGGATACAGTGCCATATTAAATATAGCTCACGAGAGAATACAATAATTACAAGTTACAGAATGGTAACAAGCTTAAGACTAGAGTTGCAATACCATATTAAATAAAGCCGCCAAATTTAGCAAAATATTAAACAAAGACCAATTTTTACACAATACCAGCAGCTACAAGTTAGTTATATAAATTCAGATGACCAAGGGAGTACTATATAAAGTCACTTAAATTATTATTATTTTTTTTACTAATTGGGTATTCCTCATTCTTTGACACTCTGACTTGAGACCAACCAGTAGCAAGTGTAGCTGAGATCAAAGGGAGCTGTGCTTAGAGCATGTAATTCTGTTAGGATGTAGCACACAGGTCCACAGCATCTCAAATAAGGCACCCCAAATCAGGAGCTATTGCTATTCCTTTTGCCCTCGGCCATTAGCTAAAAAACTGGGGCCTTGTTGATTGTTCTCTCCATTACAGAAGAAATATTGACAAAATCAAGTATTTATTTGATGCAAGCCTTGAGAGAATAGCTCCCTCTCCAGGCACTCCTTTGCTGTTGAATTCTCTACCGTAGGAGGGCTCCCACCATAAGAAAATGTCGCTCCCTGCTTCCCACCAGTTAGCTGATTGGTAGGAGGGGGAATTTTCTAGAGCAGGATGCCAACAGGCCCCGCCGATAATTCCTTTGTCGGGAGGGAGGAAGAGCAAAGAACGGTGGGATACTGGCTGTTTTTGCACTTGAGAGAAGTATACAACTGCCCAAATTACTGGTCCTGTGGGAGAGATTAGTTCCTGGTCAGAAGAAATAGACTTTCTTGCAGAATATCCAGTTCTCTTCTGCAAGAAACCCTTTGAATGGCTGTATACCCTCCTTCTGTGCCAGGAGAAAGGCTTTTCTCCATAGCCAAAGACTGCTTACAAATCCATGCTCCCAGAACACAGTAGGAAACATGGTACAGTTTCTTTGCTCAGTTCCAAGGCTCTTCCCAGGCTCTGCTCTGGGCCATGTATCTTGCTGTCTGGGTGGCATTTTGACAACTTCTGTTCCTAAAAACATATCTAAATAGGCCCAATGAAATTCTTTCATCCACAAACCTCAGTTTGTACTAACCTGACTTATGCCCTGTGTTTTGGTTGTTGGAGTGTTATATAAGTATATGATACATTTTACCTTCCACTTTTTAAATTTATTTATTTATTTATTTGGAAAAGAAAAAAAAATGTTCATTTTCCTAGGTCACAAACTGATTATTTCTTTTGATATAAATAAAAGCAACATGGCTGTTTTTCTTCTTCAGGGCTAAATACAGATAGTCAAAAATCCTGAGGCCTAATTGATTCAGGAAATGCAGCCACATGCTTGCCTTGGCTCAGGCCAGAAGCCAGGGGCTGCTACAACAAAACTCTCTGGCACATAGCCAGCAAAGGCTGTGTGTTCACTTCCTCTTCCTGCTGCCCCCACGGTCTCTGAGATTTGTAGTCCAAAATCACAACAGAAGGACTCTGCAGGTTACTAATCACTTCCTCTTCCTGCTTCCAAGTGCTTCTGGGATTTGTAGTCCACAGTTGCAGCCAGCAGTAAGTTTGAGTAGGGGGAAGGGGTGTTTAACCCTTCTCCTTGGCCCCAGGCCCCAGCCAGGCTTTGCCTCAGGAGGCAGTCTCTGCCCCTGCAAACTAGACTGTATCCCCAAACAGACTCACCTCCCCTCCATCCCCAAACATTTGTCAGCCAGCCCACACTGCTCCAGCTAGGGAGCAGAGGAGTGGAGCCAGCCCTGCTCTCTGGAGCAGACAGCCCAGCGCTGGAAAGCATGCTGAAATGCTGGGGAACTATGATTTAACTTGACCCAGGAAGGCATCTTGGACAGCAGTTTCATAAACTGGTTTGATCCAAATCAGTTAAGTCTGGTACTACATTCAACCAGATTTATCTTAAACCAATTTTAGCCATTTTGAAACTAGTTTAAACTGTGCACTAAACTTCTATTTTGTTACAGGTTTAATCAGTTTTTGATTACTTAAACCGGTTTACATGTAACTTCTGTCCCTAGCCCTGAAGTATCAATTTATAGAGCACCACAACACTGTAAAATGGTTTTCTTCATGTGCTGCACTTACTAGGAATTGACTCAAAAGTCAATGAAAGGGAAGGAAAAATCTTTCAATTGACTTCTAATGGGATCTGTGTCAGACTCCAATTGATGTCAGTAAAGTTCTGGGCATTATGTGCAAGCAGTCTACTGCTTTCTATACAAACTACAGACGGAGACCAGGACCTTAGTTTTCATGGTTTCTATAAAAAAGCTCCATTATTCCTCTATATTTTTAAATAAAACTTTTTAGCTATTAATTGTTTTAATAGTTATGTAAGCTTGCAGAGCTTTTTCCTCCAAAAAAATTAAAACAGTTACAGAGAACATTTTAACTCTAACCTAC
>NW_017728912.1:18439935-18447262 GCF_001723895.1 Crocodylus porosus
CCATCTTGCATTCAGTTTCTTAAAACAAATAAACACACACACAAAAACCGACCCAGAAAACAAAGACAAGTTATTCCCAGCCTTCATTTTCTTTAAATAGTTGTAAACATTTTTAAAATTACGTTTTCCGAACTTCTACTCTTAGCTGAGTTTATTTCATGTGTAGAGCCAAAATTACAAAGAGTTGATGGCTAAATGTGTGCATGTGTTCATTGTACATTACTCAGATACAAAAAAGTCACATTTACCAATGTACAACAAGATCATTACATACATAAAAAATAACCACTTGCATATGCAACTAAGTTGTTCAGGATTATTTTACGCCTGCATGCAAAAATGTGTTTTCAATGATTGGATATAAAATCTATCCAAATTTGACCCAAATTTTTACACATGAAACATTTTTACATGATTTCTCTCTCTTCTCCCTTATTAGCCATGACACATTTATAGTGGTGATACCTAAGCAGAATCCTGTGTTAAATTATATTTATTGCATAGTTTTGATCACTTCACCTGCAGATGCCCTATTAATCCATCTCTCTAAGGACTTAATTCTAATGGTAGAAACTTGTTAACAATTTCAAACAGCTGCTATAAAAACAAGCCATGAAAATGTTTCCTTTTCTCTCCTCAGAGCTGCAACTGAGTTGCAGGAAACAGTTGCAGCTCTGAAGCAGTTGAACGATTAATTCCAGATACCTCCTGACCTAACAGAAATGGGAACTTATACCATTGGAAAGGGGACACACAAGAGCTGTCTAATTTGTTTTTCACCCTGGTAGGTCCTAAGATATTGGTGCTAGCAGAGTTTACTATAGAGAAAAAATATTTTAAGTCATGCTTAATTATTACTGAATATATTTAATCTGATTTTTCCCTTTTTCAAAGAAATATACATTTAAATTCATGATACCCAGATTTAAATGCAGAGGAATACCAAAATGACTACAATACACATATTTAAAGTGACATTCTAAAATTGCCTTACAGTAAATTATATAGCATGTATACAATAGATAATGCTCTAGTGAAGCCTAAATTTGGTACTGCTAGTCATGAGTTCTATGTTTATATCCAGCTAGTAACAATAGAAATTTCATGATCTTTCCTGCCTGTCCTATATTCCATCTACCTTTACATTTTGGTACATTTCTGCCCCTTTTGATCCACTGTATTGCAGGCAGCGTCTAGAAATGTTAGTCTGGAGAAAATACGCATCAGGGGAAGCTTGGAAAACGTGATGTGTCACATTTACCTCTACAATGTATTACAAGTTACAAATGGCCAGGAAAATCTGCTTTGACATATTTATTCTATTCACAGTGAGTGACCAGCCCTTTGAAAATGCAACACATCCTGTCCCCCTGATACCAGATATTTACTGAATTAAGGCCTTACGATCATTTAAGTTATGAATGACAAGTGAAACCAGAAATCGAACTTCTAAACATTCATACAATAATAATGGCATGAATTAGTGAGGTTACTGAATATGAAAGTGGGATCACAAATGGGCCTTTCATTAAATTTGGTCTGGCAGCCATATATTCAATCAATTAATGGCATAGTAAAATAAGAAAAAAGCCACGCATTTATAAAAATATGTGTAATAACTTTGTGCTTGATTTCTATCATGCCTTCAATTGAATGAGTGATCAGTGCCCAGCCTATAGAGCACACAGCAGCACACTAATGCTCCAGAGGCTGGGAGGCCCTCTCAGCTGATTGCAGTACCATGTGATCCCACAGCTGGGAGCCCAGTTAAATATTTTGAGCTCCCAGCCAAGGGAATACATGTTGCGCTCCCCCAGCTAAGCGTGAAGCTCACTACTTGCCAGAGCAGAGGGAGTCATGATTTTGCTCCCCTTGCACTGGCAAGATAGCACAATGTAACATCCCACAATCATGTCTCTTGCCATGCACATGTGACGTAGGAGGAAGAACAATCATTGTATTCTGGCATCAGATCTCATCACAGCTTTACTTTTGTCAGGGGCCTAAGACAGGAGGCAGAGATTTAGATTATAGTATGCTTTATAAAACCTGCGATAGAAAACAATATATGTACTGAGTCCATGAAAATTACAAGGACCAACTCAAAGAAGCGTCATTTGGGTGACAACAATCTCTAGAACTCAAAATGACTTGAGAAAGCCATAGCAAAGATATGGATTTGACCAAAAGCCCACTGAAATCAAAGGAAAGACTGTCCTTGACTTAAGTTAGAGTCTGAGTCAGACTTGGTAGGAGGAAACCTAACTACCGCCATTGGCATTAGGAAGTAAGAACTGTGTATATATTTCTTATTGTAGGCCATGCTGGTTAGTACAAGCAATGATTAGTACATATACTATTTGTGATTTTCTGGTTCAGGATAACATGTTCACATAAAATATACAAAATGTGCAATACAACCAGGAAAAGGAGCAATAAAACAACAGAAAATGGTACAAGATGCACAATATTTCCAGAGAAGAAAGGATGACAGCAGGCAGAGCAAGCATTGAATGCAGTATTGATATGATTAAGAAAAAAGAGTAACATGTAGGTCAGGATGACCCAAGAAACTGGTGGAATGTAATACACAGATGCTTCAAAACATGCTTTGCTAAATGCACAGCTCTTTCTAATCAACATGTTTTACTTAGTAATGTAGATTGATCTTACAAAAAGGGAGCTGAGAAACTATGAAACTTGTACTGGCCAAGGGGAGCATGCATGCACATATGAAATTGTTCTGATGCTTTATCATAAACAGTGTTGTGTGTACACTGGGACTTTGGGCCTAGGTATGCCAAGTCTTTGCTTTGCTTACAATAAACTAGTGAAGCTTTTGCCACCAAAATGAGCCTCTGATTGTCATCTGGAGACAGAGTTGGATTCACAGATAAACCTAAAGTGACTGCAACACCATCTGATCATATTTCTCATATCCAGGAGATCATATACTCCAATCAATTTAATGCAACTGCTTATTTACCTACCTGCTACCAGTGCTGTTGAAAATTTCCCCCATACCACTGAAAATATTCTGTGAAGCATTAAATGGCAAGAACCAAACAAATGCAATCCTGGTTGTTGGCTTAAACATTTTGGCCAGGCACAGCCATTATACTTTCACTAATATAAATGCTCAGAAACTGGTCTATACCCATAATGGAACAGAAATTTGGCACACATAGACTGGCTTAAAATTGGCAGAACCTGATCTGAGATTTTCCTTCCCCTCATGCCCCCCGCCAAAGGGAAAATGTATGTTCTGTTCACTACCGATTTAAACGATGCCACTTACAGAAGACTGTGAAACTTAGATTGATTCTGCCTAGGATTTTTTGAATGTCTATACTTAGCCTTTGTTAGTTAATTGAGAACAGAACAGGATGAATTCATTCTGTGCAACTATTAATCTACACATAGGAAAGAACAGGGCATAGGGAATTTAATCCAAATATTCCAGCTTTCCACATTTCTGGTCTTCTTTTGCTGTAAACACTATAACACAATGAAAAGGAAAAAGTGGGCATGTCTACACATGCATTTATGCTGGTTTAAATTTACTGCTTAGTAAATTGCTGTGCAGTAAGTGGAAATAGGCCAATGTCTACAGGTAGAGGCATTAAAGCACATTAACATGGCAAATCAGCCCATGTGGGGCCTCACCCCCACTCCTATCCCGTAAGCCCCAGACCTGAAGAAGCTGCTGCCGTCATTGGCAGAGGTGGCATCAGCAGTAGAATGGTGGGTAATGAGCGGCTGGATGTGGAGCTGCCGTTCCACCCACCTCCACACTGCCACTGCTCTGCCCCACTCTTAGGGGCCCCTTAAAGTGCAGGGCGGTCATCCCAATTCACTCCCACCCCGGGACAGTCCTGCCAGCATGTACACCACAACCAAACAAAGGAAACCAAATGTTTTCACCCTTTCCTTAACAACCTTTTCATAAGAAAATGTAAGTTTAGAAGATTTTAGGCTTCCTTTTAGGGGAGCAACTCACATTTTGCAGCCATTGTGATATGTGTGGTGGAAACTGAAGAGTGTGAAGGACTGGGCAGGATTGACCAAGTTTCTTAACTGACTAACTCTTTTGTAGCTGAAAGATATTCTAGATTGACTGAAACCACTGCCAATATGCACATGTTCAGAATAGGAGCTGGAGAGGGATTGTATTCCTCTAACATACTTATTTTTTAGCATTTTTTGTATTTTATATACAGCCTAAGGGAAAAGGAAGGTAGCAAAAACTGTTCAAGAGAAACCTTTTTATTATTATTATATTAATAAAAATGACAAAGTAAAAACATTGTGCAAGTACTACATACCTCAAGATTGCACATCCTGGATTAATCTGAACTGAATATTTGACCACAGGATAGTATCCTTCTCTCTAGTTGTGAATTTTTTTCACAGAAGCTGAAAATCAGGATATTATGCAGAAGCCAACACAAGACCTATGTATCACTTAATTTCCATAAGAGCTCTATTTTTAAGAATCTATTCACAAAATTACATTTCAGGTGAGAAGCAAGTATAGCTGGGAAAATAATGGACTTCTTGTTTTGTTGGCTGACACAAAGAATTAAAAAAAACCCCTATTTTGGGGGAAACAAACACAATTTCATTTTCAGTTATTTGACCATATGAAAAAAATTTACAATTCAAAACATTGTTTAATTCAAAATATTTTGTTAATTCTTGGTTATTTAACTATTTCTATCATATTTGAAAATGTTTAGATCATTTTTTAAACAAAAATTCTCTTGTAAAATAAAAAGCTAAAGTAATTATTATAAATATTTGTAGAGTCATTAAAGAAAGTATTTGGCATTTACAAATACAACAGTCCAATGTCAGAATGGAGTGTTTTGGTACTTAAATTTTTCCTTGCATTATTTTTCTTAAAGTATTTGCTGAATTCTACCATATTTTGTGAAGTTTCAGTTCCTTCAGAACTCCACTTTTGGTGAATTTAGTATTCAGTGGGCATGTCTATATGAGACATTTACTGTGGAGTTGCCTAATTAGCTCTACATTAAACATCACAACATCTACATGAGCGGCCCTATTAGGCCACAGGAAACTAATAAACTCAGCTGCAGTGAGATTATATAAGTACTATCTGCTCTGGAGTTTTTTACTCCATGGCACTACACATATAGACACTGATGTGGCTGGCTGGGGTATAAGAATGCTTCAGTGCAGTGGGCTGCCAGTGGCTAGCAAATTTGTGCCCCAACCAACCCCCACTGGCCCCTTGCTAGCTAGGGCTGTGCTGACCTGACTCAACATGTAAACACAGCACCTAGAAGCAATAAACTCCAATGCAATGTGTTGGAGTTTATTGTGTTCCATTACTATGCACATGTAGATGACCCAGTGAAAAATAATTGCACAGATCCAGATATAAGGTGATATATATGCCTTGGGCCTCTATGTGGGGGTGACTGTCACCCAATATGAGCAAACTTAATAGGTGAACAACCAAGACTTTTCCAGGAACAACCAAGTTGGAATCCAAGTTCTTCTTTTTGCAGGATGCAAACAGGACAAAATGGATCCTCCAGGTAGTCTCCAGTCTTTTCTTTCCTAAAGGCCAATTCATAGTTGCATAGTTGATAGGGTCAGAAGGGACCTGAGTAGGTCATCAAGTCCAACCCCCTGTCACAGCAGGAAAGAGTACTGGGGTCAAACGACCCCAGCAAGGTGTTCCTCTAGCCTCCTCTTAAAGATCCCCAGGGTAGGAGCCAGCACCACTTCGCTTGGAAATTGGTTCCAGATCCTAGCCGCCTTGACAGTGAAGTAGCGCCTCCTGATGTCTAGTCTGAATTTACCCTCTGCCAGCTTGTGACCATTATTTTTAGTCACTCCTGGTAGTGCTCAGGGGAACAGGGACTTACACAATACATACTGGTACCATCTGACTAATTAGAAGATGGCCACTAGCCCACCCCCCTGCCTTCTCTTGTGGAGGCTGAAGAGGTTCAGGTCCCTTAGCCTCTCCTCATAGGGCCTGCCCTGCTGCCCCCTAACCAAAAGAGTGCCCCTCCTCTGGACCCTCTCCATTTTGTTCACATCCCTCCTAAAGTGTGATGCCCAGAACTGGACGCAGTACTCCAGCTGCAGCCAGACCAGTGTCACATAGAGGGGGAGGATCACCTCCTTAGACCTGCTTGAGATGCATCTGTGGATGCATGACAAGGTACAGTTGGCCTTCCTGACTGCATCCCCACACTGTTGGCCCATGTTCATTTTGGCATCAGTAATGACCCCAAGATCCTTTTCTGCCTCTGCACTGACGAGAAGGGAGTTCCCCAGCCAGTAGGTATGCTGCTGGTTCTTCCTCCCCCGCTGCATCACCTTACACTTTTCAGTGTTGAATCCCATCCTGTTTTCATCTGCCCACCCCTGTAACCTGTCTAGGTCTGATTACTGCCTATTCCTCCCTTCTAGCATGCCCATATCCCCCGACATCTCAGCATCATCTGCAAATTTGAACAGGGTGCTTTTTACCCCCTTGTCCAAGTCACTGATGAAGATGTTGAACAGTGTGTCGGGGTAACCGAACACCGAGTGAATCAGACCCCAAGGTCACGGTGGGCTGGGGTGGCAATTGGAATACGAACAGGTGGGATTAGTGGTGGTGGAGTGTGAGCTGTACGGGAAGTTTAAACAAAGATGATTTATTTACTCATGCTTGGCAAGCGGAGGCTCAGATATTTCTTCAGTTACAGTATAGCAAACAACCAAGGGGTCTGTTGGCCCACGGGGTTCACTAGCGAGCCCTTGCTTTCTACCCCTTGAGGGATAGGTGCAGCTGCCCACTAGCTAGTCCCAGGGCTGGTCAACAGCTCATGAATGGGATAACAAACAACAAAAACTGTAACGTAATGAATCGAGGAACGGGGCTGCGACACCAGTCCAAAAGACAGTCCGTAAACCGAGGTTGGAGATGAGAAGCCAGAACAAAGTAAGCCGAAGTCAAAATCGAAGCCAAACAGTCCTATAACCAAGATCGAAAAGACGAGTCACTCCACCCGCCATCCGCAGCCTCTGCTTGCGCCTCACAGTCCCTGCCGTCCACAGCCTCTGCTGACAGAATTGTTCTCTCCCTGTGAGACAGTCGCTGCAAAGGCAGCCTCTGCTCACAGGATCAAGCACAGTCTCTCCTCCAAAACACACACACTACCTCACCACACCCGGGTGGTGGCTCACAAACCTTTTATAAGAATTTAGTGGCCAATCAGAACGCTCTTCACAGAGAAATTTCTAGTCAAATTACAACATGCAGTCAGTGAACTGAGCATGTGCATTAGATCAGATTACC
>NW_017728912.1:18447362-18453299 GCF_001723895.1 Crocodylus porosus
TTGGAGGTCCTGTATCTCAGCTAGGAAGCTACATGATGGTCAAACCTGGCTGACTGCTCTTCCCAGGAGATGTCTGGAAAGTTCAGATCACCCTTGATCACCCACGTCCTTTCACCTAACTACCTCCGTGAGCTGACTTAAGAATTCCTGGTCAAGCTCTTCCCCTTGGTTGGGTGGTCTGTAGTAAACCCCCACTGTTAAGTTCCTTTCCCCTTGACTTCCTTGTATTCTAACCGAGAGCACTTCAGTGTACCCCTCCTCTGACCTTGTGCTACTCATTGAGGATGTGTATTCCTTCTTGACGTAGAGCACCACACCCCCACCTTTCCTCCCTGTCCTATCCCTCCTGTACAGCCTATAGGCCTTGATATTCACCACCCAGTCATGCATTGGGTCCCACCATGTTTCTCTGAGCCCCACTATGTCTGGGTTGTTGTCTACTAGCAGGAGGGTAAGTTCCTCCTGCTTGTTCCCCATACTATGAGCATTTGTGTAGAGGCATTTGAGGCATCCTGAAGATGTGTACGTGTCGGGGGGGTAGTCAAAGTAGCCACCGCCTCCCCGTGTCGGGACCGCTTACTGGTAGCCAAGGGAGTGGCCTACCTGCAGTTGGACATCTGACTGTGCTCACCTTGCCTGCCACGACTTTGATGATAATACCTATAGGTTCAGATGGTCCGGCGTGTGTCATCCAGAAGTGAGTCTCCTTTGCTTCTGGCGGGTCCCGCATTGATGAGGGCTCCGCCACCCCTACACCCTCGCCCATTCCACCGGGTGGTGACTGCTTATCTGAGCAGACCGCGAGTTGGGTCTCGCTCAAATTGTCCATAAAAGAAATGCAAGGATCAACACAAAAAGGCTAGGGCCAGGGATGTCCTAGAGGGTGGGGTCTGCTTCGACCTTCAGCAGACATCCCCCGATGTCCCCCTGGATGCTGTGGGGGTTGAAACCCCTTTTTTACCTCCCCTTGAAATCTTCAGCCCTCCCTAGGGCTCCTTGGGGCAGCTCTGTCCATCACTATAGGAGCAGCAGGCTCACAGCCTGTGAGTGCTCTTATATTACTGTCTATAAGGTAACCAGCCCCTGCCGCGTTCTGGCCACTCCTGGCGGCATCAAGCAGTCCGTGGTCCCGCTGGGCTGGCTGTCTGGGCTCACCAGCCCCACTGGGGCTTGCGCTTACCCCAAAAGGTCCTGCCGCATCTCCGGATGGCTCGCAGCCGCCCGAGTGTGCTCTCTCTGGTGGTAGCTCCTCCACTGTTTCCTTCCGGTTCCACTCCCCCGCTGGCCAACTCCAGCTCTTCCTTTATGCCGGGTCTGGTCATCCCAGCTCCTCCCTCCTCCCGGCACCTGAACGAGCTGAGTTCCTGCCCAACGTTTTGGGCCAGGGTGCGTGTGTTCAGCGTAATTGCGCCTGGGTGGGGAGCCTTGGAGCCCGCCGGCTCCTTCTCTCTCACAGTGCACTGGGCCCCTAATCAGTACTGCCCTGGCTGCTGTTGCTTACCTGGGTATTTGTTCTGCTTGTCATCAGTCTAGGCTGGGCTGTTCTTGTGGGTGACACTTGGTTTAGTGGTCCAAGGCTTCCTCTGCCCTCATCTTCTCCTTCTCCCAATGATCCTAGTTCTGTTCCTCTAATTCAAGAGTGCTTAAGCCCTGGCTTGTGGGACAGATCCACCCCATAGAGCCATGCCATCTGGCCTGCTGAGCTCCCCATAGGTCCAGATATTTGGTGGCCAGGGAGCAGTGGCAGCTTTAATTGCTGCTTCTCTTATGCCAAATTTCCAGACCCATGGGAGCCTGGAGTGCTAGATAACATGGCCCTGCGTACTTAATTGAGCATGCGGGGTTGAGATGCTGTGAGGCCGAACCCAGTGCACAGGGTCTGATCCAAGCATGTGGGGCCAGGACAAGGTGCACAGGTCCTGATCTGAATAGGATGTACTGAATTGGGTGCACCTTGGCCTGGGGCCTGGGCTAGGTGCACAGGGCTGGGCCAGGGCAGAACTAGGCCCAATCCAGGCACACAGGACCTAGCCAAGGTGGCACAGGATCCAACCCAGGTGTGTGGGGGTAGGCTGAGGTGGCATGATTTGGGTGCACAGAGCCAGGCCAGTATGGCACATGGCTTGATTTGGCGGTGCAAGGCCTAACCTTGTTTACTGACCCTTTGAGGAATCTGGCCTATGTACTGCCCCTGCATCATTCATCCAGCCTGCGGGACCAAGAGTCTGCTATAATACCACTGCTCTAATTCTGTTTTAGATCTGGTCTGAAAATTTCCATGTATATGATTTTGTTTTAAAATATGAGCAGAACACTGTGATTTCTTTGCCTTCTGTGGCTATTCAACTCTGTCTTTATTATGTGTGAAACCTTGGAACTATAGTTTAATGAACCCCAGCTGCATGTGCTCTACAGTTATTTTACCTTACCAATCGGGTTCCTTAATCCTATTGACCTGTTAAGGAAAACTTAAGCTACCATGGCCAAAGTACCTTAGGACCTCCTAGTACCCTGATGGATTCCCAGCACACTCACTCATCTTTTAATCCACCAAACCATTGAATATGCAGTAAAACTAAGGATAAATTGTAAATGACCTTAAGAAAATGTTACCCTATGATTATTTTTATTTATTCTTTGTATTGAGATAGTCCTTAGAACTCCCAGTCACAGGCCAGGATGCCTCTGTACTTGGGACTATACGAACACAGGCCATTAAGCCAGCCACTGGGGCAGTGCTTATATGATAAAGTGTTTTATACATTGAATTCAGTCTCAGTGTTGGAAGGAGATTAATTGTACATATTCAAATATATATCATTTTAAATGGCAGCATTGTACATTTCCATACTTTTTTTACTGGACATATACTCCTTTGCCATGTGGCATATATATGCAATATAGTATCAGCTGCAGCAATAACTACTAGTACATAATGAAATGCAATGTGTTAAAAAGTTAGCAGAGACCAGACTTCCATAGTGTAAGTGTGGTCTTGAAAGACATATTTGCTCTTTCTGTTGCTAATTTATCCAAATGACATTAGAGGCCAGTCACATACCAACATTTTTCTGGTTCTCTAAAAAGACCTAAGCAATTCTGATACCAGTCAACATATAAACTCTTTGATATATAATTCCATGTATCAACCTAAGCTTCTTTCAAGCTTGTTAGATGATTGGTATGTATGCATGTGATCATTGAACATTATGCTCCTACTACCATTATTTCTACATGAATGTATGTCTGTCGTGAACTGTATGTCACGCACTGTATGTGGGCCATTCACTTAATCACAGGCTATTCTTCAGTTGAACATAACTACCTTGTTATCCACTTGGCATAAGAAAACAACAAAATATGGCATCTAAAATGGGGTGGCTGAAATCAACCATTGCCTATTCCACTCTCTCCAGCCATGAAAACTTATTTCTCCCTTTACTTTTCCTTCTAATGTCAACATCTCAGACATTAACTTCTTGGTTCTTACACTCAATGAAAACCTACTTCAGTCTTCCTTCCACTGTCCCGGTTAGACACTTGATGCCAGATATTGGATATTTTGGCACCACTTAAACAATTTGCAATGATACAGCTATCAGGCCTGTCTTACTGCCCAACATGTTCTTACAAGCATACCCATATAGTTCACATATTATCTTCTTCAAATCCATGAAGAGAATCAAAGTAAGATAGTTTGGCTTGAAATATCATACAGTATAATCTGTTTTGCCTGGTTAGTATGGAGATAGATTTAAGATTTTTTGAGGTACTTTAACTTCTTCTTCCAAATTTTCCACTTAACATTCTGAACTTTCAATCTTCCCAGAGTATGCATGTGTGTTGGAAGAAGGTGGGAGGGGAGGGGAGGGAAATGGGGGCCTTTAAAATCTGTAGTACTTTTTAGATAATTTTCCTTAAAGTGATATGAATTTACAACAACTGGCTCCAGCCAGTCTCAGACTGTACTATATGTGGTGCCCACTCTGTCTGGCTCAGGAAGTGAGCTGCACCTGGTGTCCATTCCAGGCTAGTTTGGGGCACCTGTGCAGTGCAGTGGGAGTCCTGGACTGGTACAATGGGTGCTGGATCTTGTGTATAGGGGCTGTATGGACCTGCTCTGCCACCATTTTGGACAAATTGGAAAGAGTATAGCTAAGAGCAATGAAAATGGTTCAGGGGCTGGGACACATGATTTATGAAGAGAGGCTGAGGGAATTGGGTTTATTTAGTTTGGAGAACAGAAGACTGAGAGGGGATTTGATAGCAGCCTTTAACTACCTGAAGAGGGGTTTGAAAGAGAATGGAGTTGGATGGTTCACAGTGATGACAGACAACGGAACAAGGAGCAATGCTCTCAAGTTGCAGCAAAAGGAGTTTTAGGTTGGATATTAGGAAAAAACTTTGTCACTAGAAGGTTGGTTGAAGCACTGGAACAAGTTACCTGGAGAGATGGTGGAATCTCCATCCTTGGAGGCTTTTAAGGCCCAGCTTGACAAAGCCCTGACTGGAATGATGTAGTTAGGGATGGTCCTGTTTTCAGCAGAAGGTTGGACTAGATAATGTCCTGAGGTCCCTCCCAACCCTCATTGTCTATGACTCTATGATTCCAAGATGCCAGGTCAGTGCCCAGTCTGGCCAGTCTAGGACTGTACAGCACACAGTGCCCACTCTGGAACCCACATTGCACACAGCACCCACCTTAGACCAACTGGAGTGGGATCCATGTGCAGCTCAAGACCCAGACAGACCACAGGGGTACCATATGTTGTGCAGTCCTGGACCAGCTGAAGCAGGTACGTGGATACTGAATCTGGCATGCAGGGGTGGGGGTTCTGGACTGGTCCACCGCAGTTGCCCATGTGCAGTGCAGGTCCTGGAGTGGGCTCCATGTGCAGCATATTTTCAGGGTTCTGCATACGAGACTAGTCTGCTACATGCTGCATGTGGCCTCTGAGTCAACTTGACACCCAGGGCCAGCATCTGCATCTGGATAATGTGGCTCCAGAGGCTGGATCTGGCCCAGGGGCAAATCATATACACCTCTGCATTAATCAGTTCCATTGACCAGATTAGAGCAGTGATGAAGTCATACTTCTGCCCCTTATTCTCAATCCTAACTGTCTTTTCAGGACAGGGCAAACATTGGGTGAAGTCCTCTGTGGCCTGATTTACACATTACACTTAAGATGTGATTAACCAGTTAATCATACTTTAAGAGGTTACCGGCCCACATAATCAATTACTGGTGTGATAAAATGAGACAAATATACTTCAATATGAAATTCCACCCCCCTGCCGCCTAAAAAAGCCTCTGGTCTTATATTCATATACCAGCAATACCCCTCCCCACAATTAAATACACTGTCTATCATTAAACTGCTGCTACAAGCAGTGTGTTTTCAGTCATAGAAACCAGCTCTGAAGTTGACTGAATGCAGCCCAAGCTGAGCATGTCCATAAAACACATGCAGATGTTGGGCAAACCTGTTGATGGGAACCTTGTTTTTTATTTTGAAAGTATCAAAAATTAACACCTGCTTCCAAAACTTTGAAAAATAAAAACAACAAGCCATAGAATATTTTTACATTACCCAATGATTTCCTCCTTCCCCAAATTTCCATTTATCCAGGGCTAGGACACTTGCATTTCTTAACATCACATTATTCCCTGTCATCTTCCAAGCTTGTCTGTTAACACCTATTATCCCTTATCCCATCTATATCTTGTCTTAGCCCCTATGATGCCTTTTTCTTAACCAACCCCCGGCCCCTGCTGCCTCTTGGGCCTCAACAACTTTTCATACTTCTAGATCTACTAGTTATCTCTATTCTTCTCTTTCCATAAATCAATTGCTTCCTCCTTACCTAGTTCTCTTGTGTCCTGCCAGCAATATCTCCCCAGTTTGTTCCACCCCAAACACAAGATATCTTCTA
>NW_017728912.1:18453310-18490853 GCF_001723895.1 Crocodylus porosus
CCTGCCTGTAAAGCCTATAGCCCCTAATGCTAACTGCCCAGTCATGAGCTGAATCCCACATTTCTGTAAGCCTATTATGTCTGGGTCTGAACTGGCTATTCTGAGGGCGAGTTCCTCCTGTTTGTTCCCCATACTACAAGCATTGGTATATAGGCATTTAAGGCCTTGCATAGCTGCATGTGCCACCTCCCAATCTGGGAGACTGTCTGGACCCCTGTTTCTTACCTGGGCACTTCTTGCATTTGTCACCTGTCTTGCTCGGGTGGTGTCTCCATGTCTTCCTGAAGCCCCGTCCCCCAGTGAGGCACTTTTAAAGCTCACCGTACGAGATCAGCCAACCTGGAAGAGAAGACACGCTTGCCTTTAGGAGAGAGGTGAAGCCCATCCTGCCCCAGCAAGTCCCCCACCCAAAAGCATGGGTCATTATCTAGGAACCCAAGGTCTGCCTGGCGGCACCAACTGCATAAGCACCAGTTGACCTAGCCAATGCAGGCCTCATGTTGCCGTCTCCGCCTACTCACTGGAAGAAGAAAGGAGAATATCACCTGTGCCCCTGTCTCCTTAAGCTTGTCCCCCAGAGCCTCGAATTCCTTCATAATGTGGTCAGGGTTGCCCCTGGCCATGTCATTCGTCCCCACGTGGATGACAACCATGGGGTACTGGTCTGCAGGTCGGATGTAGGCCGGGATCCTCTCCATGATGTCCCTAACCCGAGCCCCAGGCATGAAGCAGACCTCTCGTGCCATGGGGTCATGCCGGCAGATGGTACCTTCCAGTCCTTGTAGGATGGAGTCTCTGATGGCAAGGACCCAGCATTTCTTCCTGCTGGTGTTCACTCTCTGCACATTCCTTGTCATGTGAGGAATGGCATCGTCCTCGCCGGAGGCAATTTCTCTGTCTTTCTCCGTCACAGCTGCCAGAGCGTCAAACCTGTTCCCCAGGTGGCTTTTCCTTCAGGGATTCACAGGCTCTTGATCATGCAGTCCATCCTGATCCTCTTTGCCAATGGCTTGATGGTATAGATGAAGAGGAGTGGTAACAGGGGGACTCCTATCTCATGCCTGATCTGACCTTCACTCCTCAATTGGACTCAATTCACTCCTGTTCTACACTATGCTCTTCGTATAGAATCTTGATCCAATTTAGAAACTTTAGTGGGACCTGTTCAGCCTGCCAAACAGGAACTTATGCTTCACCTGACCATACACTCCTCCTCAATCAAGTTTCAGAGTGCCACAATCAGTCCTCATTCTTGATACTACCAAATTGCATCTTTTATTAGTAGCTATGTCTTGGGGTTCCTATAAACGTGTGGAAAGTCTGCTGTAATACACTGGAAATCCAATGTGTCCAAGCAGACTTGGAAATTGATGCTCTCTGGCAGCCTTCGGTATCATGCCTCCCCATGCTGAAAAAATGACAGCAGGGTGATGTGAAATAAAACACGTTTGATGAGCTTTAGTTAAAAGCACCCTGCTACCATTTTTTTCAGTACTGGGATGCTGATACATATGACACATGGACACTTCTAATTAGTGCAGCTTGCTAATTAAAACATCTGGTGCTGCATCCCAGAGCACATGTGAAAATGCCCATAGTTAGTACACTGCTGCAAACAGCACAAGCCCAGTCACTGTGGACCACTTTTCCCATAATGTTTTAAAATAAATTCACTAACACTGTGGCCATTGTCTTATAGTCTAGTTTCAGTAAGGTTATCGGCCTCCAGTTCTCCAGCTTTTTCCACTCTCCTTTCTTGTACAAGAATGTTATAATTCTCATGTCCATACTTGCCCCCTGCTGCTCCCTCTCTAGATAGCCCTGGAATACTGCTAACAGGTCCAGGCTTAGTATGTCCCAAAAAGTCCTGTAAAATTCTGCTGGGAACCTGTCATTCCCTGGAGACTTTCTTCTCTTAATGTTCTGAGTTGCCTCCTAATTTATGTCTATATCTATATAAGTGTTTCTAATGTCCATTCTTCTCCAGCTGCTACCTTTCATTTTCCTTCAGACTTCCCTCTAACCCTGACAAAAAGGAGTCAAGAGTTTCCTAATGCAACACTCTGCTGGAGTATAAATTTTGGTAAAATTCCTTCACCCTGCTCAGTAGCTCTTCTGTCTTTGTTAGCGGCACTCTCCTCTCATCCTGCACTACCATTATATATTTTTCCCTTTCCTTCAGGCAAAGTAGAAGGACCATTCTTCTTCCTCCACCTACGTGGCCTTTACAAGGAAGATGTTTCTCTGTCCTTTCTCTCTAAACCACTCCTTCAGTAGTTTCTTTGTGTCTCTAATTTCCTCCACAACTAGGAATCCCTTCTCTGCCAGCCATAGGAGATGCTGCTATCTTGTAAACCTCTTCTGCTTTTCCCAGGTCCTTCTTTTCCCCACATGCTGAAAAAAGTCTCACGTTCTTTCTTTAACACATTCCCACCATCTCACTTTGCTTGTATTCATTCCTTTCGTTGCTCCCATTCTTCATAGTGGCTCCTATACATACCATCTGCACACTTGTCCATCTTCCAGTTGTCTCATATTTAACTTCCACTACCTTCAGCTTGTTATTGCTTGGTCTCCCACTTCTAATACCAACCTCAGTAGCAGATGGTCCAAGAAGAAGACTAGTATTCTCTATGCTTCTCAAAGTTTCCAGTCTACAGACCCAAGGACAAATTCTGTGCAGGACCATGAGCAGCCTGCTTTTATAAACCTATCTTCAACTCCAGGCACTGCCTTTTGGGTGTCTTTTACTTTATGCTCTCCTAGCATCCTTGCCAGTATCCATGAGGAACTTTCTAATTCTGAGGCATCACTTCCTATCACATCCCCTGCCTCCAATATACAAAAAAATCTCCAAACAGTATTAGGGGCAGTTAGGAGAACTGTTGTCTCCTCCAAGAGTGCAGAGTGCCTCCCATTTTGTCAATGTGTAAACGTTCGGTATTCTAAACCTTTCCCCTCCCTTATCTCAGATCGTCTGTAACACTCTTCCTTCAATTATGTCCTGATAGTTTATTAGTTGCAGCTGTGGATCTTTAATTAGTACTGCCACACCTGCCACCCTGTTCTCAATACTGCCCTACCGCACAGATGGGCTTCCATCTTCCTATGAGGTTTTATATTCCTTTTGTCCTGGTATCCCACATTCCTGCAGGCATGTTGTATCTGTCTCCATCTGGTCAAAATATTTTCCCCTGTGGTCCCTCCCCCGCTCTTTGCCCACTTTCCCTTGTCATACTCTCCCCACCTTGTCTTCTTTTCACTGTAGTTGCAAATGATCTAGCCCAGGTACAGATCACATGACTGGAATCTCGACACAAATTACACTTCCTTCTTACACTCTCACATCCTGTGACCCTTTTCTCCTCGCGCCATGCAAATCTCATATAGGCAGGCCACTGACAAATGCTTCTTCTCTTTGCACCTCAAATGTAACTTTGACTCTCCATAGTAAAACACCAGAGCTTTGCAGGGCCCAAAGGTGACTCCCTGAGGTAGGTGTTATACCCTGCGTGTCCCCATAAGTCTATCCAGAGTAATACTTGGGCTCTCCAGGCTCTCCAAGTCCATACCTCATCTGAGTCTCAGACCTTCTGCATATGTTCCACTCTCTTGCAGTGTACTGATAGCCAAAAGCTTACATGCCCTTCTTTAATAAAGTCTGCATATATCTTTATTGTAACTACTCTTTCTTCATTGTGACACTCTTAATTGTGACAACCACCCCAAAATCAAAATGTACCAGAATGGGGCCTTCCCAGTGTTCCTTGTATGTCTCTCAGAATTTTTGGTATGCCATCTTATCCCTAAAGGTTACCTCCCAGTTCGAGTTACTTGGCATCCAGATTAAGCGATTTATATCAAGCACCCAAACCTTCATTGTCCCCTACAGTATCAGCCTGCTGAAATACAAATGAATCATCTCTAGCTTCAAAGGGTGCCTGTACATGTATAGGGAGGTTGCTCTGACATGCTGGAATTACAGCATGTCAGAGCAGACTCAATTAATCAAGTCTGCTGAAGTGTGGTAATTACCATGCTCTAGCGGACTCCAGCGTCTTGTGTATCCGTGTCCCCATGCTGAAAAATGGCAGTGCAGGGCACTTTAACTAAAGCTCATTCCACGAGCCGCTCTAATTAAAGCTTCCCTCCCCCAAAACCCCCACTCCCAGAGGACATGTATAAATGTCCAAAAGGCCCCGGTGATAGCCTTGCCTTGTGGAAATCCTTATGCAGAACCACTTTCTTCTTCCAGTTCTCATCAATTGTCCTCCACCAGGTGCAGTCCATCCCCTCTCTTTCCTTGCTGCCATTACACATTGTTGCTGCATTGGCTAATCCCTCCTGAACCTTCCAACCAGACCAGGCCATTGTCCTGATCTTGATCCACAAGCCAAGAATTGATCTACTGATGTGAATCTACACCAAGGCTAGATTAGGGCAGCCCATCTGAATAAGATATAATGCTCACTGGGCTCAGTCCCCCTCCGTATCAATTCTTTATTAAGTCATGGTGTGCCACTCCATCAAATACATTTCTACATCTCTTTCACTCCCACAGCTGAGTAGTGTCTTTATCATCTCCATGATTCCTGTTTCTTTACAAGCTTTCAGCATTTGGCAAACAGCAGCAAACTTCTATGTAGCTGAGAGGCTCTGTCGCCCCTTCTCTCAGCATATCACATGTGATTAGTGTGGCCCTGCCCTCTATGGATTGGATACTGACCAGGCAGCCCTGCATCTCATCTTCATATAAATTTTCAGAGGGTTCCAGGACTTGTGATAAGAACACCCAGTTCCAGTAGTAAGTGGAGGGCTGACTAGAAGTGGAGGGTATCTAGAGTACATACACATACTGAGCAATGCTGGACTGTGGGATTACCATGGTTTGAAATGCTGTTGACTCAGATGGGGCCCAGCCCAATGAACTATACAAGTCATGATCCTTTTGGCTCTGGACTAATATCATGGGAGCTCACATCAACTGACTAGGCTTCCAGCCACAGGGGGCCCTGGCTACATATTCATTTAATGACATGATAGGAAGCACCTACAAAGTCAATACATGTACCATATTTACACAAATAGAAGATCAAACTCCCCCTGCACCAGCAATAAGGTGCCATGGGATCTGATTCATAATCCCACAATCATGCCTATTGCCATACATGTCATGCAATTGTATGGATCCCACATTAGATCCAATCCTGCCTTTACCTGCACAATGAGATTGCTGTATGGAGATGCAGTTCAGGCAAATGTCAATGTCTTACTCCATCCTATTTCTTCCATAACTACATTAGACATTAGCAGTTTAGACGTTAAGGCAGATGGGGCAGATACAGAAGCACAGTGGTTTCCATGGTAACAAAAAGGTGTAGCTGTGTCTTGTACCACCCTAGCATTAAAGAATGGAAACATTTACTGCTGTCTTCAACAGGTGAAAGATGGGTGTTTATAGGGGAGGAGGAAACACAGCAATAAATCATTGGGCACTTCTGGCTAGAGCAAAATCCTGAGGAGATGCTGCCATCTGCTTTTACTTCTGTTTGAAAACAGCTGAGCCCTGTTCCTCACTTTGCAAGAAAAAATGACACAAAGCAAACATTCAAAAGAGCTTGCAACAGCTCTTCAGATGGATCAAATATTCCCATTTACATCAGCTGAAAGTCTGACTTTTATACAAAGAGAAAACATTTTAATATGAAAGTATGCCAAAAGCAATATCAGATATTCTGGTACAGTGATAGAAAGAAATATTAAAGATTTAATAAACTAAGCAAATGCCAGTCAATAAAGAGGTTTCATTGTAAGGTAAACATAACTGAATAGTTAAACTGTTTAATGGCTCTCTACTGCTTATTCAGCTTTAACGACTACAGGACAAGATCTTCAGCTGATATAAACTGGTAGGGCTCCAAATACTCAAGTGGAACTGCAGCAATGTGTACAACCTGAAGATCTGGCCCAATATTTATCAAAATCTAAGTTAATGTATTTTATTAACCTACCTAAAGTAAGTGGAAAATACAAAGAAAAGAATTTTAATATAAAATGTTAAATGTTTTAAAATGTACAACCAATGAACAAAGGAAAACATCTGCAAATAAAAAGTGAAATAAAATTGCACATGATCTTATACATATATAATAGACAACATTTGGAAAGATAATTAACATATTTGGGTGTGTTAGCACACAATGATTCACTGGACAGAAAGTCATTGTTGGGAAACTCAGCTTTTATTTGTAATAGTTGCATCAGGTTGGTTGTGGAGAATGATGTGGGCCATGGCTGTGTTCCTGATGGGAAATACTGATGTTCTACTTGAAATACTCATCATTCCTTTATGTAATAGAGATTGATAGCCAATATAAAGACGGGGGTTTAGCTAGCAAAATGGGATATAGGTAGACTTTGGGTATCTTTATTCAAAATCATAATTCAAATAGCTTCTTACAGCACCAAGGCCAGGAAACAGGTAACCTGTTTCCCAGTTTCATGTCATCTGCAAATTTGCTCAAGAAGCTTTCTATGCCAGCATCTAAATTGTTAATAAATACATTGAACAGCACTGGGTCCAGGACAGACCCCTGTGGGGCTCCACGCAAAACCTCCAGCCATTCTGACATAGACTAGGTTAATTACCCTTTACTTGCAACTATTGAGCCACTTATCTATCCACCTTATAGTAGTTTTATCTAGCCCACGTTTCTCCAATTTGTGTATGAGAAGGTCATGAAGGACATTGTCAAAAGCCTTGCTGAAGTCCAGATACACTATATCCACAGAATTCCCTTCATTCATCCAAGTAATTATGTTGTCGAAGTTTGCTTGACATGATTTGTTTTCCATAAATCTATGCTAGGTGCTTGCAATCAGACTTTCCTCATCCAGATGCTTGTTTACCTGTGTGTGTGGTACAGGGCTGGTACCCCATCTTCAGTTGAAGAGATGTCAGCTGTGGGAGCATGACTGGTTAGCTGCAGGCCAGCCCACATCCTTTCCTTACAGAGCAGAGCACAGCAGAGACCAGGGACACCCAGTGATGCTGAACTATTTACAGGTTTAATTGTACAATTTTATATAAAACTTATTAACATGCACAGACATACACACACACACACATGTATACACACACACATATATACATACATACACACATGCATGCACATACATACATTATATATATACACACATACACACACACACGCACACACTAGACAATTACCCATCAAAAATGACGGGGGTTGGGGTGGGGACAGAGGCCTGCGTCCAGTCCCCCCTCTCCCCCTCGCTTTCAGGGCCAGGTCCACTCCCTCTTTCCTCCCCTCTGCTGTGGGCCCAAGTCCACCCCCCACCCTCACTACCATTGAAGAACCTGGCTGCTGCCATTTTGGGGCCAGGCCCACACCCCCACTGTTGTGGGACCAGTACCCACCTGCCCCATGCCATTTCAGGGCCAGGCCAGGCTGGGCCCAGGGTGGCCCCCCACCCTCCCCACCACATTGTGGGACTGGACTGGGCCAGGCCTGGTGCACCTTCCCATTGCTGTTTTGGGACCAGACCCAGCCCCACACCCACTTTGCCACTGTTTTGGAGCTGGGCCCACTTCCCCACCCCATCCACTGAGCCCGCATCCACTTGACTCCCCTTCCCATGAATGATGGGTGGGGCATGAATGGAGGGCCACCACCCAGCACCCTATGTCACTGTCACAGCCAGAGGGCAGGGGGTGGGAGCCAAGGCCAGTGCTGCTGACCTCATTCCCTGCTCTGTCCGCTCCATCACCACTGCCTCCCAGAAGCAGGGTGGGCCTCACCCTCCCATTCCATCTGCTCCATTGCCACTGCCTCCGGGGAGCAGGGCAGTGGGGGGAAGGGCCACCATCCCCTGTGTCCCCACCATCATGGTGGCATTCTACCATGCTGGTGGCATCCTGTCCAAATGCTGTATTCACACTCTAACTGGTTGTTTCCATCAGCCATTCAGAGTGTGAATAAAGCGTTATGGACAGACAGACAGACTACAGCTTTTATAATATTAGAATAAAATTAATCTTATTATAATATATATAATATTATAATATTATAAAAGTCTTAGTCTGTCTGTCTCTAATGCTTTATTTGCACTCTGATTGGCTGACAAACAGCCAATCAGAGCACAAAGAAGCATTCTGACATAAGGCAGCCTGCCGCCATGATGATGGGGACACAGGGGATGGAGGTGGTGGCAACAGAGCAGATGGAAGGGGGGATGAGACCAGCAGGACCTCAGTGAGGGGAGGGGGGAAGGAACAGCTGCACCATGGTGTTGACAGTGATGGAAGGGCCAGGGGAAGAGTGGGCCTGACGTGGTGGGGGGGAATGAGCCCAAGCTCAGGGATGAGCTGGCCTGCCGCAGCAGTGAGGGGAGGACAGTGTGCCCAGCCCAGCCTAGCCCAACATGGCAGCTGCAGGGGAAAGGGAGGAGAGAGTCTCCTCCCCTGCGTTGGCCCCGAGCCTGCTCCTCCCATCCCCCCACGGGCCCGCTGCTCCCTGCTGCCAACCTGCCGCAACGGCCTGTCTTCTTCCCACCCTTGGACCCGGTCCTTCCCCACATCAGGCCCAAGCCTGCTCCTCCCTTCTCCCCACTGCTGTGGCGTGGAAGTGGGGAGTGGGTCCAGACTCCAAGCAGCAGAAGTGAAGGGGAAGTGAGCCTGGATGGGGGGGCGGGGCGCCTTCTCCACCTGCTCTGCCACCCCATCGTTCTTGATGGGCAATTGGCTAGTTTACAACTATGAGTCTACAAAGACAGTACCTCTTATTAACTCAGAACTCACGCAATCTCAGCTGGATATGGCAGATGAAAACATTATATTAGCACAGGCCTTGATCCTCTTTGGCCTTCTAGTTAGTGTTCAGTCCCTGTCCTCAACAGGACCTTCCAGGCTGCAGGTGAGGGAGCACTCAATGATAAAACACAGGTTAGACAAATAGATAGCAAATTAACAAATGATAATTTAGCAGTAATGGGACAATAACTGAACATACACAAATGTGATTACATCAAATGAGATACAAATGCATAATGATAGCCAATATAATGAATTAGGTACTGAGTCAGGTTTGTGCTAGCTAGCAGATCTTACTAACAGGCTGAATACAGCAGCTTATAATCTTTTCATAATACAACAATAAAGACACGAGTTTAGAACAAAAATCACAATAACATGAGGAACCAGAACACAACAGTGGAATGGCAGTTGTGCCCAAAGAAGGAATGGTACCAGGGGAAAGGACCTGTCTCCTTAAAGGAACACCATCACCTTCTCCTAGGTCACACAGCTAGGAGGGGCCTCATAACCGTGAAACCACTCCTAACAAACAGGGGCCCTTGATTCCTCTCTACACCCAAGATGGTGAGGGGGTTGTCACCAGGCCTGTCAGCCCTCTCTCAGCCCTGTGCTCTGAAGGGGCACCTGCCTCATGCAGGGATGGGGACCTGCACTGCCTTGTGCAACTGCAGCATCCTGTCAGCTCCACTCAGGTCTCTGCCCTGTGCACCAAAGGGGTACCTGCCTCATGCAGGGATGAGGACCTGCGCTGCCTTGTGCAGCCACAGAGATCCCTTCAGCTTTACCAGCCCTGTGCACTGCTCCATGCACTGAGGGCTCCTACCTTCTGTAGGGTTGGGGACCCATGCTGCCTCATGCAGCTGCCAAGGTCCCTTCCACTCTCTGGACCCTCCATGTACAAACCCATGCACTGACACCGCAGCTCTTTCCACAAAGGGTCTGGGACACAGCTTCCTGCTTAGCAGAGGTGTCTTCAGGGTGCTTCTGGGGTAACTGCTCTGCACTACTGGTCAGTTCTACCAGCTCTTTTGCAGCTTCATCTTTATCATCCCTCATCAAAGTTGCCTGTGTGCTGGGCATGTGGGCTTTTATCCCATCTGGAGGCTCCACCCCAGATTGGGAATGGACCAATGGGAAAGGCTGAGGGGTTAGTTCCTCTTTTGGTCCTCTTCTTCACTTTGTCAGGGGAGGACAAGCCTCTTGCCTACCTTCTTCTGATTGGTGGGGAAGGGGAGTGCCCCCACCAATCAGCCTCAGCCATCTAGCTCAAGCTGTCAAGCCAGGCTGCTGCTGGCAAGCCTGCCACACTTGCCGCTTTCCTTAGGATATGCTCCAGTAGCTTCCCTGGTATTGAGGTGAAGCTAATTGGTCTGTAGTTCCCCCCCACCCTCTTTCTTGCCTTTTTTAAAAAAGGCACTAGGCTGTCCCTTTTTCAGTTCTCTGGTACCTGGCTTATCTTCCACAACTTCATGAAGATCATTGCCATGATCTTATTAAAGAAAAATGCATAAATTGGGAATGAACAGAAATGAGTTTGGACTAACCCACTTGCTTGATTAGTGCTCCAACCACTGGGGTTTTGCATAAAATGCAGGCACCATCAAGTTCCTTAAAAATTCAATTTAGGGACCTGCTGTGTCACAGAGGCACTGGGGTGCTCCATGCCTAAGAGAGAGAAAAGGTGAGCTGTCAGTCACCAGGGCAGCTCAGGTGCTGATTGTCAGAGCTGCTGATCACCCGGGCAGCTCAGGTGCCGGTTACCAAGGTGACCAGCCGGGTCACATGGCCAGAAGGGGGCAGGGCCGGGCCTTTATAAACAGCTTAGGCTGGAGCCTGCCTAGTAGTTCTCCCCTGGCTGCTGCAGGAGTAGGAGCTCTGCGGCTGAGCTGAGTGGCCTGAGTTAGTGGTCGCAGCCTTACCATGCTAACTGGCTGCGATGATGCGGGGAACAAGAACGCCCTAAAGGGAGGTAGGCTTGAGAGCCTTGGTGGGGGCTTGTGTTTATGTTTGGAGCATGGAGACTCTGTGTGGTTTATGTTACAGCTGAGTGGCTTGAGCTTATGTTACAGTTTACACCGGAGGACCAGGTGAGGCTGTAGGGGAGTGAGGAGGCCTCAGGGGGGCTCCCCAGCAGCTTGGGGGTGCCCAGTAGGGGCACAGTGCCAGCAGGGCACTACAGTTGCACTGGAGAGGCCTGGTGTGGGCCAGAGAGAGGTGTGGTGCTTGCCCAGAAGGCAGAGAAAGAGCGCGAGGTGCGTGGTGTTGGCCCCAGAGAGGGCAAGGGCCCCCGAGCGGGGCAGAGAAAGAGCACAAGGCACGTGGTGTCGGCCCCAGAGAGGGCAAGGCCCCAGAGCGGGGCAGAGAGAAAGAGAGAGAGTGATCAGGTGGGGAACGCCAGCAAGGGCGTTGGTAGTAGGGTGGCGGTAGCAAGCCGGACCCAGGGGGGCACCAGCAATAGCTGGATGCCGGCGAGACAGGCCCAGGGCGCAGGGAGCGGGCTGGAGGATAGGAGCCTGGCCCAAGGGGGCGCCAGGTGGGCGAGGAGCCCAGGGTGCCCAAGAGAGAGAGAGAGGGCACCAGAGGGGTGAGGGACCGTACAACATTCCCTGGAACAGCTGCAAGGCTTGGGGCGTGCTGAAGGGGAGGTTTGGAGGCACGCATAGCCCTTAAGACGGGGCGCATAGAGGTACCCTATTAGGAGTAGGGGCAGGAACATCAGTACCATTAACTAGGGGATAAAGGCAGCTTCCCATTTAACTATTTAACAGCAAAGTCATGGCGGGCGAGATTTGAGGGTGCTTGGACCACCTAAAGTGACGGTAGAGGGGCGCTAGAGAGTTCACGGCCGCTCCTAGGCCCCACTCCCTCACATGCTGTCTCTAAAGGAATCTGAGCTCGAGACAAATATTGGGGAGAAAGTTATTGCCTCTGATTACATGGTTAGAATGAGAGAATAATAGATATCTCAACACAAAGAAACTAACAGAAGAGACAGGTCACCAGGTTGGGTCACCTTTTTATGAAGGGGAATTATGCGTTATGGTTTATAGTTGACATTAGGTGGCCAGACCTAGGTAGGTCAGTTAGCTGAGTCAATAATATCTACTACCTAGGGGGCCTAAGAGCATGCTGAAATTCTAATTGGAACAAGGTAGGGAGATCAACCACATTCATCTTAGCTACAAGGAATAATTAGTCATTTGTTTTGATTATGTTAATATGTCACTCATAGCAACAACAGTACAAGTGTCCTTAGAAATTGTTTACACTCACAAAATATATTATGATATATAATGTCATCCTTATATTGAGAAACTTCTGCCACTGGCACCAGTATAACCTGGTAAGTATGGTTTTTTTACCAATTATTATATTTTTGATAATGCAAGCTACAAACATAAATTTGAATGAGTTAAATCAAATCAAGGAATTCTGCAGGCAAAAAACAGTTAAATTTAAACAACTCTGATTTGTGCAGGAAAAACCAAATTTGGGCACTTTTTGCCCCATAAACATCTCCTTTAAATCTAAATAGTTTTCCTGCTTAATTAATTTAAAGTGCCAACATTTTTCTTTTAGCTGAGGAATATCCATACAGCATAACAAATGTTTTGACTGCTTTGCATACAGTTAAAAACCAGCTGAGGCAGACAAATTCTGTATAGGAGGAAGTTGTTATAGGCAGTGATTAAGAGTGAATTATATTTTTCTTAATTGAATTAAATAATAGGACATACAGGATACATAACTTGTTCAAAAGAGAATATTACTTCTGATCCTTTTTTTCTTTTCTTTTAGAGAGAGTTTTCCTTAGTTTCCAAGCCTTTTAAATTCAGATATTTTTTTGATTTGCATGATTACTAATCTTGTACAGGAAGCAAATAAAAATATCTTGAGATGTTAAAAAAAAAAAAAGATTTTTTAATAACAGAATAGACCTTATCTGGCAAAAACATATGACATATTTCAGAGACATATATAAAACTCCAGAGTTCAGATAAACATAATTTTTATTTGCATTACCACATGTACTTTCCTCCAAAAAATCAGTGTTCCAAAATTGGGGTGTTCATCTTAAGCAGAAAAGCTGATTTTTTCTTCACTGGAACAGAGGCAGGATAGGTTAGCACAAGAGAGTTTATTGCTCCTGGGTGCTGCATCTTCACGTGTGCTAAAGAAGACCACTGTATTTACAAGTAAAACTGGCAGAGTTAATTAGTTTCCTGCAGCCTAGTAGGGCCACATGTGTAGACACTGATACTTTACTGAGGAGCTAATTAGGCAGCTTCACAGTAAATGTCTCATATGGATGATGCCACAGGGGTTGCCATGATGCACCCACATGGCTGCCAAGATGGCTGCAATAAGGGGGGACAGAATTCAGTGTTAACCCCTTCATAGCTGGTGGTGCGGCAGTAGCTTTTGGCTGAAAAGCCACTAAGGTGGCTGAGGGTGAGTGAGCTGCTGTATGCAGTATGTAGTATCTTGATGAGATTTGGGGTATAGAAGCAATGTTTTATTATTTACAAGAACCTATACAAACAACTATTTACAGTAAAGAACTAAAAGTCTTGCTACTACCCTTGCAAGTGTCTAGGACCTAGTTTTGTTGCCATCTTGGCACATATGAAAGTTCCTGCTGCCTCACCCAGACTATCCCCTGGAACTCCATGCCTCCTAGGCACTCTGTGTTTCCAGAGGGACTCATTCTGTCATGTGATCAGCTATGACTTGGAAAAATCTTTTTCTCAACATTTTGCTTTCCAAACACAAGATATGTGTTTTTATATATGGGCATGTAGTATATGAAAAAATACAGTATATACCACCATCTCATTATGGTAAATTTCTTCCTGACCTCTGCTGTTGATCATTGTATGTTCTTATGTTTGAAATGTGATTTCCATCATTTTATTTGAGCTAGAGGATCTAAGAGTTAAAAATAGAGTTTATGGCAAATACCAATTATAGCCAGAAAGTAGATTATAGATTAAACCAAGGTTCTATGTCTGATAAATGCTCACGTGGTACGCTTCAAAAGAAGCAAGAATCCCAAAAGGGGCTATTATGCATCTGTAGAGAAGGATTTTTTTCGTAACTTTCAGGGGGAAACTTTATGTTGTCTACAACAAATATCAGTGTACTACTGATATATATTGTAGACAACATAAATGACTACCCACACAGTCAGAACAGTAATATTCTGAAATATTGCCTCCTCACAGAACATAATGTTACTAACATTGAGAAGTTTAGCTTCATCATACAAGTTCTCTCCCTCATATATCTATACACTGGGTGTACACACACACACACACACACACAAATACCACCCCTGCCCCAGCATATATATATGAAAGAACTTGTATGATGAAGCTAAGCTTCTCAATATAACGTTTATATATCTAAAAAGTATTTATTTATAATTATAAATATATATAATTATCTATCATATATAAATAATATAATTATATATAATCGGTATATATTATAATGATGATTATTTACATATACATACATATAATTTTGCAGGCAAAGAGCAGGCGTGTGTGTATGTATGTATGTGGAGAGAGAAATACAAATATACATAACCAGTAACATATAATCTTACATAGGACAGAAATCGTTTGTGAAAAAACCCTCTTAATTTGATGTATGGCCATGAACCTTACAGTGCAACATAATAAAGCATTTGTTTCTCATATGCAAGCTTGCTTTCTTCTGTACTTTAAAACAGTTGTGAAACTTCTGAGGAAGGACCGCATCAGCCAGACAGCAGCCTGAACAGCAGTTCATAAATTGAAGAAGAATTATGTGTACTCTAGATGCATCTTTAAACCTTTTTAGATTTTTTTTGTTTTGTTTTTTTCTTCTTCCTACTTGCTATCTTTCAGTTTCTAACCTGAATAGTGTCCAGGTACTACAATGTATTTTCACAGACATTGCGTATGATGGAAAGGAAGATTTATCCATGGATCATTTTTTTTTAAAAAAGGGATGCAGCAAATGAGAACTCATCCTCTTTTCTTGCCAGGAGAATGTCACTGGGCCAGCAGATGCGAGGCACCAGAGCAGCTTTCCTTTCTCCCCTGCCCAGAAGGGGCTGGACTTGAGCTGAGCTCAAAGGCCTTATATTCCCATTTAACTTCCCTAGTTGTCACTCTTGTATGCCAGGTGCCAGTGGAATATTTAACTGGAGTAGATGGAGACAAGGATTTTTACTGTAATCCTAGGTGTCACTCAGCTATTGTTTGTCTGGACTCGTCTTATGTGATGTAGGGCAAGGCTTGAACCTCAAGATTGTGAGCTTAAAGTTAAATTTCTTATTCAAGCCTTTATCCCTTGAACAAAGAATGTGTAAGATAGGATCTGGGCCTTTAGGCTCCTGATCCTTGGGTAGACTTTGCAGGGGAGAGCTAGCCTCCTCTTCAGGACTGCTCTGCCTTTATGGATGTTTGTTTGTGACCTGCATTGTCTTGTGAGTTATCAGGACTTTGATAGGAAAGAACAGTCTTTCTGTTCCTGTTATACTTCCATTACACTAATAAAAGCTGCAGCCTGTGCTTTAACCAAATCTCTGTGTATAGCATTGTAGGATGTATCTTTATCATCAAACCACTGCAATAGAGAGCGCTCCAGTGAAGAGATGTAGTTTTGGCACGAACCCAGTATCACAATAAATTTCCCCAAGGCAGAGCACTCAAGGGTGTCTACATTACATCATTTCTGGGGTGCCATACTTCATTGTGGCATTTCCTGCTATGACGATTTGACAATCACTATTCACTGAACTATCCAGACCAAAGAGACAACCTCTTATCATAAACTAAAGATTCATAGCAGGTAAGAGACAATAGAAATTATCTGAATATCTACATATAATTATGTATTATTATGTATTCTGGAGAATTTCTGTTTCACTAGGCCTTTTTCCTTCATAAATTGTTTTAATACAATGAATCTATGTTCTTAAAAATGTTTGTGATGTAAAACTGTTATAACTTTTTTATTTTACCATTCAGTCTTAGATTAGAAATTAGCTGTGATTTAGCAAAAACAAAAATCCCACTAATTAAAGTACTGGTCAAGTGCATTTACAAAAAGTCAGAAAAAATCACTGATTATATGAACAGCTCAGTAACCTCAAATCACCTGGCTTTAATAACTAGATACAGTTAATGCCTATGCAGCTCCACAGCAAACTCATTTCCTGTTCTAATGTAGACTAACCCACAATGCATGCCTCCAATTCCTCATGATCTCAGAAACACTCAGCACTCCCTCCTGCCTCAGCTAGGTGAAGATAGGTTGCCTGTATGTGTACTGCTACACTCTGTAATATGTTTTTTTGGACAAAAACATGTGGTGGATGTTAAGGCTAAGCATTTGAATGATTGTGTGGCATACAAGTTGAGTGGCACAGCACAAAATATCATTGTTTGGGTTTGCAAGAAGAGCATGTGGGCACTTGGGGATCAGAGATGCCACAATATACGGAGTTTGGAATGAAATTTGCGTTAGCAATGCAAAGTAGAGAGAAGCAAAGCCAGAAGGAAGCTGCACTCTGAGGACCCTGTAGCTTGCATATAAGGTATGTTGTTTCCACATGAACAGATTTTTCTGTCCCTAATTGCTGTTGTCTTGCAATTTCAACCGGGGATCTGAAAAATCAAGTTGGCTTTTATGATTGTTTTGTATAAGTAATTTTACTAAAATTTAAGAAATGCTCTAAGTGACACTTATGAAGACTCATTGCTTTCAAAAACCAAATGTAGATAATTCTTCTGAGAAGGTACAAAGGAGGAAAGAATGCAGCTGTTTGTAACCTACTTCAGTTGGATTTGTAGTGGCAACAGGAGCATAACTCCTCCTTTCCCTGCTTACTTTAGGCACTTAAGTCAGGATATATCACACACTGGGAGCTGATCTGTTGAGTAAACTATTCTACCATGGCCTTTCAAAGTGGAATCACACTTTAATTTCCTCATGAGAAAAATAATATTATAAAGTCATACGGTGAAACCCAGGCTCCATTAAAGTCAATAACAAAACTTCTATTGACTTTCCTATAGATGGGATTTCATCCACTTAGCATACATAAAAATTGGGCAGTTGTAGTAGAATATTTTTAGTTTTTGTTCATTTTTTATTTGTTTGGAAAGCCCTTTGGAATCCCCTAATTCTTCCTGTTACCACTTTTCCCATCACCCCAGTTGAGGAAACTGGCTGTCTCTCAGTTCCCTCCATACCACAGAGCAGGGTTTTTCAAACTTTTTTAGTCTAAACACCCCTAGTGACTGGACGCTAAGTGGCGGGGAGGGGAGGGGGTAGCACACAGCTAGACTCTGAGTGGAGGGAAGGGGGACGCCCGTGGTCAGGTGGTGCATGGGTGGGCAGGGACGGGGCGCTGCTGCATCCCAGGAGCAGGACCAGGATGGGGCGGTGAAGCTCACCGGGCTGGATGAGGGCAGCAGTGCCCTCTGTGGGGTGGAGAAACTCAGTGGGCTGGCTTGTGGTGGTGGCAGCCATCGCGTATGAGCTTCCCCCCACCCCTTGCAGAGGAGTGTCGCTGCCCCCACCCTGCTCCGGGGAGGTGGCAGTGTTCCATCCCCGTGCGCTCACACGTACCCCTAGGACCGGTCCAAGTACCCCTGGGGGTACGTGTACTCCTGGTGGACAACCCCTAATCTGGAGTTATAGCCAAACAATGGAGGAAGAATCAGAAATGAAAGAGATCTCCTTTGCCCATGGGCATCAAGTTTGTTCCTTCTACAGTGAAGCAAGCTTTCTGAACACCAGTAGCCAGGGACTGAATGTGCATCTTCTATTACTATTAGTCCAGCTGGAATAACCTTGTGTGTTCTTTGAAAAAAGTCTGAATTATGTACAACCTGATATATTGGAACTCCCTTGGGACACATTTTATTATAACTTTTTTAGTCTGATAGACTAAGTCCATTTTTCCTTGCTATTTTCCTTTTTCTTTTAAATAGCAAATATCCTTTCTTTTCTTTTTTTTAAGTGAGTGTGAGAGTGAAAGCTTATATTTCAGGGAAGAAACAAGTGAGAAGCCAGGAGACCACGTAATTGGGTGTGATGTGTCAGTTTCTCTAGCAACTTTAGGGACTACTCTGTCATCACTTCCACAGCAACTAAGCTAGAAGACCACATAAATCCTCTGTCTCTCCCATAACTTAACCAAACACTGGACTTCCCTATTAGACAAACACAGTCAAGTCAAAAGATGGGCAGGTGGTTTATGCATTAACAAAAGAACCAAGAAAAAAGGAGAGCGAAGCAGGGAACAAGATAGCGTGGTATGAAAAGAAGAGAAATTTGCCAAAACCAGCACATTCATCTGATTTTTGCCAAGCAAGTTACACTTTAGAAAGGCCAATATAAGCTATGATAGCTAAGGGTAGTATTAGCTTACACTGCAGCCTGGGGATACTCTGTAAGTCCATCTCAACCTTTATTTCTTCTAATCACTTCCACTTCCCTAAAGGAAAACAGTAACCCCCACTCAACAAAAAAGCACAGCATACTCCACATATGTTCATAGTTTCAAAGCAACTGCTGGTTAGGCCAGTGGATCCCAAAGAATGTGCCATGGCACACTAATGTCCTGTGAAAAATGGAATGGATGGGGCCCTGGCTACACTGCCTCTCTCCATGCTGTGGGTGAGGCACAGAGACCAAATCTAGCCCACAGATCAGTGAGTGAAGTGTGCTACCAATTTCAATTCAGGTGCCCAAGGTATTAAACATTTGGGAAATACTGGGCTACGCAGATGGGCAAAACTGCCATTGCTTGAAGTAATATGGTTGCAGATTCTACAGTTGTACTCCCATTCTCCTGAATTTAACTTGAAGACATACAATTCATCAATAAGCAGTCCCTCATGAGTATTCCACATAAAGGACTAGATTATATGATCCTTTTTGATTCAAACAAATACAAAAATATGCCATTTCTGGAGTAGAATAGACATAAGAATAGACATAGTTTCCTCTTGGCCTGATCTTCTTTTCCTCCTCAGTTAGCCCAGGCCCTTTAGTCATTTAACCCCTCCCTATCTAGTTTTAAACCCTGAGGACCCCATAGGGAAAGTAAAATTTTGTGAATTTACCAGACAAAGCACTAGTTTAAAAGCTGACGATTTCCTGGAATTCATCTCTTCATATATTACTATGTTTCCTTGTCTTAAGAAACTGTCCTGTTTTGTTCATGGTCTTCAACAAAGACCATGCACCTGAATTAGACGGTATTAAAGGCAATTACATATAGGCAAGCTGCTTAAGAAATTATGATTGAAACTTAAAATTAAAGCTTATTTGAGCTTCTGAAGTTCAAAATAATTTAAATTATTATTTTTTTTTTTTACAATCATTCAAGTCTTCATGCTTCAGGGCAGAATGCAACATTTATGTTTATTGTTTTTACTCTTGTAGGTGTCAACAGTCCCAGACCAGACAGGGTCAGGAAGCGGAAGAACCCAAATACGAGATTGTCTGTCAGTATTTCTGTTCCAAGAAGAATTAGGAAGTTTCAAAAATTTTACAAAAAAAGTTTGCTTTCATGTAAATTCTTTAACTTTTACTGAAGCAAGAAGCCTTAGTAAAGGTTCTACATCATGGTAGATGCATTAGAAATACCATAACGAGCACAGACTTCATACCTTGCCTGATTTGAAAACCTTGCATCTGAAAGATACACAAATCCAGAACCAGATTTTCTTTAGACTCTCTCTCTGTATTGCATATTAGATTATTACTGGTATCCATAAGCCTGTGGAATCTGGAGGCAAGTTCTGCTTTATAGGCATGACAGTGAGTCAGATGAGCTCCAGAAATATTATGCTATAGTGCACCTGTTCTGAGACAGGTGCCCCAATTACCAGACAATTTCTCATTTGATTTTTCAAGTCAAGATGATACCATTAATCACCTGATAAAAATATATTTTATTATTTCAAACATTTCATGTATGACAGCAAAGACAATTTTTAGGGTCCTATTCAGCACCGTCTGAGCCATTTTGGTATCTTGCTAGTAAAAACTGAATTACAAGTATCCCCAAATATAATTTATTGATGCATTACTTTCAAAAAATGTCACTGTAAATATGATGTTTTCAATACAGAGAGGAAGGATGAGCCTGGAGATGAGTGGCAATTAGCTACATTGCCACCTCAGTTTTGTTTCATTCATTTTCTTCTTTGTGCATTAGCCAACACTTGTAAAGGGAAAGTGTATGAGAGAGAAAACCTATTAGTTAGACGTTAATGTAAAGAGGACAGAAAATAATTATATACTTTTGGGTAGATGCTACAGAAAATGGTTAAAGTGGATGTGAATGCATGTGAGACAGTCTTTTTTTTTTCTTTTCATACTTAGAAAGTGGAAGACATTCATAATTATTTTACATAATCATGTTAGGGGAGACACCATTGTTTTCAGATGGACAGAGCAATTCTGCTCAACAGCCCTGACTAAAAAATTTCCAGTTTTTCCAGCAATCATTCTCATATGCTTCATTTGATATGAGCAAACTCCTGTATTTACTTAAGTACAAGATGAGGATTTTTCCCCAATCAATATGGGGGGGAGGCGGGGTAAGCCCCTTGTTTTACTTTCGCATATAAGGAAACCTCATTAAATGCATGGCGGGTGCACCTACACAAGACACTTTATTGCACATTAGACTAATGTGCATTAAAGCGTCACCCACTACATGTGTGTGGGACTTACTGGGTACATCTACATGAGATGATTTACTGCAGAGTAGCTTAGTTTACCATACCATAAACATGCACGTCTACATGCAAATAGAAGTAGCAAATTTACTTGTAATTACTAACTGTGTTCCCAGTCAGCCAGCCACCAGAGGGTGGAAGATTGCTCCTTGCCCTCAGAAGCTGCCCGCTGCTGTGGCGGGCTCCACCATGGAAGCCTGCATGGGGACTATGTCCCCATGCCCTGGCAGCAGGGCGCTCCAATGCCCTGGCTTCAAGATTGCCATTGGTGCAGAAACTGAGAGATCCTTATCTCCCAGGTCCTGCTTTACCATCACTATCAGAAAGAGAGAGGCTGGAAGATCTTTACTCCCAGCACCAGCTCCGTAGTCATAGGGCTGCTACTAAGAGATCCTTATCTCCCAGCCAGGGGCTCCCTGCTAGCTGCCCCAATGGCAAATTGGAGCAAGAGGCTGGGACCTGCCCCTCCCCTGCAGCTCCTTCCAAGTCCCCTGCCCCAATCAGGGAGCCAGGTCTGGGAGATCCTGTCCCCACCCCAGCAGCAGGCAGGGTGCTAGCCCAGGAGCAGGGAGCAATCTCCTGGCCCAGTGCTCCCTGCCAGTCCCTGGGCTAGCACCCAGGGGGAACCTAGAGCTCCCCGGGTGGTGGCAAGGCCCAATTCAAGCCCCCCAGGAAGCAAGAGTATTTTGCTGCCATTAGCAGCAAATCTGCTCCCACTTCCCTGCACACGTAGTCCCCTGCCTGGGAGCATTTACCTGTGAGTAGTTAATTCACAATTAAATTGCTCCTGCATCAAATACACATGTAGACACATCCACTGTGCAGTAAGATAGGCTAATGCACCATCTGCTAGTACCAGGACATACAGGTACTAGATTAATGGTCCATTAGCTACTACACAGTAGCAGATATGTAGAGCCCAACCAGAAGCAATTTGCTCCTGGTCAGGCCAGGTAGCAGGGGGCTTTTTGCTGCCTGGCTAAGCCCCATTGTGGGGAGGAGCTGTGCAGGCTGCAGGGACAGCTGTCTCTCCACCATGTGGGAGCAGCCCGGATCCCCGCTAAGTGGGGATGGCTGTCCCTGCCATTTGGGGATCAGGACCCTCCCAATCCCAATGTGGATGGCAGGACGCATCCTTATTGACTGGGAACAGCTCTCCCAGCTATGTGGGGATCAGGAACAGTCCCTGTGCCCCCTGCCAGCCCCAGGGTTGGCAGTCAGGGGAGTCTGGAGCTCCCTGTGGCTGCTGCAGGGGGACAGAGCATGGCAGGAGCAGCCCTAGATTTCACTGCTCCTGTCAGGTGCAATTTGCTCCAGATAAGGGTGCACATGTAGACATGGGTTTCAGAGTGCTGTAATGAGCCTGAATTTTCTGTGAACATTTTTCTGGAGCACTGCCATGCTGAATCTCAACCTAGAGAAACCCTATAACCAAATATCTCAACAATTCCTGTTCAAGACACTGAAGAAGATGGGGGGGAGCACTGACTTTTGTTACTTGGATAAGGACACTGTACACAGATGTGAGCAGCTGGGTGGTGATGAATGGGTTCATGACTGTACCAATCTGGCAGAGCTGCCCACTCTCCCCGATCCTGTTCATCTGCGCTACAGGTGCATCTGTACACCATACTGGTCTTCCCTCCCTCCGCACAAATTGTCCACTGAATCTAGATGGCCATGTGCATCTTCATTTGGAGCTCCAGATGAGAGAGAATGAAGAGGAAAACCTTGTACAAGACAAGATGGATAGGGGGCCAAGCAATGCCAGATGAAATAAAAAGGGGTAGGAAAGAGGAGAGCCGGGAGAGGGGCAGAGTGAGCTTAGGTTATAGGGCAAAGTTGCATGTCTTTGTGACGGGCATGGGTAGTGGTGATGGTCACATGAATGCATGGACATACAGGAGCGTAAATGCACAGTGCAGATACAGTGACAGAAATGTATGATGTAATGGTAATGATGTGCTTTGGACTGTCAGGTGAGCCACAGCAGCCACAGGACAGTTTTGCTAGAAGCACTGGGCGGTGAATATCAAGGGCTATAGGCTGTACAGGAGGGACAGGACAAGGAGGAAGGGTGGAGGTGTGGCGCTCTACATCAAGGAGGAATACACATCCTCATCAAGTAGCACAAGGTCAGAGGAGAGGCACACTGAGGTGCCCTGGGTTAGAATACAAGGAAGTTGAGGGGAAAGAGACTTAATGGTGGGGGTCTACTATAGACCACCCAACCAAGGGGAAGATCTAGACCAGGAATTCTTAAGTCAGCTCACGGAGGTAGTCAGGTCAAAGGACATGGTCATCACGGGTGACCTGAACTTTCCAGACATCTGCTGGGAAGAGCATCCAGCCAGGTCTGACCACTCACATAGGTACCTAGATGATATACAGGACCTCCATCTAACCCAGGAGGTGCACAGCCCCATCAGGGGAGATGCCTTGCTGGACCTGGTACTAGCCACAGGCGATGACCTTGTGAGGGGGCTGTGGGTGCTCGACCACCTGGGCGACAGTGATCATCATCACAAGGTGGCAAAGGCCTGCAGCAAGGCAGCAGCCCTAGACTTCAGGAGGACGGACTTCAATGGGGTAAGGAGAATAGTTGGGGAGGCACTGTGGTCCCGGTGGGGAGGGGAGTTGGGTGTCCAAGAAGAGTGATCGTTCCTTAAGGAGATAATCCTTCAAGCCCAAAGGGAAGTAATTCCAACACAGATCAAAGGGGGAAAGAGGGCACAAAAGTCCCCATGGCTCACCAAAAACATCTGGGAACATCTGCTAGCTAAAAGGGAGGTGTACACCCAATGGAAGGGAGGGGCCATCACCAGGGAGGACTATACCTTGGTTGCTCGGGCCTGCAGGGGGATGGTCAGGAAGACCAAGGTGGAAATGAAACTGGGACTAGCTACCCAGATCAAGGACAACAAGAAGTCCTTTTTTAAATACACAGGGGACAAAAAGAAAGTACTGGGTAATGTGGGGGCCCTGCAAGACACGCTAGGAAATCTGGTCGTCACACCAGATGACAAAGCTACCCTATTTAACAATTTCTTTGCCTCCATTTTCCTGAGCAGGGACCGGATCAGCCCCCCCACTGGGATCCCCTCAGGCCCCAGGGGAGGCGAACCCAAGCCAAGGGTCAGTGAGGATCTAGTCAGGGAACTTCTGGAAGCACTGGACGTATTTAAATCAGCTTTCTAGAAATCAAATCAAATTTCTACATCTATATTTATTTTAATGTCCATTTTTTCAAATTTCTTCCTCATTTCCATGTGCTCAAGGAGAGCAGGTTCTGATAGTAAGGAGTGGGGAAGGTGCTGCAGGGGGAAAACATTGGTGGGATAAAGAGACTAGCTGACCCCCCAGATTTATTTACCCTGCTGTAGCAGTGGGTAGTTGACAAATTCAAGACAAACCTCCAATAATCAAGTTCTATATCTAGAAAATTATATCAAGTTGATAAGTTTTCCATATATAGAATCTAATTATTGGGAGAGGGGAGTCATCTTATAATCAGGATCATCCACTATCTTCCCCAAAGTTGACAACTATTTGCCCAAAAACCAAACCAAATTTAGGGTCTGGTTTTGTAATGCAGGACCAGCCTACTTAGTCTCAAAAGGTCCAGAACAAATTGAAAGTTATAGTAAGTTTTATAGTGCTGGATTCCCAAATAGATTCTTCTTGAAGAGTAAGAAAGTTGGACTAACTTTATTTTTTTATATTTTTACATGCCTGTATAAGCAAGAAGCAGCTATCCTGAGATACCATGAGAGAGTCATACTTAGCCAAAGGAATGGAAGAAGCAAAACACTAAGCAATTCTGTTCCCTAACCTATTTTCCACTCCAAAGAGACTTAGATGAGCATCAGGTATCTGAATTTGTGTGCATTTCAAAATCTCAGACCCAAATACCCCCAAAATGGCATAGAATGGAGATAGAAAGGGTTAGTATCCAAAATAAAAAACTGAGCCAGATCCAAATCTTACAAAACTCTGTATCTGAATGCTTCTGAGATGGATGCTGTGCATGCAAGGGACACAGTTATCATAGGTGACTTCAATTACCCAGACAGATCGGGAGGAACACTTGGCTAGGTCATATTGGTCATGTGGCTTCTTAACCTGTATTGAAGAGCTCTATGTGACCCAGGAAGTGCAAGGGCCAACCAGAGGCAACATTCTCCTAGAGTTGGTCTTGGCAAAAGGAGATGATCTGATGAGTGACTTGAATATTGAGCATAGCCTGGGTGACAGCAACCATGAGATCATCATGTTCACTGTCCACCACAAGGTGGACAAATCAACTAGCATGATTGAAGTCTTAGACTTCAAAAACACAAATTTCAACAGGCTCAGGGTAATAGTAGGGGACCAAAGGCAAATGGAGCGCATGAAGAGTGGTTGTTCCTCAAGGACACGATGCTCAAAGCACAAAAGAAGACCATTCCCATGCAGAGGAAAGGTAGCAGAGGGCTGGTAAGCCATCCTGGCTTAATAGTGTTATCATGGTTCTCTTGAAAAAGAAAAAAAGAGGGATACACACAATGGAAGCCTGGGACCGTCCTTAAGAAGGACTATACAACAGAAGTCCAAACATGTAGGGACTTCTCAACTCCTGTGATGACCAACTGGACAAGGGAGAGGAGGTTGACATTATATACCTGGACTTCCAAAACTCCTTTGATTTAGTATCCCATGATATCCTTGTGGGAAAATTGGAAGATTGTGGATTTAACTGCTCAATGGTTATGTGGAAACTGGCTGTGAGGTAGGACCTGAAGAGTTGTTATTAACGGATCTGTTGTCCTGGAGAGAAGTGGCCAGTGGCATGCCTCAGGGCTCCATGCTTGGTCCAGTGCTTTTCAACATCTTTATCAATGATTTGGATGTAGAGGTGAAGAGCTCACTGGCGAAGGGTGCAGATTACACCAAGTTATGGGGAGCATGGTCATGTCTGAAGATGGGCTACAAATTCAGGTGGACCTGGACAGGTTAGAGAGTTGGGTGGATCGGAACCATATGAAGGTCAACGTTGAAAAGTGTAAAGTGCTCCATCAGGGGGCAAACAATCCCCAACATACCTACAGGCTAGGTGGTACCAATTTGACTAGCACTATGACCGAAAGGGACCTAGGGGTAATAATCTACCATTGCATGAATATAAGCTGTCAGTGCGATGCTGAAGCCAGCAGGGCAAACAATACTCTGGCATGCATCAACCGATGCATCTCATGTAAACCCAAGGAAGTGATTCATCCACCGTACTCAGCACTGATGAGACCGCAGCTGGAGAACTGTGTTCAGTTCTGGGTGCCACACTTCAACAAGGATGTGGAAAAACTTGAGAGAGTTCAAAGTAGAGCCACCCATATGATCAGAGACTTACAAAACAGATGATGCAGGGACAGGCTGAGGGACTTGGGACTCTTCAGCCTCAGAAAGAGAAGGCTAAGAGGGGACTTGGTAGTAGCTTATCACAACATCAGGGGAATACATGAAGAGCTCGGTGAACAACTGTTCACCAGGGTACCCTTGGGGAAAACCAGAAGTAATGGCCACAAACTCCTGGAAGACCACTTCAGGCTCAACTTTAGGAAAAACTGTTTCACAGTCAGGGTGTCTAAACTGTGGAATAAACTCCCCCCAGGGATGGTGCAATCACCTACCCAAGTTGTCTTTTCTGCCTAGTGCAGGGGGGCTAGACCTGAACGTTTTGTAAGGTCCCTTCCAGCCTCTAACAATCTATGAATCTATGACTTTTTATGGGTTAAAAATCTAGATATTATTTGCAAATTGTCTGTCAATTGCTCTAGATTATTTTCTTTAAAATATTGGTTTCAGCAAAATCACCTCTTCAAGAGGCTTTGAACAGTATGTCCTTAAATTTCAATAAAAGTTTTCTGTCTGATTCAGACAGCATGTCTGAGATAAAAATATAGATTAAGGTGTGACTAATCTGTACAGTTTTCACAGTTGTCTTTAGTTATTTTCCTCTTTTGTAGTTGTCCATAGTATTACATTATTATGTCTGCAAGCAATTAAGTTTCTCAAATTTAAGTTTACATATTATTTTATACAGATAAATGTACTTTTAATGTGAATATGAATGGTCAATGCATGTTCAATGAGCAATCATGTAACACAGGGGTTTTCTACCTTTTTTAATAAGTGTACTGCTGGCGGCTGGGTGTGGAGCAGGAGAGGTGGTGTACAGCCAGATGCAGAGTGGCAGCAGCAAAGGGTGGTGGCAGCCACCACTACGTACAAGCTTCTCTCCCCCACACCCCTCCAAATGGCTGGCCAGGCGGGACCTGTACAGCCCACAGAGGGGTGCTGCTGCCTTCACCTTCCCCTGGCCCTGCTTCTGGGAGGCAGTGGCACGGGGTGGTGGGTGGCGGTGTTCCATCCCCGCCCACCTGTGTATTAGGCCTGTGCAAAGCAGCTAGTATTTGCTTTGAATTTTGATTCAGCCGATTCAGGGGACAGTGATTCGAATCACTGTCCCAAATCGATTCAGCTGAATCTGATTCAGAGGTTCAGCCACTGTCAAATTGGCTGAATCTCTGAATCGAGCAGGACCCATCCCCTGCCCACTCTCCAGTCCTGTCATTGGCTGCCCCACCTGGCCCCAGCGTTCCGGCACTTAAAAAAAAAAAAAAAAATGCCCCGCATTCACCAGCTGCTGCCAGGCAGAAGGACGATCCCCACTGCCCCCCACTGCATGGGGGGCTCTGCCACAAGCTCCCAGAAGCCCTGATGGCTGCTGCAGCAGTCGGTGAGTGCAGGGCTTTTTTTTTTTTTTTTTTTTTAAAGAGCAGGGACACTGGGGAAAGACAGGGCAGCCAAGGGTGGGGGCAGCTAGGAGAGCGGGCAGGGGTCAGGGGTGCTCAGGGGACTGGGGGAGCAGGCACGGGATGGGGCCTGGCAGGGGTTCTCCCATGGCCCTCACCCTCCTCCTCCTACTTACTGGCATGGAGTCCGGGTCCAGGTCTCTGTGGCGGTGAATGGGGACTGCCTAAATCTCCGAATCTCTCTGAAGCTCTCCAAATCTTTTCTGAATCAATTTGGAGAGCTTCAAATCAATTAAGACCTTTTTATTAGTCTCCTGATTTGATTTGGATTTGGAGATTCGGCCGCCAAATCAGGCCAAATCTCCTCCGAATCGAATTAGCAGCTGAAGCGTCACACAGCCCTACTCTGCATACCCACTAGGGCCTTCCCAAGTACCCCTGGTTGACAACCCCTGATTAAGGGTTAAAGGTACAGTGGGTGCATCTACACAAGATGCTGAGTACATAGTAGCCAAAAAATACTGCACATTAGTGCATCGCAGCATGGACAGTTCTAATATGCTACTGTGCAGTATTATTAAAAGATGTTCGACAGAACTACTGCACAGTAACTCCAGTTACTGCGCATTTTAGTAATTGCTAATACAAGTACTAAATAAATGCGTAGTAACAACTGTGCAGTAGCATATCACATAGATTTACCCAGTGAGTACCATATCATATTTTACCTGAGTTTGCCGCTTCTGTACCATGTGCCCCAATAGAAGCTGTGGAAAATTACAGTTTCAGTTGAACACCCTGAAAAAACAGCCCATGCATTTTCCATTGTTATGTTTATTTCAGATCTTCAAAAGGCTTAACTTGGAATCATTCTGTCCATCTTACAACTACACTCAGCCTGATTCAATGAGCACCAAAAATAGGACTTGCTGCTTCCATCAGCTTCCTGGGATCACCACTTTTCAAGGAGATCAATGCAGTCTTGGCATCTACCCAGTACATAAGCTGTTTTTAATTATAAATGACAGATTTTTGTTAGTGCCTCTGTTACTTTAGTTTCTTCATTACTCTTTGATTAATGTCTTCCAGTTGGTGTGATTCATTATAACTCAAGGGTTTACTACTCTTGCTGTAAGGAGCAATCTTATGGTATATTATTCACCATCATCTGCTCTGGCAGTAGAAAGCTGGTGGGGAGTTTTAAGAACAGCACCAATAAGCTGTTTAACCTTTTTGGATTGCTGCCTTTCACATTATGCTGGTCTAACATGCCCACCTATTGAATTCCTAGCAATCATATTTAATAACTGCTTTAAAAAAAAAATTTCTCTCTTTCTGTGCTCTTCAAACTTAGCTTTAGCTCTTAGTTACAGGGAGTGATGTTTCTATGCATTTTTTACTTATTAATAACATATAAAGTGAATAATCTTTCATATTTGAGGGTCATCATACCCTAGTATCTGCCAGCCTAATCCTGCCAGGTGCTGAGAACCTTGTTTACTATGAAGGAGCCAAAGAGCCCTCAGCAACTGTCATGTCAACTTCCATATCACCAGAGCCTAGCACATATGAGCTTCCTACTTTGAAAAGAACCTCTTCTATTTTACACCTGCAAACATCTACACACTTGTTGAACTTCAAGCAGGTAAGCCATCTTACTGAGCATAACAAGAGTATTCAAGATTAACACAAGCACATGCTGGGTGCATCTACACGAGACACTACGGCACAGTAGCAATGAGCTATCTGACCCTAGCTCACTGCTATGGAATTATAGTGTTGCCAGGCACAAACCACGATGGTGACGCTACTGTGCAGTAGCATCTAAAAATAACTGTGTGGTGACAGGACTGCACAGTAATGCCAGTTATTGCACCAAGTACTAAATGACTGTTCAGGAACAACTGTGCAGTTTACCACACATGTAGATGCACCAAATTAATGTTTTCAGGATCAGGGCTTGTGTGAACAATTCTATTATTCCACTTCTACTGTAAAATGGCTCTCTTATTCCAAGGGAATTTTTTTCTTTCCCTGACACCTTGTTTTCTATATTGGAATATTGTAAATAGGGGCATCAGAACTGCCAAATTACATCAGGCCAGTGGTCAATATAATCTAATACTCAGTACAAGCAGCTTTGAAAGAAGGTGCCAGAAATATTGCAGTTAAAACAAAACCCACTAACAAGGAACAATCCGTAACAAGTAAATGTTGGCTTCTGCCCGAAGCATAGGGACTTGAATCCCTTCTCAAAATCTCAACTATGCTGTAAATCTGATTATTCTTGTTCTCCATAATACAAATCCAAGCATTTTTCAAGAATGTCTCTTTTGGGATTAAATATAGAATATACAATTATATACATGTTGTAGAATTTTTGTAAATAACCATAACAATTTTGCATGATGTTCCCTATGATGATGGCTTACCGTAGGAACAGATTTGTGAATTTTATGCCTGCCTATTGCAAGAAATTTGTATTTGACAACTGTCAGAAAAAAAGGTAAACACTACCTAGACCCACTTTGGAATTTGGGTAATGTTGTTCTAATGAAGGCTAAAAAATGTACCGATTTAAGCTTTAAAAGATTTTAAAAGTGCAATTAATATTATTGAAATATACTTTATTAAAAATAGTGAAATGAACTTTAAAGAATTTTAATTATTCACAGAGAAGATTCTAGCTCAAGTGTGTATTAAAGTACTTTCCCATTATTAGCTTCTGCATTGCATTAATTATGTCCTTAACTATTTCATGGCCTTAGCTATGTTTCATGAGAAACTGGCTTATGATTTCTCGTAAAGAAAAAGGAGTCCTCCCCAAATACATATTTACTTATTTACTCAAATTAAAGATGAGATTCTGCACTCCACACCCCCATTCAACATGGGAGGGAAAAGCCTCTCATTTTGGATTTCATTGCAAGATTGGGTGGACAAGCAGCTGCTGTGACACCAGCTCTGGCCCTGACCCAGGCACAGTGTTGGGAGCCACCTTGTTTAATAAGTGTACTGGAGCCACCATTGCAACTGCTGCTGCCTCCTCCCGCCCCTTCCCCCGCAACGTGCCTCCTGTTGCATCTGTACATCCTACAGCTACTGACCCCTACTACCTCTGACCTGTACCACCTCCTCCCCCAACTACCTACTCCATGCCATTTCCTCCCCTCTGCCACTGCTTACCCTCCATGGTGGCTCAGGCCTGGGGCACAGAGCACATGCTGCCTTTGGCCCACCTGGACAGGCAGCAGTAGCTGCAACAGCTCCAGCTTCAAACCAGAATTTTTGGCAGGGAATAGTCTTAAATTAAAAGTTATATTGGACTTGGAAAAGACAGTACATCACCACAGAATCAATAAACACAATGCATTATAAAAATTGAATAAAGTAAAGACACATTATTGTATATTCTTTTTGTCAAAAAGAATGATACAGACTGGACTAGGCAATGAAATTATTTGCTGAGACGAAACACTTCCCATCCTGTTTTTCAAGAAATGACCTGTAGTTCACCCCTGTCTTCCTCCAACAGTATTGTTTTAAACTCTTATAGTCACTGCCATTAAAAGGACCTATTATACCATTACCCTATAGTGCTCTATGAGACATTGCTATCGTTTCCACGTGTACAAATAATAAAAATTGAGTTTGTGGTATCACATATATCAGTGTGTGTGTGTGCATGCAGGCATATGTGCATGCTTTCATTGATCAGTGTTCTGCATTTTAAATAAAGTAATTTTGATTAATATCCAAAGTTGCTTGCCCTTGGTTACCATAAGAATGGTATGAAAACTCCCACTTCAGTCAAAACTACAATTGCAAATATTTATTGTATGCATTACATATACTTTACTATAAATGTAATAATATAAAATACCATAAGTAAAAATGAATTTATAACATCTCCCTATTTAAAAAAAATTTCACTAATAGTACTAATACAGAAAGTATATTCAATGCATATTAAACAGACAGCTTAACTTTTCTGTGTTATTAAATATTCCACAGTTGCCACCATATAGCAGTCACTGTCCATTTTCCATGAAGCATATGTTAAAGCATGTTAATCTAAAGCACAGATATTGTAATGCAGTATAATATTACACTATGCTGCATGAGCCCAGTAGACTGGCTCTGAGCTGTGGCAGTCTGAAGCCGTGCACAAGTGCTTACAGCTGCAGTGACATGGTGCTAAGCATGTTTTAAGACTAGTCCCAGTCGAGCGGCATCTTATCCAACCAGAAACAATCCCACAATCCAGCTCTTTTTAAGTGATCATCCTTGTATCATAACAGATTAAGGTTGCAGCTACTTTGGATTATGTTTAATCTAACCTTTATCCATTCACATCTTCACCTGAAACTTACAAGGACCAAGAGTCAATTGCCAGGGCATAATTCACAATGACACTGATCTTTCCTTCCTCACTCTAATTATCTGGATTAAGAATAACACTTTTGAGTAATTATTTTCACATTGGATAAACATTAAGCTTTCCTGGATTTATCTGAGCTTTTTCTTAACATGAAATAGATCCAACCCGGCTTATAAGAACATAACTGACAGCAGTGACAGCTTAATCAAGGAAACCCTAAACAAGTAAAACAATGGGAAATGTTTGTTTCACATTGTTTTGAATAATTGGGAACTGGAAACTTGATAAACTAAAAGACTAAATGAAACTGAGTATCCAGAGAGCTCAATTACAGTGATGCATGCAACCCTCGCTGCCTTAATGAAGATGCAAAATCTCCTCTGACAAAATGCAGGCTCTGATACTCAGAGGCAAAAGGGAGATGACAGACTGTAGTAAATGTACATGTGAAAATGCAATGTATTAATTTGCAGGGCGAGCCCCACTTTCAGAAGACAGAACAAGGTACATCATATTCAGTTTGGTAAAATTATAAATTAAAGACTATCAGATAGTAATCACTTCTGATGACTATTTCTCAAGTAACTGAATTGTCCATCACAGACTGCACGGACTACCCAAAATTGCTATCACAAACAGGCTAGAAAAATCTTCCAAGCTTGTCTTTGAAACTACGAAAGATCATATACAATTACACACTAAAATCACATCACAGAACCCAATTACACTTTGGCTTTGCAGATCCACAGATAACCTCTTAAAGAGCAAACTCCCTTACTGTGTCGACCCCTGACCTCAAGCTCTTTTTCCAATCTTCAGCAGAACCACATGTTTCTTTACCAGGGTGAACCAAGACTTGGAACAGCCAGGCTTCTGAAGGATAGCAAGTGTTCCAGCTATCAGAACTTGAAGATAAAGGGAACATATTGTTAATACCTCATCCTTGACCTTTAATGCATTCCATATACTACAATTTAATTTAATCATGAGATTATTTATGAATGAGTTTTCAGCAAGTATTTTTTCATTTGCTGAAGGATCTTAATAATTTATAAGCAGTAATTTTATTTGGCTCTTAAAAGGCTTTTTAAAAGGTATGCATCAATTGAATACTTTAACAGGTGTTAGAAGTAGACAATAAACAAAGAATTGTATTTTCCTTGGAGTCATATTATTTTTAAACATTGACCAAAGAAGGAGGGTTAAAAGAAGGTTTTGATTTATAAAGCCACCCCTGTGAAGCTCCATAATGATGTTCACAATGAAGGAAATTTCTTCGATTCTGCTTAGTGATAATAAATAAAGGGGGCATGCTTTTCATTCTGGTCATGGTTTCTCTGCTTTCTCTATTAGTCCAGGGAGAGAAAGCAACTAAAACAGAAAATGATTAGCTTGTTTATCAAAAGCATAGGACAAAATACTACTACTGCTACTTTTCTTTTAATTCAGTATACTATTCAGTGACAGGTGACCAGAAAACCTATATGAAAAAGGGCACATCCCTGACTTATCTCCTTCTGTGCATGTAGGTCCACCATCTAGAACGTGGGTGGCCAACTTGTGACATGAGTACTACAATTGGCCCAGGCAGCCTATGTGTGTGGCAGGCAGCAGATCAGGCAGGGGACAGACACCAGCGTGGCAGATAGGGCAGGCCATATAGGGCAAACCATCAATTCAGACAGAGCAGAGTGCAGGAAGCAGAAGGTAGATCAGGAGGTTGGGCAAGAAGCAAAGACTAGGGAGGAGAAAGCAGAGCACCAGATCAGGCAGCGGAAGGGGATTGGAGTTATAGTCCGGAAGGGTGCAGGGCTCATTTGTGTCATACCTGCTAAAAAGGCTGGCCTTCATTGCTCTACAACAAGCTCAGAAGGTAAACTTATTCAGCTGGTTTCAGGACCAGCTCCTTGTATTCAAAGAATCCTTCTCCAAATGGCTGTAAGGTCTCCAGGATGTCATAATCTAAGTCATGCTTAATAGGGCTGTGCGAATCTTCAGTAGCTGATTCAATTCAGTGGAAATTTGGCCCAACTCAGCGGCCAAATCTCCAAATCCAGATCGAATTGGGAGACCCTTTAATCTCTCCAAATCAAATTGGAACCCTCTGAATTGATTTGAAGAGAATCAGAGAGATTTGATGATTCTGACATAGACACAGCTGTTTTTTCTACATACCTCAAGGTACCAGGCAGCTCACGAACACTGAGATGGTGGGGCAGATGAAGCGTCCCATGGGAGCATATGGGGAGGCAGCGTGCTTGGCGGTGGACCCAGAAGTGGACAAGAAGCACTTCCGGTCCACTTCTGGGTCCACTGCAGAGTGCACAGGGCCCCCACCCCCTTGGCTAGGTGACTGGTGCTTCCTGAGTCTGGGGGGCCCCCTGAGACTGATCGCCAAGCTGGGGAGGCACAGGGGGGTCCACTGCCGAGCACATGGGGGGAGCCCCCGCCATGATCCTGGGGGTCTTCCATCCGCCCCAGCATCACAGTGCTCATGAGCTGCACCTGGTACCTCAAGGTATGTAGAAAAAACATTTAAAGCTGTGTCTATGGCTGAATCACTGATTCTCTGAATCAGCATTGAATCTTCAGATTTTGGATTCAGCTGAATCTAATAGGGACAGTGATCCAAATCAATGAATCAAATCACTGTCCCTGATTCAGGCTGAATCTGAATCAAATATGGCCTGTTTTGCACACCCCCAATGCTTAAGCCCGAACCCAAAATAAAATCAAGGTCTATATTAGCACAAGTGTGGAAGTTTGTGAGATGACCATGGAATTATCTCCTAAGAACAGGCTGTGAACACTTTCAACAGGCCAAAGCACAGGGCACCTATACACATGTATTGAGGCTGCTCCAATGTGTTGTAATTACAACATGTCAGATCAGACTCGATTAATCTAGTCTGCTGAAGTGTGGTAATTACCATGCTCCAGCAGACTCCTGTGTTATGTGTTTCAGTGTCCCCATGCTGAAAAATGGCAATGGGGGGTTTAACTCAAGCTCATTCAACAAGCTTTAGCTAAAGTGCCCCTACAACCATTTTTCAGGGTCAGGATGCTAATACATGTGACGCTCTGGGTGCTTTAATTAGAGCGACTCTTGGAGCCACTCTAATTAAAATGCCTGCCCTTTGCGCACATGTATAAACGCCTACAGATTCTAGGGCCAAATTCTCAGACAAATACCTTGAGTAGATCAACTGTAGAGGACATTAAGTGAATAAATTACTATTTTTTACTTAAGTAGACCATGATTTCAGCAGTCATTTAAAATTGAACTAACTGCAATTAATCCATCTGTAAAGGGACAGCAAGCCTCCAATAAGTATAAAAAAAACCTATTTTCTACCAGTTTAGGTGTTCCAGCATTCACTGACAAGCCCTACATCTGATCCCTAAACATAACCTAGTCCAAAACATATCCACACCAAATATGTATTAAGCAATGAACAACAGTCTCTTTTTCTCTATTCTCTCACTCTCTTTTTTTTTTTCAATAATGCAAGTACAATCTCTTTTTCAAGTCTTTCATAAATAAATATCTCCAGAATTGTTAATTGAATATAAGGATAAAGATAACCAGTTTGAGACGTGAATATTTCTGTGTTTCATCATCTGACCACAACTCATGGAGTGAAATGAGAACATACTACTACTGAAATTTATACAGGGCTGGTCAAAATTTTCCCATTAAGACCAGTTTTTAACAGAAAACGTGGGTTTTGCTTTCCGGAGAAATTTTTACTTGCCTTCTAAAACAAACAACAAACAAAAATAATGTTGGTATTTAGGTTTTCAACTAAAAAGCAGTTGTTTTCTACTGAAATGTCTGATGAAAACTTATTTCTCTTTTTCTTCTTCTTTTTCATATTTCTGAGGTATGTTCCCTCAGCTTCTGTTTTCAAACCAGCTGTACCATTGAGACATCTTTTTTAAAGACCTGTCTCAAGGTCAGATAGGAACTGAGAGTGCTTTATACTTAATGTATCTATGTGCAAATTCAGTCAGACACCAGTATAATGGCTAGCTCAGAATTTTCCACTGAAATATTTTTCAGGGAAAATTGGTTTGTTTGACTAAATAAATATTTTTGTTAACTGCATTTGCTTTCCTTGGAAGTTTTGTTTGTTTGGGGTTTTTTGCTTTGTCAGAAAACCAAAAAAATTCTAATTAGCTTTGGGCTTTTCTTTTGTTGATTAAAAAAACTTCTACATTTGATTGAAAGTTGAAAAAAATGGTTTTTATTTTTCATATTAATCTAATTTTTCTACAAGAAAAAAAAACACCTTCTGACCAGCTCTCAAAAGCAGTGGTGTTTCTCTCTCCAAATTAGGCGGAACCAAGTCAAAATGGAAAAGCACCCTGGCTATCAAAAACTGTATGATGTGCTAGGACACAAAACCTCTGTAACCACAATGCTTCTCAAAGCCTAGAGGATATGCTGGCTGACACACTGGAAAAAAAGAAAATATGTCCAGGCCCAGCAGTATTCCTGAGTGAATAAACTATGGGGAATGTCAGTCACCGATCTGTTCAGCAGTCCACATATATCATAGAACTTGGACATTCTGTTCAAGATTCCCATTGAAAGCTGCCTGTTCTCCATTCCCTGAGCTGCCTATAATTTCTCTTTATTTTCTTCCTTTCTTGTACTTTAAAAGCTTCTAGCAAAGGTACAGACTGAAAATGGAGCTTGACTGACTGCACAGACCATGGTCTCCAGCTGCCCCACAGAAGCAAACATCTGTCCATAGTTGTAGGAAGGCAGGGTAAAGTGATTCGCATGTAAGAGGGAAGGAAGAGCTCTACATTCTTTGATGGTCACATCTGCTTTCAGAGAACACTTTCAAATTCTTGCTTTTCATTTGGGTAGAGCCCACAAAAGAGGTTGTAGAATTGTTCTATTTTCCCTTTTCCAAGTTAAGTTGTAGAAAGCAAGTCTCCTCTTTTCCCTGGTGCAAACAGAAACAGAATTCAGGAAGTTGGGCAGAGATCTCCTGCTTTACTAAACCAATGTATCCCAAAATCTAGTTCTTGGAATATATTACTGTTTCACTGAATTTTGGGAATTAGAGTGAAATTCTGATCTCACTTCTCCTTAATGAATATGGAGTAAATCTGCTACCTTATATGTGTTGCACCTCGTAACCGGTGTACCCTTGACCTGCGAGCCTGGTCGGCATGACTGGCTTGGCGCAGAAGGGATAGATGACTGGACAGGTGGGGAGTAGCGGCGAGTAGGAGTCAGGCGGCTTGAAGTGTATTGGTTGTATGAAAGGTTTATTGTACTTACGCTACCAATGGTCGCAGCGTAGGCAGGATAGCTGACTTGTTCAGTTACAGTGCATAAAACAGAATGGTCTAAAGGGGTCTCTTGGTTCACGGGGTTCTTGAGCCAAGCCCTTGCTTTCTAACCCAGAGGCTAGGTGCAGCTGCCCGACTCAACAGTCCCAGAACTGGTCAACAGCTCATGCACAGGGAAAAACTATAATGCATTTTTGATCAGTAAACGTCCGAGAGCTCTTTGACGAGAAGGACAGACGAACCGGTGAGAAACAAATACGCCAAAATGAAGGTCGGTGGCGGGGAGATGTCTGCAGGTGGCCAATCTGCTGACTGTGTCTCCTTGGTGTGCTCGGAGTTCTCTGCTTAATGGCGGGAATCTGCTCTTAGTTATAGTCAGCAGTGACCAATCACTTCATGCCAATTGTGAATATTTACTGACCGCCAATTACGTTCTTACACAGTGACCTAGATACATATTCATCTGACC
>NW_017728912.1:18490953-18554752 GCF_001723895.1 Crocodylus porosus
CTTCTTTTAGCAAAGAAATAAAGGCTACTAGTGCTGAGGGGTCTTTATGGCCTGCGTCCTTACTAAGTTATTATGGTCTTTTGCTTTGCTGGCATCAGCACTCTAACCGACAGGTAAAACTCAGACATGACAACATGAAGAAATGAAATGTGAAATCAGTGTTTCCCTTTAAAGCAGCAAACTTATCTTACCAGCACAATCTACAGCAACATCTGGTCAGTGTAAATCCTGTGCTGGACACTTTGTGTGAGTCTTAGGTCTATTCTGGCCCACAACCAGCTCCCCTAAAGTGCAAATCACCTTGCATGAAAACAAAGAAAGAAAATAATCATAAAATGCTATTGGAGATTAGCTGGCATGGACAGAGGCAACCTAACATCTGAGAGACTTGGGTACTAGAGAATGGTTCTAAGAAACAGTACTTCCAACAAGTGAAAATGATGTAGCACTGTTTCAGGAGGTATCAAAAGACTAGATTTTAAGATCAGATTATTAATATTCCAGAACATAATTATATTCCAGGAAAAAAATCTGGAAGCAGATTATCTTTCCTTCTTGCCCTTTCATAATAACTATCTAATACCCTTGCTTTGGTTGGGGGAAGCTTAGTGTAAATGGATCAGTCACCCAGCTTCCTTGTCTGCATTCATAGTTTCCAGCCAGTTTATTTTGCATGAGACATCCTTGTCCCCACAGTAAATGAAACAACATAAGTCAAAAACAAACAAAGAAAAACAAACCTGACATGTTCCTTCAGACTTTAAGAGGGACATGTTCCTTCCTTTACACTCTGCTCCTGGGGCTTTTAACTCTCTTTGTAGCTCCACCCTCTTCCACAAGTCACTGACTGCAGCTGACTGCTAGCCTTCCAGCCAGGCAGCCCACCTGCAGCTGGGTTTCAGAGCCTGGGCTAGATCCAGATGTACAGGCACATGCAGTTTTTGGTGCCACAAGCTTCTTTGCAGCATCACATACCACACATGTTGCACATTAAACCATACGTGGCACTGCTAATTTGTAGCACTGGGGCAAAATTTGCTACTAGGATTTCCTGGTAGTAAGCCCCTCCCCACAAAAAAAAACCAACCCTGAAGAAAAAAGCAGCATAAAGCACACCAAAGTAGTGTGTGTTGGGACAAATGCAGAAGAAGGGGAGCAGGCATCTCTGGGTTGGCTGTTCCCCTGTCTCTGCATGCCTCAGCACAGAGGCTGCATTGCAGAGTCCCCCACTGAAGCACACTGTGCCCCAGCTGGCATGGCATGCCCCAGCTGCTCCCTGGCTGCCTGGGGAGCTATGTGCCTTGAGACAAGGAAGCAGCCAGCCTATAGCTGCTTGCTCCCACATCTTGAGGCACCCAGTGCCCCAGGCAGCCAGGAAGTAGCTGGCTTGGGCACTGGATGCCTCAGTGTGGAGGCTCCACAGCACGCAGAGAAGGGAAAGCAAGCAACCCTGTGCTACCTGCTTCCTATCTCCATGCGCCAATCCCCAGATGGCTGGGGCACAGGGTGCCTCAGCACAGGGCTGCCTGCCAGCTAGCCCCACACTGAGGCACCCCCTGTGCTCCAGCCAGCCCCCTCTCCTCCCCTTGTCCAGCAGCATGTGAAGCAGCAGAACAGTATGTCCTGCTGCAAAGCACACAGGAAGGGGAATGCACAGTGGCACAAAGCAGCAGGACAAATTTGTTTTGGGGGACAAATCTGTGCTGCTGTTATTTGTGCTGCTGCAAACACCTCCCTCTCCCCTCCCCACCATGTCGATGTGGCTCTGAAGGCTCAGCACCTCCTTATATACCCTCCCCTTCAAGAGTGGGGTGCAGGATATGCTTTTCTTTTCTTATGCCCCTCCCCCACCTTCCAGGAGAGGAGATCTTCATTCATGTATGCTGCCCTGGCTCAGTGGCAAATGGAGTAGCCATAAGGTTTCAGAGCTAGGTACCACAGATCACTCTAGGGCTGACTTCCCACAAAGGCAATGAGCCATATTAATTGGCATGACTGGTGGCTGTCTATAGTGTATTATGGAATACAGAAAGATCCCACACAATTTACTAATTTGTTTGATGCGCCTAGCTGGGGGAGTATTTGGTTGATTGCACAATTTCACAATGATTGCACACTTAATTCATACAACACAATTTTATTTTAAAATTCCTTGCTACATGTATAACACTGCTTAGCTTTAAGAAATCCTTCCCAAACAATGCTATAAGAATTAGTATTACAAAAACAACTACAATTACATGAAAAGGTTAAGTTGGAATCAATACTATTCTTTCTCGTGGTATACTTACAATCCTAGAATTCCTAGAAACCAAATCCCCAGATACACTTTCATTCTTTAGTTATGGTTTTAGGGTTGGTCTCAGCAGTGATAGGAACAAGTCCTCTTCCTTCGGTCCCACTCAGGCACTCCTAGGCTTCAGCATGAATGGGAGTTTTTGTTCATGGAGAGGCTGGTTCAGGTGATCAGTCTGATCCGGCCAACACTTGCAATTCTTCCTTCGGTGTTCTGCAAGTGAGGTTACCTCCAAATTGGGACCCAGTTTTTATTGGGTGAGTTGGTGTCTTGGGTCCCTCCTACCCAAACCTGTCACTATTCCCAAATTTGGGCTTGGATCTTTTACCCAACAGATTCCTTTCCTGGGTTGTCTTTGGGAAATTTTCCACACCACTGCAGTGACCTCTTTTGCCAACCCCCTTCCAAAAGTCCCTAGGTTTCAATCTCTCGGAATGTTTGCCCAAGGGTTGCTTTTAGGTTAACTTTGTTAAAGGCCTCTAGAGATAAAATTCAAAAACCAAGACATTCAGCACGTTCGCTGCAAGGCCTCTAAAGATAAAATTCAGAATCAAGACATTCACCATGTTCACAGAAACAAGCAATGATCCTAGATAAAAAGATGAACCTTGCCTTTTTCTAAACTGCCTAATGGGTATTTGTTACAAAAATTCAAACTATTACGCTCAATATGACAGTGGCAAGGATGAAGAGGGCCTCCAGGTGGTAGTACTGAAGGGTTTTGACTGCCCATTTAATAACATGGCATTCCATCTCAATCACTGCGTATTTTTGTTCCCTGGTAAGATGTTTTCTACTTAGATATAGGATAGGATGCTCCCCATCCTCAAATCAGTCTTTAACACAAATTTTCATGTGAAGTCCAGGCTGGGTAATACTGGATCACTTCAGGAGGGTCACTTTATCATCCCAAATGCCTCTGAACATTCTGATGACCATCATACCTTCCTAGACACCTCTACTTCCCAAAGTAAGTCTGTTAAAGGTGCTTCATTCTGCAGTTTACAGTAACTATAGCATTGATAATAACCCTCCAGTCCTAGAAATTACTTTATCTCTCTCTTCATTGTGGGTGTGGGGGATTCCACCAATGCCCTTACTTTGTCTATTAAGGCTAGGGATAGAAGTTACATATAAACAGATATTCAAAAAGCCCAGGCCTGAACTGATTCAATCTTTGTCTAACTTGCAGAGATTGAATCAATTTGCAAGTGGATAGACATTCACTTTTGATTCAGAAAATGCAAGCACATGCCTGCAGTAGCTCAGGGTTGAAGCCAGAGGCACTAGAGCAGCCCTCCTTTCGCTTCCTCAGTGCTGAGTTGAGGGGGGGCATGGCTAGACTCCAGAAGGACGCTATGATTAGGGAGGGGTTTAAACTCTGGTCTGCACCCCCATCTTCACTCCCGCTGCTCAAGGAGCAGGAGCGTTGTCAGACCCCAGATCCCAACTAGAACTCTGAGGCAAGTGGAGGGAAGGAGAAGGGAGGACTGCTTCTGTGGAGTTTGTGCATCTGTTGATGATACTGAGCTTTTCACAGATTCACAGTTTAGGGCTGGAAGGGACCTTGTGAGATCATCAGGTCTAGCTCCCCTGCTCTGGCAGAAAAGACTGTTGGGGTCAAATAATCCCAGCAAGTGCATGCCCAGTCTGTTTTTGAAGATCTCCAAGGTAGGTGCTTGCACCACTCCCACTGGCAGTCTATTCCATAGATCTCATAGATTTCATAGACATCAGGGCTGGAAGGGACCTCGGGAGATCATCGAGTCCAGCCCCCTGCCCAAAGGGCAGGAAGTCAGCTGGGGTCATAGGATCCCAGCAAGATAAGCATCCAATTTACTCTTGAAGGTGTTCAATGTAGGTGCTTGAACCACCTCCGCTGGCAGACTGTTCCAGACCTTGGGGGCTCGGACAGTAAAGAAATTCTTCCTTATGTCCAGCCTGAAACGGTCTTGCAGGAGTTTGTGACCGTTCGACCTCGTCATCCCTTGGGGCGCTCTGGTGAACAAACGTTCCCCCAGATCCTGGTGGTCACCCTTGATAAACTTATAGGTGGCCATCAGATCACTCCTGAGCCTACGCTTTTGCAGGCTAAAGAGTCCCATGTCTCTCAGCCTATCATCGTAAGATCTGTTTTCCTGACCTCTGATCATGTGCGTGGCTCTCCTCTGGACTCTCTCAAGCTTCTCAAGCTTGACAGGCTCAGAAAATGGGCAGAAGAAAACCTGATGGTGCTTAACACCAAAAAATGCAAGATTCTTCATCTTGGGAGGACAAACCTGCAGCATTCTTATAGGCTCAGCAGTGCTATGCTGGTTAGCACCACAGATGAATGGGACTTGGGGGTCATGATTGACCACAAGATGAACATGGGCCTTCAATGTGATGCTGCAGCTAGTAAAGCAAGCAAAACACTGGCTTGCATCCACAGGTGCTTCTCAAGCAAATCCCAGGATGTCATTCTCCCATTGTACTCGGCCTTGCTGAGGCTGCAGCTTGAGTACTGCATCCAGTTTTGGGCTCCACAATTCAAAAAGGATGTGGAGAAGCTTGACGGAATGCAGAGGAGATCCATGCACATGATCAGAAAAACAGACCTTAAGATGAGAGGCTGAGAGCTATGGGACTCTTCAGCCTGGAAAAGTGTAGGCTAAGGGGTGATCTGGTGGCCACCTATAAGTTTATCAGGGGTGCTCACCAGGATCTGGGGGAATGTCTGTTCACCAGAGCACCCCAAGGGATGACAGTCGAATGTCACAAACTCCTCTGTGACCATTTCAGGCTGGACATAAGGAGAACTTCTTTACTGTCCGAGCCTCCAAGGTTTGGAATAGACTGCCGCTGGACATGGTTCAAGCACCTACTTTGAACTCCTTCATGAGACATTTGGATGTTTACCTTGCTGGGATCCTAAGATCCCTGCTGACTTCCTGCCACTGGGGCAGGGGGCTGGACTCGAAGATCTTCTGAGGTCCCTTCCAGCCCTAATGTCTATGGAAATCTATAAAACACACCATGAAGCATGGTAGAAAGGCGGGTGGAAGACCAGCCTTCAGGGACGAGTGGAAGAGAGGGTAGAGGGTGAGCTGTAAGTCCCCCCCACTGCCACCACCTAACTGAGATGCAGCCTCTTTCCTCCAGCTAAAAGGGATGAGGCTCTTACAAGTAGCAAGGAGAGGGGAATAGTGCCACTGCCACTGCCTGTGCCCAAGACTGCATCCCCTCCATGCTAACCAGCCAGAACCCACCCCACACTACCACGATGGCAACAACAAGCAGCAGCACCAGCACAGCAGCCTGCTCCATCCCTATTCCAGTTCCCATGCTGAGTCTTCCAATGCCAGAAGAAGAGCAGGTGCTGGATCTGGATCTCAGTGCCTTAGCAAGGGAAATTCTGGGGAAGGAGGGGAAATCACCTGAGTTTGTGCTTGACACCCCTCAAGTTTCCCTTTGAGCCAGGTCTCCTTCCCCAGGAGGCATTTTGGAGCAGGTTGATGTACAGGTGAAGGCAAGCAACTCAGCTGAGTCCGCTCCTCCTCTTGCTGTGCCTCTGCCTGCTGAGGAGGGGGAAAGTGCAGTAGCATCCACAGATGCAACTGCACCCCAGAAACAAATGGGTAGTGTGGTCTGGGATCATTTTGAGCTGGTACTCCCCTGCCTCTCATCCCAGAAAATCTCCACCCCCTCCATTAGTATCCCCAGCAAGCCCAGCCCTTCTTCTCCCATGCCTATTCCCAAAACTCATTCGACCCTCCCTATCTCCTCAAGAAGCAAACTGTCCAATCTAACAGAATTAGGATGAAACATGGAAATTTCTTGGCCACCTGTGAGTTACCCAAAGGTTGCATTAAGGAAACACCTGCCCTGTATGCTCATCCCAGGACAGTCCACAGGCCTTAAGAGACTTGGAGCCAGCTGGAGGCCTACCTCACTCCAGTTCATTTGGACATGGAGTACCTACCCCACTGTGAGCTAGGCACTCAGGGCTGGGGGGGTAGGGAGGCAGCAGTGAAGACAGCACCACCCAGCAGGGGTTTGTCTCAGGAAACTGTTGTTGTCAGCCTAACAGTAATACCTACATAGCACAGTGATGACTGGGGGACCTAGCCCTATCCAAGCACATAGAGACATGTCCTGAATAGTATTTGGTCTCAGAAGACAGATGAGGGAAAATAGCATTAGGGAAAAACAAAGGACAGAGAAGGCAAGTGATTTGCCTATGGCATGGCGAGCAATTATTTTGGGCAGAGGGCTGCTTACTGAGTTTCAGCAAGTCATCGAGGCCCGCGTGACAGGCGGCCCAGGGCAGATTAATATTAATTTTCTAAATTTTTTAGGGGCCCTGCGGGCTGGATAGAATGGCCTGGCAAGCTGCATCTGGCCCCTGGGCCGCATTTTGCCCGCCCTTGGCCTATAGTCACATATAATATTGGAACAGTGCTGGAAAAAGAACCCGAGTCTCCAATGCAATCTAGTATCTGACCACTAGCCACAACATTATGTTTGAGCCTTTCTACCTGTAGACCCACATTTTTATGAGCTATTTATCCTATTTATACCAAGTTAGAATAAACAAGAGTAATTTTTTAATCAAAGCCAATGCTCATGCTATGTTATATATAAATATGATTTTTGGAGCATGTTTGTGAAAACGTAAAGAAAGACACAATAAATACCCCTGGTGGAAACACTACTATATATAACTTACAGGTACCTCAGCATTTCAAAACATCACCTCTGATTAAACATCCGTTAGGTATAAAAGGTTCAATAAATACCATTTATTGAACATAATAGAAGTTATGGCTTCCTGGCCAAGAGCCTAATCTGATGCTAGATTTAAAGTGACAGGTGATAATCTAGAAGTAGAAATGATGTGTTGTTTATTCCATTGCATAAAAAGAATCACCTATTATTATGAGGAAAATTAATACATTGTTTTTAATCGGGTAAATTTTAAATGATTTTTTAGTTAAAGATTTGAATGGAGTGCGGCCACTTTATTCTACCTACATATATAAATCAAATATTTTTATATTTAATATATATTCCAAAACATCCAGTCTGTAGAAATAGATTGCCCTTTACACACGCTTTATTTTTAAAACAGCTTTTCCAAAACATCTTTCAGTGATCCTTCATTCCCACCCCTTATATTTCAACTGGTCACTAGTTTATTATACCAACATGACCTAGTTTCTCTCAAACTTTACCTCAGGAAGTTGTAAAACCGTGATCTTGTTTCAGTTATTAGGAATTCCAAATTGAAAATTAATCTTCCTCCTCAAGTTTTAAGAAGTCCCTGCTATCATGAAAATAAATTTGAAATCAACCTTTCTCATGTCCACCTGCCATCTTTATAAAAGTCAAAACCATATGTGTTTCCTCTTTGAAGTTCAGTTTTGTCCTCTAATGATAGCCTTCACATACCACAATATTGTTCTGTTCGCTCTGACTTTGCTTCAACAAACTGAAACAAAAAATCAACAGCAGCATGACAAATGCTTGTGCAGATGTGTGATGCTGATGTAACAAATGAGTCGAGTCTATGAAGTTACAAGCACAAAATAATGTCAACAAGTTGCAATGATAAAACAGCAGATGAAAAAGGTCCAATATATGTGCAATTTCTGGTTTGAATTAACAAATCAATTTTTTACTAGAATGAAGTGATTCTTGTTACAGAGGAACTATTGTTTATGGGGTTTTCCCCTCAAATTTATGCCATTGCTTTCACATTAGTAATTATGATTAATGAGTTCTGATTCACTTATTTTGTACTAGATATCATGTTTGGTAAGGAAAATGAAAGCAGTTTTTTAGTTTAAGAAACCCAAGTTCTAATTCATGCAAAATGAAGTCATCATTGTTAATAGGCTTGTGGTAAGTCATCCTGCATTTCTGCCCAAGTGAAAGGTATCAAAAGTACACACTTTTTCTGCTCCACTAATCTCAGTTCATGGAATGCCTGACATAAGTAAGGTCATAAGAAATGCAAGATGGTTTCAGTCTCAGTAAAGACTTAACTTAATTATATGTTGCCTATTTTTCTATAATAAAAATTATGGCTATTTTTTTCTTAATGTCTAAACCAGATGGGCAGGAAAAATCAAAGGCTCCCTGCTCCATTTGTCACTCATGAACTGCCAAGCAGAGCACAAAATCCTTGCACATCTATAATCAATCCTTTGTCTTTAAACCAACCACTAAAATCTAATAATTCAAACATCCAATATAAAGTATAAACAGCAAATACTCAATAAACAAAAAGATTTACAATATCAGGAATATGAGGGTGGATCCAGTGCCCATTAATACTTCATTGTAGGAATGTCTACATGTGCTTTTATGCACACCTAAAATTAATGTCTATTTGCCTAATGTACAGTGTTCCACATTCTCAGTTTTTACCGATGCTCACTGATAAATTCCCTGATTTTTTAAGTCATTTGTTTTTTACTGATTTACGTTTTTCAGTTCAAATCCCTGTTAACTGGCACGAGTGGGAATTGCCTGGGCAGGAGCACCCTGTGTCCAGCAGCATCTGGAGTGGGGGGGAGGAAGGTAGAATGATGCAACCCTAGGAAGTTTTGTCATGGGAGGTACAGGCCTAGCCTCTGGGTTGGGGGTGCAAATAGGGTAACAGGAGCAGCCCCTGGGAAGTTCATTCTGCTGTCTGTCCCTTAGCAGCAGCAGTCTGAGCCTGTGCTGCTATGGCAGCATCTTAGTAGCTGTCACTCTAGTGAGGAGAGCCTTGGCAGGTAAGATTCCTCTCCCTCTTTCCTCCGTCTCCCCATCACCCCAGTTCTCCTGTGGCCCTATTCCACCCCACCCCAGGTGCTTAAAGAGCTCTCTATGCCTCTGATGAACAAACCCTACGAGCAGAATCTGGTTCCCAAATTAAAGCCCATTGCAATTTGATTTGTGCTTCACTTATATATTTAAGATTCCAGTATTCCCAATGACACTTGTTATGGGGAACTGGTGGTCTGTGTAAGTTGAGGAAGTTAATCAGAATGGAATAAAAGGCAAATGGAGGTAGGATTTTCATGTCTGATTTCAGTGGCAGAAAACCTTAACTGAGGCTAAGCACAATAAATACAGTGGAAAAAGAATATAGATTTTATTTCATGACATTTTTCATGACATTTAATTCACAAGTTATTTCTTCCCTTTGGGGGGAATCTGATCACTAAGCTAGAGAGCAACACAGAAAACAATGTGACAAATGGATCAAGAATCTAAACTCCTATGGACTGCTGATGTGCCAGGTTTACCTAATTCTGGAGATGTTTAAGTATCACCAAGGAAGTAAAGAAAGTCTTGGAAATCTTATTCGCTAATAAACTTCTCATATGTACCCCACATTCTTACAAGACTCCCAATGATCTTCCACAAGTGGTGTCTGGTACCAATTTTCAAAAGAAAAACGTTTCTTACTGTCCCAGTCATAGACTCTGCATTGTGGTTGACAAAAGAGTACCAAAAACCAGAATAAGCACATGACAGGTCTGCTCTGAGGCTTTTTTTCCTATGCATCCTCATGAGTAGAATAAACTGTCTTTGTCTGTAAAGACTGACACTATTACAAGGTGTCAACACTTGAGGTGTGGCTTTACCAGTGCTATCACACACTTGGGATGGCAGACCAAACCAACCAATCCCAAAAACAATAATAGACAAAGTAAGGCAATGCTACCACATATAAATGAAACAGTGAAGATAACCTCCAACTGCATGCATCAGAAAGAGATAGATTAATCTGGTATAGGGAACCAGGCTCAGAGCCAGATATTCAAGTGTGCCACACACACAGTTGGAGCCAGATTTCCAAAAGGGCTCAGTCACCATGTAAGCACTAAAGTTAGGATCAGATTTCCAAAGCACCAAACCAAACAGCCTGATTGAAATGCTAATGACAAGATTTTCAAACAAGAGTTCTGCATACAAGGTTTTGGACATTTTGAAACTCTGGTCATTCATTTTGGGAGTTGACCTCTTTTAAAATCTACTCCTTAAGAGCTTTCTTTTTAGAGGAATGGGTTTCTCATCAAGGTCAACTAATACTGGGAGTCATCAGTAGGGCTACGTGAAATTTTGCCGGGTGTTTCATTTCAAAGCTGTTTCGACACGTTTTGAGCTTGAAACAGTGAAATCAAAATTAAACAAAGGCTTCAAAACAGCTTTGAAATGAAACGAAGGCACTCAAAAAGTTTCAAAATGTTTCAAGTTTCAAAGCCAAATCTGCGCACAGGATGACAGCATGCTGTCGCTGCTGGCTGGTGCTAGCAGCAGCAGCAGCCTTCCCGGTGCTTGGCACAGGCTGCTACCAACGCCAGTCCCAGGTGGCAGCAGCAGCCTCCTCTCATCCGACATGCAGATCTGGGAGCCCACACCCCTAGGAGGAATCCAGCACATCCCTGCAGCCCTCCCAGGAGTGCAGGCTCCCAGATCTGTGTGCCAGATGACAGGAGACTGCCGGCAAGTGTCATGAGTTTTGCTTTGAACAGTCTGAGGTGAAGTTTCCCAGAAACATCTGCACCTATCTCCTTGAAACTTTGTTCGTGCCCTCAAAAGGGGCTACCATATCTACAATCTTCATCTGAATCAGGCAAGAAATGACAAAGTTTTAGGCATTTTTCATGATTCCCCATTATAGGCTATGGGTGAAAGGTCAAAACTTATCAAAACAGTTTAAATGAAACAAAATAGAAATGAAAAGAAATGATGAAAGAAACACTGTCCCTTCAAAACAGAAGTCAAAATGAAACGGTGCTGTTTCAGACAGCCCTAGTTATCAGTACATCTGAAAATTAGAGCAAAAAGATATGAACCTACAAGCTACTGACATTTTAATCCTGCTTTGCTGGAATACTGCTACTGACTTCAGTGTAGGGAGGCTCATCTTCTCAGTGCCCCAACTTCAACAGATGCTGGTGGGGGTGATGGCAGCTAATAGCTTATATATTTTGGTTTGCTTTTTAGGTTAAGCCAGTACTATTTCAGGGAACATAAAACATGGAAAACCTTCTTGAGGTCTGGCAGAAATTACAAATGTTTCCAAATACAGAATCTACAGAGCACTTTGGTTAACACATTGGGTGCAGACATAAGTGACAATTTCCCCCTGATCTAGCCACAAAAAGCAGTTTACAGCTGTGACCAAACACAAACCCATGGCTGCAAACAGCTTCAAAAATGGCCAGTTGGGTGAAAATCTGACCCCTCATTGCATGAGGTATCAGATAAAGATGTTACAAAATGTAGCATCTTTTGTAACTTGTGTGTGCGGAACTCCCAGCCTGCAGCTGTTTTCAGAATGGGAGGGGTGAAAGGGAGCCGAGGGAGTTAGTCTGAGGGTTTTCAACCCCCCATGAGGGTGGAGTGGGTGTATTACAGCACCCTCCCACCCCCTATCCCCCTCCTGAGGTAGGATGCTTCAAGTCACCCACTGCACCCTTCATCACCAGCTGGGGAGCACCAAGAATGAACTCCCTCCACTGCCTTTCCCCCCTCCCATTCTGAAAACAGTGAGCACTGGCAGGCAGCCCTGGCCATTGCTATGGGAACCTGCCTGCAGATTCCCAACCCAAGCTAGATTTCCCTCCCCTGGAACCAACAGGGAACTTCTGTTTGGTTTGAGGTAATGTTGCAACTCCAAATGCTTTGTAAAAATAATTTTGAGTTGTAGCTGGGAGCTGCACTTCTGTCTGCACCCATTGAGGATTCCAAATAAGCCCAAGTTACAAACTTTTTAAACAAGGGTTTTTGACATTGATACCTCCATAATGGAAATAGGCATCAGTTATGCTGTAATTTCATTACTTGCTTGCATTAAGTTACAGCCATCCAACTACCATCCTAGAGCTGATCTTGGCTACGCACTGGGAAAAAGAGATGCTTCACTTCCTGGGGAGACAATGAGAAAAAAGGAAGAGGAGAAAGGAAGACATGTGATCTGCCCAAATCATGTAATTATCTCCATCCTTGTGTACAAATAGAATGGAGGGGAGTGTGTTCCCCACAGCAAAAGATTGCTTGGGAGGAAATATCTCTAAGTGAAAGCTAGTTACTTCTCACATCTGATTATAAAAGAAGGATGAAGATTCAGAAAAAGTAAGGGAATGTTTGTGTTCCAGAAGTGTGCAATAAACTTCAGAACTGAAAGCAAATATCCCAAGGCTACAGTATTATCTGAAATTTTACTTTAAATTCATAGGACAAATGTTTATATTTTTACATATACTAATCCAAGTTGCTGTAAGGAATGTCTGTTTTATATCCAATTAACCCAGTAACTCTTTTTCCAGGCAAAATTTAGTGGAAGGGAAAACATAGCATGTTTGTTGTCAATAAAGACAAACAATCCAGTGAGACATCTTTGTAAACCCCCCCCATAAAATCTGAAAATGTCGTTTTTAATATATACTTTCAGAAGCTCTCAGAGTTCAGCTAATTTCCTGCACATTTCAGAGGATACTTTAAATTTATAACTAGTCGGAATTAATAGTTGTGTTAATAAAAAAAAATTAAATAGGAAACTTATAGGACCAAAATGCAGTTACTAAAAAACAATGGACACAGCAATATAGAAAGCTATGATGGCTTTCCTTTTGTAACATTCACCTTGGTTAAAAATCTGCACCAATTAAAACAAAAAATCTCTACTTTTGTTTGACCTTTGAAAGAAGGCACATTGCAAAACAACCCTTTTATACAGCTTATTTTTAATGCTTTTTTGACGTTTTTCTTGTTTCCTATTTCTTGTGACTAAATCATAAACTAACTATAAAAAACAATAGTCAACTGTAACAACAAAACTGATATTGAACCCTAGTGACACAGCTACTCCCTTGCCATTTGACTACAGGTAACTTAATTTTCTTATTTTTCCCTCTACTTCTGAACAGCACAATATTTAAAGAGTCTGACCACCAATAACGCCATTCTAATTCCATGTGCCATATTTTTTGCATATACCATACCCCCAAATATAATATGCACCCTATTTTTGCAAGGCCCCAAGAAGAAGAAAAAATCTTACCATGTAGTATAGGTAAGTAGCAGAGGTCTGGGGTCTCCAGAGTTGGGGGCTGAGAAGCACGTGCTGGGGCTGGGGGCTGCATGAGAGGGGCCTATCCAAAATGCTGGCACTGGAACTACATAGCTTGGTGGGGTTCAATCCAGCATATCAGTACTTGAGGCTATGAAGTGGACTTGATCCAGCATGCAGGTTCCAGCTGTGTGCTGGCTCTGACCCTACAAATTGGCTCTGGCACCCATGCTGGCAGTGCTACAGCCATGATCATCCCCATGCAATGTCTCGATTTGGTGCAAGGTTGGGGAGGGGAGGCTTCCCAATGGTCCAGACATTCACAGCCAGTGGAAAAGGAAAGGAGGGAGAAATTTCTAGTGCCACAGAAATTAATACTATCACTGCTCCACCTCCCACCTCCTACCCCAGATTTCTGGGCCTGCAAGGAGCCCTTTTCCTTGCATATAATGCATACTCCAATTTTCTCCAGATTGTTTTGGAGTTAAAGGTGCATGTTATATGTGAAATAATATGGTATCTATTGATTTTATGTCATGTAGGGCTGGAGCAAGCTGGTGCTCACTGCACTCTGGAAATGGCACTTCAGAACCCTGGGAATAAATAGACACAGTCACAATTCTTTTCCTGTTTCCTCTTGCTCCTGGATGAAGGTAACTGGAAGTCTTTTCAGGATGCATAATGCCCTTTTCAGGGTGTAAGCTTTTACCTTGTATTTTGCCAGTTCTGCTGGTCAACACACTGGAACATAAAACTAAGGTTCAACCTCATTTTTCAAAGTATTGACATCAGAATCAGACACATTCCTCCAGTTATGTTCTCACTAATGCTATATGCAGAATTACAGTCATTTCTGTTACTCTTGCATGCCATTTCCTTGCTGAAACATTCAAGAATTGCCTTAGTCTTCTTCACACAGGGAATTCTATATGCGGGGGAAGGCTGGGTGAAGCATGCTTTCGTTGGAAAACAGATTTGTTGCCCACTCCCAGAACCTGCCGCCCAGATGGCAATGGGGAATATGGGGAAATAGAACATCTAAGCATGGGTATGCCTGTATCGCCTCCACAGCAATCTCAAGACTACTGCCAACAAACAAGCCCTGCCCATTCCTTCCTGCTCCTCACATGGTTAGCCTAAAACTGGAGTCCTTTGTGCAGATCAGTACCCTGAGGAGAATTCTAGAGACCGAGATCCAGAGAGTATCCCTGAGCATGTACCAAAAAGTGACCATATTATGTATGTTGGAAAACAGAACATGGAGGGAAGCAAGTGGGCAGGGTTTCTTGACTCCCATACCATTATACAGAACACCACATGTCCCCTGTCCAGCCGTGATAGAACCAGGAAGAGTCTATCCCTTTCATTGATTTTTTTGCAGCTACAAGGCAAGTAGGGTGATTTTTTTAAAGGGTTTTCATTGAGGGTTTGCATGACCTGACAGAAAATACCAGAGGTTTGCACACAAGGTGTTTTGAGGGCAAGGGCAGATCTAAGATTTTGAAAAGGTGTGCATGGGGGGGGGATACAGATGGTGTGGCACATCATCACATATAAGACAACACAAATTTTTCTCCAATAAAAGAGAAACTAAAAGCTTTACTAATATGTTAGGGGGCTAGCACTATATTATTCAGTTTAATATCAAACCACAAACAAATACAACTATTGGAATGTGCACTAATTTGCTAAATTATAAAGTTTGAAAAGACACAACAAAGATTGTCACAATACAGGTAGTCAAAAGATATTTTCTCATTAGTCCTGTAGTCATTATAGTTAAATGTACACCTCTTATTCAGATTCATAAAACAAAATCTAGCCTTCTTGAGTGTCTGGACAGCATGTCCAATCCTTTACTATCAGTCATGTCTACACTTGAATTAATATTACCACACCTGAGTTAAAGATTTTAGCTAGGGATAAAAACAGTCTTCAGGGCTGTGAAATAGAAGAGAGGCAGCTAACAGAAAGCAAAATTGTAGAAGAATGGATAGTTTGAATAATGAAACATTAAGACCATTAAAAAGAACAGAGAATCAGTTAACACCTGTGGAGTGGATAAAGATTAGCCTCTAGGAGGGAAATGACAATGAGCCATGAAGCCAATTGACTGTCTCAGCATTGCCTAAATGGAAATGCTGCTGCCCTCCCAAGCAATTGGTTTTAATGTATGCGTAGAACACGACGTGCACCTATACTGCACCCTCCTGGATATGCCCCTGGCTGAGGCTGTTTTTTGGCAAAGGTACAAACTAGAGTATTCTGCAGCAGGGAGAGGGTAAACTGGGGCTCTTTTCCATTTCAGTCACAACTGTAAAAAATATTCCAGATTGCTTACAAAGTCTTAAAAACGAGGCTCTGCCAGTCTTATTGAACAATAGAGCTGTGTGAAATTTTGCCAGCCATTTCGTTCCAACACTGTTTCGACCAATTTTGAGCTCAAAACAGCAAAATCAGAATGAAACAAAGGCCCTCGAAATAGCCTCGAAACAAAACAAGGATGGTCGAAACGTTTCAAAAGTTGAAACATTGCAACCATAGGCTGGGGATGGAAAGTCAGTCTATAGTCAGCCTCCTGCCCTGGTGCGATGTAGCGTAGGGGATGTGTAAAGTCAAAATGTTTTGACCATAAGCTGGGGATTATGTAGTGCGGGGGATGGGGTAGCAACCCAGCTCGGCTGCCTCCTACCCCCAGTGCATTGTATCACAGGGGACCGGGAAGCAACCCAGCTGGGATGCTTTCCACCCCCATCGTGTTGTAGTGACCCCCAGCGAAACTCAAAATGGCATCAAAACAGCCTTTCTTTTTTGACAGAATGGAACAGCTGTTTTGAGTCTAAATGCAATTCGATATGAAACACTGTTCCATCGAACCATCGAAACTCAAGGCGAAACAGAATGGTGCCATTTTGCACAGTCCTACTGAACAAAGTCCTTCCCAATTGCTATTAGAGTCATCAGACTATGCAGTGCCTGACTCCTTGTGATGAGACCTGATGAAGAATGTCTTGCATTCGAAAACTTGTGTAACTTTATCCCAACTACACATTTGGTCCAATAAAAGATAACACATTAAGAAATCCTTGCCTGTCAGAATTATAAAAGAAACAATGCAACTCCTTCCAAGATGTTATAAAGCAGTACTGAAATCCTTGAATGCATAAGCAGTAGAATGGCAAGGTTCTTTGGATAGCCATAATATCATTTATTAGACCAATTAAATAGTTGAAATAAAGTTATTTGCAAGCATTCCAGCACAAACACCCTTGTTCAGGCATTGGGAGATTCTGTTGCTGTTATGTGTTCTTTGAGGTAGAAAAGAAGCTAAAGTAAACAAGAAGTCTGTGAAAATGCAAATGAGTGGCAATTTGGAAGACAATGAGTCAAGATAGGAGGTGAGGGCAGGGAGGGAAATGTGTGAAGGAATGTTAGTGGTCAGCTTGAGGCAGGTTACCAGGTGTGTCAGATGTCAGGCAGGTTGTAATGTGTCATAAATTCAATGTCTATATTAAGTCCATGATTTTTTGTATCCAGTAGATTGATGAAGTGAAGTTTATAGGCTTGTCTATGAAAGGTGTTTTGTAAGTTTCCTTTGAGGATTAGAACTGAGAAACTGGAGAGAGAGTGGTTGTCTTCTGAGAAGTGGGCACCCACAGGTAATTGGATATCTTGGTCTTTGATAGATTTTCATAGTGCATTCATTCTGGTGTGCAATTATTGTTTGGTTTCTACTACATATTTTCCATCATTCCATGCATTTGATGCATTGGATGAGATATATTACATTTCTTGAAGTGCAGGTGTAAGATCCAGGAATGGTGATGGTTCTGTTCTGGGGTATAATTACTGTGGGACTGATGGATGTATGTTGGCAGGTTTTACATTTCTTGTCCTGGCATGGTCTGGATCAGGGATGTGCAAAATGGTGGATCTGGCCAGCAGCCAGAGTCCATTTCCCAGCAGCCCCTGACCACATGGCTAGGGCCAGTCTCCATAGAGACCCCAGCCACAGCTGCACTGTGATAGCTCAAGGCTGGGGTTGCCATGAAAACTGTCCCCATCCATGTTGGCAAGGCATGCAGCAGGGAGCCACTGGGATCTTGCGGTGGGGGCAGCTTTGTTCAGCACCAGGGCACAGTTGTGATCTACAGCCTGCACAATCTAGGCAGGGGTGTACAGGAAGCAGATCGCAGCTCTGCCTCAGCTCCAGACTAGGCTGTCAGCATTGCAAGGAGCCACAGCAGAGCTGCAATCTGTAGCCTGAGTGCTCTGGGCAGGGCTCTACCCTGGCTCCATTCAGTAGTGACAGCCAGGTCCAGAGCAGGGGAACAGCTCTGATCCACTGAAGATTATAACTCTGCCCTGGTCCTGGACCAAGCTGCCCCAACCACAAGATCCCAGAGGCTCTGGAGCAACCCCCTGCCCTGCCTTGCCATGAACCCTGCCAGTGGGCTAGGGCTGGTCTCCATGGCAACTCCAGCCTTACACTATCACAGTGCAGCTGTGGCTGGGGCCTCCATGGAGACCAGCCCCAGCCATGCAGGCAGGGGCTGGTGGCAAATTGAGTCCACTGCCAGCCAGATCTGGCCTGTGGGTCAGTCTTTGCCCACCCCGGTGCAGGTAGGCAATAGCCTCCTTCATAGCTAGCATCTAATGGAGGCTGTTGCCTAAGAAAGCTCATGTCTCTCTAAACCAGTTACTTTCTAAGGTGCTACCATGCCCTACCTGCTGCATGACTTCAGACTGACATAGCTAAGCATCTCTCTGCACATCTTCAAGAACCAAAACATTTTATTGTACAATAATCTGGAAGAGCATAAGAAAATAGTGCTGGTGGCAGCCTGAAGCAACTGAGGCAGTCCTGGAAATGGAGATTAGTGGGCAGAGTGTAGATGAGAAGGTCAAAGAAGCACGATAAGTGCAATTTGGTTACATGGCTTCCAACTCTACATCCACTTCATCCATATCTATTTTCAAATCTCTTGACAAGCCACCATTTCCCAGAGGCTTCATGAAAACTTTGGAAATGTTATCTATCTGATGCTTCTCTTTTTTTTTTTTTTATTTTAATATACTGCAACTGCTTTTTATATGCATAGGTTATGGAGCAACTAAAATTCAAATTAACATTTTCCATGGCACATCCAGCATATCGAAACAGCCAAATGGATTTCACAAGACATTTCGGATTTAACATAGACCTTTGCTTTTATTATATATCCTGATGTTCATATCCTGTGCTGGAAGCTTTATCTATATGTTAATATTTACAACATACTGACAATAATGCACACAACTACCTAGGTGAAATTCCATTGGATTGGATTGTTAATGTCCTACATTGGGATGAGACATTTTGGTGCTTTGGTTTGCTATGTCAGTATTTCCTTTGTTTAAAAGGTGAGAGCCAAGTTTAAATTCTAAATGGGTCTGCTTCGAATGCCTATTGAATTGCACACATTTTCTGCATATGTTTATTGCATCTTTCATAACTACTGTAAAATCATTTTGCCTTACATTATAATGCAATTACAAGCTGGACATCTGCCACATTTATCCAGCTCTGGGTTTCTCAAATTTTGTCCCAGACAGACTGCCTCCCTGAAGGTAATTTGGGTATCTCCCAAGAGATTTCTTTCTTTTTTTTTTAAAGGGAGTGGTGGGAAAAATCTTTCCCTAAAAAATTAAAGAAAATAGAAAAAGTGATACATTTCAGAAACATATGTTAAACATTTAGTAGGGGGCACAGAGATATCCTTATTTAGTGACACTGTAAAAGAAACGTTACCGTTATCCATGGGCTCTGACCCAAGTTCATTTAATGGCACGGTGACCCAGTTCCCAATCCCAACAATCATACCTCCTGCCATGCTACACATATATGGCAAGATGCACAATTTTGGGATTCAGGTTCAAATCCCAGTCGTGCCACTTGCAAGTAAAGGGGGAGCCTGGGATCATGATCTCTGGTTCCACCCGCACTGACAAGTTGAAAACCAGATGCCTGGTGCACCTGTGTGCTCCCAGGCCTGGGACTAAAAATCAGCTGATTATTGGTCCCAGCTTTAGGACTACACCACAGTGGGAATCAGCTGAAGACCCTGGTATGGTGACAGGGCTGGGGGAACTATCAATCAAGTTCTACCATGCAGTCAGTATCAGGCTTCATGGTGAGGGAAGGTGCCACACAGTCAATTTAAGGAATGATGGAAACCAGAGACAAAATTATTATACATATTTTGTGAAAACATCCAAAAATTATTTGACATGTTGTGGCACCACTGATTGCCTCAATGTGTGACTGGGTTACTATTTAAGTCATAATTAACAAGTTAATCATGCCTTCAGTGTAACATCTGCCAGGGTCCACATGACACTCATAACTATTAGTAAAAAAGTGAATATTTACCATTTTTGGGTTCTGTTCTCTATGCTCTCCTATGCTCCCCATTGCTTTGGCAATGTATGAGTTTCTTCAGAAGCTGCTTCTGAGCCAATAAAGACATCCCTCTGCATAAGCACAGAGCAAATCAGCTCCTGCCCTCCTCATGTACAGCTTCATAGAAACATAGCAGGGATAGAGATAAATGTCAGACAGAGATTCTGGGCAATATTTTTTGTGATCGGGGTTCCTATGACTAATTATAAAGGGAAAAACTTCAACTCAGAGTTTTCCACATGTATTTTTCTCTCCTGCCATGACTTGATGGTAGTTAGTTCCAAAAATATCCCATATAACACACTGACCACTTGATTCTTAATTACAGTTGAAATTGATCTTCTTATGCTTTTATTGGCCATATGTCTCTGTCTGAGGATAGGAACATAATCTCCTGGAGCACCCCAAAATATGGTTCTTAAATAACACATACATTTCAAGACACTAGGTCCTTCATGGCAAATCCACAGAACACAACATGAAACTAATTACTAATAAGTCTCTTGTCAAAGTGGGGTTTCAGGCATCTGCCCCTCCCCCTTTGCTTTGCAGAACAACTTCACACAGTCTCTTTTTAATCTGGCCAACTGGCCAGTATTCAAATCAATGAAAAAAGTCTCTGATTAGAGTCAGTCTACCTGGTTCTGGGGATCAACAGCACAATCTGCAGCCACGTTTTTCCTCCAGTCTCTCTCCGGTTCCTCTCAAGCCTCCACACAAACTCTGCTGCATTGCCCCCATCTTGGTGCCACAGATCTCTCTGTTCCCCTTCTGGGGGTTGTCTTGATGCACTCTTCCACTTTAAAGCCAGTCATTTTCAATTACTAATTTTCAAGTTTCTGGGTGCAGCAGATGTTCCTGGCACCAGCTGATGATGTCATCAACTCTGGCATCTCGCCACCACTTGGGTAAGTTTCTTTTCCTTTAACTGTTTACAGTAACAAGGCTACGGCCTCCCTGTTACAATTTTAAATCTGTAAGTAGCCTAGGATGGGCTGCTGTAATTTCAAGCAGCTAGAGGCTGTTCTGGCCCCAGAATCATGAGCATTCAGGTTCCTTAGAGATGCAGCACAGTGGAATCCTTGGATCTTAATTAAGAACAGCTACTTTAGTATCTAGAGCATAGTTATACATTACACTTAGACCAGAGTAAATTTGTGGAATGTTAAGTGGTATTAAAAAGTTAGAAGGTGCCATGACACATGAAGCTTTAATATAATTTCTTGCCTACAAAACTCTGACTGGCCACTAGAGGATGAGCAGGGGTGTGGCTAGAAGCCAGGACACCTGGGCTCTATCCCTGCTTTGGGCATGAGGGCAGATGCGTTGAAGTGGTGTATCCTCAGATGCTGGACAACTCAATTTACTTCTTTTATTTCTATGGAACAGACTGAAGTTACCCTAACAAGCTAGTTAGCACAGTTGAGTTAACCCTTGCCTGAAGTGTCATAACTTTGAAACTCTCAAAGGATACTTAGCACAAGATAATGAGCTTTAATGTGCAGATGCTTGCATTCTAAGTGCCCTTAGGATACTTTAAATATAACCAGGGACAGATTAATGCACGGGCCCAGGGGACCTGGCCAATCAGGGGCCCCCTGGGGTACCTTGGGCAGCACGGCCCAGGTGGGCATCCTGGCCATGGGCATCTGGGACAGGCAGCATATGCCTCCTCCCCTCTGGCTGGGCCAGAGCTTAGGGTTAGGGGAGGACATGGGGCTCCCTGCAGGCAGGGGTGTCTACCCAGGTCTCTCTGCTGCCTATATATATAAGGTAATTATTTGGGACTGTATACACGTCAGCACAGAAGGGATCACTGTATACATAACTTGATAATGGTTACACTAATTCTTGCCATTATGTTTGCTTGGGCTATACTTCTGTAATCAGGAGGAAAATCAGGAATGGAAGGCTTAAGCTTTATATATGAGTCCCAAATAATTACCTTACAATCCCAAACACATATGTAGGTATCAGTTGAACACAATGTATTATTGATATATTTACAATAAAGCAATTAGGAAGCTTATCAGTGCCTCAATTATTATAATAAAATAATTGTAATAAATTTCTAAATACCTATAAAAATTGGAGTTTGACTTTGTTTTATCATGGAAACTCAGAGCTCTTCCTTCCCCTTCACTCACCAGGACTTGGGTCCAACTGCAGTCCCCCTGCTGATCTGTGGTGCTGAGCAGTGCTAATATGCTGGTGCTCTACCCCTACCCCTACCCATGCCATTACCCGTCATTGCCAAGCCACAGGCTCCACCCCCAATCCTGCTGGTGCCCCTCACACCTGACCCACAGCCCCCTGACCCTAACTGGTGCCCCTCACTCCTGACCCACTGCCCCCTGCCCCCAGGATCCAACCCCACAGTGTGCAAGGATGGGGGTGGATGCGTGGGGAACAGGGTGGGTGTGGAGAAGGAGGGATTTAAGCAGAGGCAACACATGGGGGAGTACAAGCAACGCAGTGGGGGGTAGGGGGACACATGATCCCTCAGATTTCTGCACTCAAAGAAGGGTGCAGGGTTGCAGCCTGGCCCGACCAGCTCTGGGCAGGAGCTGCCTCCACAGCCCAGTAGCCAGGAGTCAGCACGGAAGGGATCACTGAACTGCCCTGGCTGCCAAGGGGAGGTGCAGCAACGGTGGCGGCAGCAGCAGCAGCAGCAGCAGCAGCATGGAGCTGTGCCCTGCAATGCTGCTGGATAGGCAGAGGACACTTCACCTTGGCAGCCATGGTGGTGCAACACTTCTTTCCACCTGCTGGGCCACAAAGGTGGCTCCTGCTCAGAGCTGGCCCAGCCTAGCTGCAGCCCCACACCCCACTGTGGGGACAGAATTCTGCGTGAGGCAAGTGCCCCCCCACTCCCTGGCCCATCATCTGTGCCCCCCAACACATTGCCTGTGCTCCCCTACCTGTTTCCCCCTGCTGCATTGCCTGTGCCCCTCTGCTCCTCTGCCCTAATGGACTTACCTGGAAGGGGCTGCAGGAGCTGATATCTACCTCACTGCCTGGCTGCCATGTGCATGTGTGCATATGGCACTTCCTGCCCCCTGAGTCCTGCTTCCCCCAGCCCCAAGCAGCCCCTTGCCAGCCTGCAAGGGGAAACCCACAGTTTCCATGGCTTTTCTCCTTTCAAGACAGAAATCGTTTTTCTGTGTTTTTCCACCGCAAATGGAAAACCTGGATCCCTACCTTCAGTTAGACTGGTATAAGCATAATGCCTGTTATATTATACATTCAGTTAGACTGGTATAAGCATAATGCCTGTACCTGGCCATAGAAAGGACACCTATGATCAATTCTTGCAACACTTTGCATTCAGTCTAGGTGGCAGGCCATTGAAGTATTTGCTACACTTGACCTTCTTTGACTTAGCCAGCAAAATCACTGCCCAAGGTAGTATGGCTGTGAAAACATCTTTCAGAGAGATTTAAGCTGTCACTGAGACAGCACAAAGTTTCATTTTGTGTGACGCTTACATCTTATGACATCTCTGTGTTTTCAGGGCTTTCTTTCATGATTCAACAAGTCATCTTTTTTAAGGTAGAAAATGTAAACATACATTATAGTTTTGGAGAAACTTCCTTGGCATTTCCTTTCTGCTTTTTACACTGTGGCCACACCTAAATATGCCAAACACAAGACTGGTTCCAACAAAGCGACCTTGCAAACGCTCAAGAGAAACTATCAACAATGCCATTGTCTTTCAAAAGTGTTCAAAAAGAGAGTTGACATTTGACACAACAGGGTAAGCCCAACAAAGTATTCTGAAGATTACTCTTTCCTGCTTTTATAATCCACTAACTTCTTGTTGTTAGTTTTTAATCCGGTATCATGTCTAGACTGTTTCATCTGTACCTCCAGCATCGCTTTGGGAAAAGTAAAATCTTATCTTCACATGCTTCTATAACCTTCAGCAAACATCCTACAGGCAAAAAGAATAAATAGCACACCGTGTTTTCTCTTTGGAGCTTTGATTTCTTGTGTTCCTAGGTCCCATGGTAAATTGTTACATATATTAAAACTGACAACAAAAAGCGTGCTTAATAGTCTTTTATAAAGCAGCTATACAACAATCTGCTCTCCCTTTAAGACGCATCTGAAACAAATAATAGCAATTGCTTTCTAACAGTTGTTGAAAAAATATTAAAGATGTATAACTTGATAATGGTTACACTAATTCTTGCCATTATGTTTGCTTGGGCTATACTTCTGTAATCAGAAGGAAAATCAGGAATGGAAGGCTTAAGCTTTATATACGAGTCCCAAATAATTACCTTACAAAGTGAACATTTTTATAGTATAAATTCCATTTAACCTTCATATAGAAATGTATTCTGGTTACTTTGTCAAATCTAGAACACTGAAACAATACAGTGCTTGTTACTGTGAAAGAATTAGCAAGTTATACAACCAGTTAAAATTTCTCTCTTCAGTCCCAATTAAGGGAAGCCCTTGAGCACATGCTTATGTCAGTCACTATTGAGAGGAGCTGCTAAGGATGTGCTGAACTTGAAAGACTTCATGAAGTATAGCTTCAGTGGGATTTAAGCACATGCTTTAAATTCAACACATGCTTGTGCACTATCCTAAGAATGAAGGTTTTCCTGAATGGGGGCCTTTTACCTCATTATTATCAGTACAGAAAATGAAAATGAAATTGTTGGAGTCTATGTAGGAAGATACGTTTGCTAGTATCCATGTTTTAAAAATGATGGTGATAAGCAGAAGACAGAAAAGAGAACTAGCATAAGTATAACTTAAAAATATGAAGTTTAATGACAGGCCTATCACAATCAATTGAGCTTACTGAAAAGAAAGTTGAGATATCTGGATAAGCATCCACATGGAAAAAAGTATCTGATAGTACAGGTCTCTTTAACAGAGATAACAATGGTCTGAGATAAGAGTGTGGAGGCAGAATGCATGTATTATATGTATTTAGTTATGAGTATTATCATTCCAATAGATGGAATGGTGGTAATCCAGGTTAAGATGGAAAACTAGGTCATAACTGGATTAATTCTCACAAGAAATCAGAATAGTTCTTTTATGGACGACAACAACAAGCATTTAAACTTTCTTCTTTCTGTGTTATTAGCTAGATAAACACAGAAGTGTTCCTGTATTTACTCACATAAAACATGCAAACCTTTCCCAAAAAATAGCCTTCCAGAATTGGTATGTGTATCTTAAACCGGGAAGCTGATCTTTCTGCCCAAAATAGAAATGTGGAAATGTGCAATGTGCTGCTACTTTTCTTTCTCTGCCCCTCAGCCATCAGCATGGAGGGAGGGAGGGGCAGAGTTCAGTAGGAGGTACGGTCTTTACCCTTTCACAGCCACTGCAACATTGGAAGTAGTGTTTGCCTGAGCAGGGAAGAACTGCCAATTAGACAATGGCTATAAAAGGGTTAAAATGGTAGCTTTTGCCTAAATAGGAAAGGGAAGGTGAGCGAGCTAAAGATTAGGCTGTCCCTGCTTCACGTGGCTACAACTCTGAAAAGATCATTTTTTTCCCTTCACTTATCTTCCCCAAAGGTGTCTGTCTAATTTTGGGACATGTGTATGCCAAAAAATATGGTACTTACATAATTCATTGTAGGGGATCTCTCATTTTCTGAGATATTTGTAGCTATTACATAGGAAAAAATTCTTTCCTAACATTTATAGATGTTATCCAACATAAAATATATTGAGCCAGATTATACCACACTGTTTATAACAGAATTGTTGGAAAAGTAAGGTACTATGCAATCTATGGATAGCAAAAGCACATAAATACTAAACTAAGTATAATTTCTGCATTTTTTTTTCATGCAGATAGGTACACTCACACAGACTAGATTTTTCTGAATTGTACCTCGTGCTTGGATTGTTTAAGTAATTATGTTTCTTATAAAATTTAACATATATCTTGACATGGAGGTAAGGAAATCCTCCCACAGGTAAGGCAAATCCTGTATATTTCTTTGGTAGCAACAAAATATTAAGTACTTTAATTAATAGACTATTTACTACATTATATACAAAATTAGGGCTAAATTTCTGTTCATTTTACTCACACGAGTAGTTCTATGGACTTCAAACAGGTGTATCTGTGTGAGACCTGCAACATTTAGGCTATTATAAATTTAGAATTCTTCCATAATGATATACACTTCTTGGAGATAACTAATATCACATTCAAGATGTGCTTTATATTTTACTTTCATTTTGTTATGAATGGTACATAATGTTCAGTTGGGAGCCAACTATACTTGTTCTCAGCTTAACTGAATACGTGAATGGAATGAATTGCCTTTTAAGTTCATAGTCTAAAATTGTACATTTGCTGACAATTAATATGAATATAAATTAAACTTGTCCGTCCAGGTTCAATCCAAAAAGTCTCCCAATTTCAAACTATTTGCATGTAAGCAAAGCCCTGTTAAGAAAAGATAGCTCAGCCCTGTAAAGATTTCTTATAAAAACAGACTACTTAGAAATATGTTAATTTTTTAAGAGTTTGTGCAATTCTCACTCACTCTGATGTATACTGTCCTACAAGCTGTTCTAATGAATTCAGTGGGATGACGCATGGAAGTATTCATAAAGATGAATAAGAGTTGTGCTATGTATCCCTTAAATTAAAACAGATACAACTGGGGTGGAATTAGTCATCCTCCTGTAATTCATAAGTTTACCTTTGAATGTTATAAATTGAAAAGGAGGACAAACATTCTTTCTGGCATTCCATAGATTCTCCTATCCAGGACACCATAAAACAATAGCAAATACTCTCTGTTAAGCATTCTGGTTTTCAGCTAAAAATGCACTTAACAGTTTTATTCCAGTAAGTGGTGCATACAAAGATAGAAAAATGCAACTGGGTATATTACACAATTTTCTAACTGGCTATAAAAATGAAGGATAGCATACAGCACTTACAAATCTAGGATGGAGATTAGGATGGAAGCACTCTTGGACAGACCTCAAAAGACAGGTCTCAACATACTAGAAAATCAACACATCATTGACTAAAAAAATCTGGTAACAATTAATAGTTCATTCTCAAGTCATCAGGAAGGGATGAGCAAAAAAGAAACTAAAGTGGGTTGAAATAGAGATTACATTAAATAAAAAGAAGTATAAATGATTCACTTCTATTAAAAAGCCGAATCAAGTGCATAAATATAGAATGGGAGGTACTGGTTAAATATTTGTGCCACACAGAAAGGACTAAAGTTTTTTTTGGGGGGGTGCTAATAAATCTAGTGAAAGTAACCCTCCAAAGGAGGCAAAGGATCTACTGGGTATATTAATTTACTGGGTTTAACTTTACAAAGAAAGAGAGGAGAGATGGGGCAATCATCAGCTTTCAGTAAGCCACAAGCTTAAATCTTGCTCAGTTTTAGGCATCATCTTTCCAAAAAGACAGATGAATTGGAGGGAATTTAGAGTGGAGTAGTTAAAATTGTGCACATTTTTAAAGTTAAGACCTCTAAAATTAGGGAAAAAATAAGGAGAATATTTAGGCAAACAAGCTACTCAATGGCAGGTTTGGGTGCTATTTGAGTCCAGATGAAATTCCCATCTGTTATGGAAGACTCTTACAGCAGACTGAGGGTCCTTGGCATCCTTTCATCTGCGAGAGATGATTGATATTGCAGCCTATGACATAAATGGTTTGCAGTGTCTCATGTAACTGAATAGTCCAATCTGAGATTTGCATGATCTGTGACAAGTAGTTGCAAGTGTATCTGTCATAGTTGGCTGATTTAGGAACTGCTTGCTTCCTACAGACTCTTTTCTCTTCAAGCTGTTGGAGCCAATTTTTGTTGTAGACTTTGATGCCCCAATGCAGATGATGACACCACTTGTTCCAATCACTTGCCAAGGTTTCCCATTGGTCAGGATCAATTCCAAATGCCTTCATATCTCACTTGCACACATCTTTGTAGTGAAGCTTGGGACATCCTGTTGTTCTTGTTCCTTTCAATAGTTCCCTGTATAGCAAGTCCTTGGGTATACATCCATCTTTCAATCTGCTCAGATGGCCTAGCCAGCGTAGTCATCTCTGTTTGACTAGAGCTATCACACTTGGTAAATTTGCCATTTAAAGAACCTTTGTGTTGGCAACGTTATCTAGCCATTTGATGTTGAGTATGTGGCATAAACAGCACAGATGAAAGCTGTTTAACTTCTCCTCTTGATGTGCGTAAGTTGTCCATGTTTCCCCACCATACATGAGGGTGCTGAGTAAGCAGTAAGCAAGCCTTGTACACTAGCATTTTGGTCTTGATGACAAGCTTTGAGTTATTCCATGCTCTTTTAGTTAGTTTGCTGAAAGTAGCGGCAGCCTTTACAATGCAAATGTTAAGTTCTTCATCCCTGAGAGTTTTGTGGTCACTGTAGAACCAAGGTAGCTGAACTTTTGGACTACTTCTAGCTGGTTCTCATTAAGGGTGATTGATGGACCTCCGTGTCCCAGTAAAACTGTTTTCTTTATGCTGATGGTGAGAGCAAATGCCTGGCAAGCTCTTGAAAGGTGATCCATGAGTTCTTGTAGTATGTTTTTGTCGTGGGCTTTAAGGGCAGCATCATCGGTGAATAGAAGCTCCTTGATAAGCACCTTTTTAACTTTAGTCTTTGCCTTAAGCTGTGACAGGTTAAAGAGTTTCCCATCTGATCTTGTGTGGAGGTACAATCCACCTTGCATGTCTTTAAATGTGCAATTCAGGAGTACTGAGAAGAAGGTTCCAAGGAGTGTGGGGGCAAGAACACATCCTTGCTTCACTCTGCTTTTCATCCCGAAGCTGTCTGAAGTGGACCCATCAAAGTGAGCAGTTGCTTTCACGTAGTTGTGAAAGGAATGTATAAGACTTAATAGGATTGGTGGGCATCCTACCTTTTCTGGGACAGCAAAAAGGCCTGTTCTGCTAACGGTGTCAAATGTTTTGGTTAGATCCACAAAGGCAATGTACAATACTTGGTTTTGCTCTCTGCACTTTTCTTGAAGTTGACTCAGGGAAAATATCATGTCTGTGGTTGATCTTCCATCCCTGAATCTGCCCTGAGATTCAGGGTATACACAACTTGCCAGCTGTTGTAGGCACACCAAGATGACTCTTGCAAAAGCTTATCCTGTTATACTTTGTAGCGAGATGCCTCTGTAGTTGTTGCAGTTGTCCTTTTCTCCTTTATTTTTATACAGAATGACAATGTTTGCATCATGCATGTCTTGTGGTAAGGTGGTACTCTCTTTCCAGCATTTGAGTAGCAGCTGGTGAAAATACAGTAGTAGGCTTTCTTTCCCACACTTGAGGATATCTGCTGAGATGCCACCTTTTGCTGGACACTTGATAATCAATCAGTGTTCTTGCTTAGCTTTTCTACAGTGGGCTCCACATCTAACTCTGGCATGACCTGTAGAGTTGATAATTGGTCCAGTGATTTGCTGGTGATCTTTCTTTCTTGTGAGTATAGCTCTGAGTAGTATTTAACCCAATGAGACATCTGCTTGCTTCTATCTATAATGGCTTCACTGCTACATGACATGAAAAGGGCAACTTTGTTGACAGTAGGGCCTAGAGCTTTCTTCACACCATCATACGTGACTTTTAGGTTTCCTGTGTCTGAGGCTGTCTGTATCTCATCACAGATAAATTCCCATCTGCTATGAAAGACTGTTATGACAGACCAAGGAACAATTACACTAATTGTGCTACAGTCTAAGAGAACTGACTACAAGATCTGTTGGGACACCTTTCAAACCAAACAGTTCTAATAGCATCATTTGGATGGCACCAAAGAATCAGGAGCCCTGAATCCTCCAGCTGGGAGATAACATTAATAACAAATAGCAGTAGCTCTTATGAATGATGTGAGCTAATAGGATCTTGTGTTTTATTTTCCCGTGTGAATTTTATTTTGGTGGAAGACATAACCACTAGGATGCATAAAAAAGTGAGTAAATTCAATGGAGTACTATAAGTAGCACTGCAAGGGCAGGCCGGTATTTTTGGCATCAATATGGAGTCTGTAATATAAAGCAGCAAATGACCAAGCATTCTCTGCAGTCAGGCTTTGATGTTAGAAGGTGGGTGGGCCTCCTAGCCATCTCATATTGCCTCACTCCATTTCCTGTAGAGCATTCCCCATCTTTAACGCATCCTATTCCTTGAACTATGGAATGCACAGAGATCAGACATTCATCAGAATCCAGAGTGTAAGGCTTTAAAATCTTTTGCTACTTCAATTTTTTTTTCTCACTGTAACAATTGTCTTTGTTTTATTTTATTTTATTTGAAGGACAGAATCTTTCTGCCAGGTGGATATTCCCAAATTCTCATAACTCCACTCAAATGATATCTTATCATGGTGCCTCTGAACAGTGAGACTCATAATTCATTTGAATGGGAAACAGTTGGGGGCTTGCCACACTTCATCCTACTTGATTGTTGACACTGTTAGCAGCTGTTACTGTCTATCTTGCTTCTACCAACTGGGAGCATATCAAAATGTTATACATACATACAGTGGTATACGCTCTTCTCTTTTACAATAGTGGGAACTAAGTACATACATGAAGAGCAACATATACTCTATGGTTGCTAAGTATTTTACACATTAGTTTTCTAAACTGACTTCTAGAAGGAAAAATTGGATCATCTTTAAAACATTCCAGAAACATAATGGTCTCTCAAAGTCATGTGACATCATTAACTATTCTACAACAAGGCAGTCACAAGAACCTCACTAACTTATCCAAATGTGTTTGCATTATTTTTGGTCAACTTATATGGAGAGTAGAGTTCTCAGTCCAAGTCCTAGCGTATTGATACCAAGGTCTAACAAGTATCCATACCACAAAACTGTATCACAGAAAACACTAACTGACAACTTTGTTGGCACTCTCAAGTGAGAGAGTAACAACAAAATGGTCATGAACTTGTCATTTGCCAGTTCAAGACTGGAGCAGAATAAAGATGTTCCAGTGTTTACATAATGTACCTATTTGTTCTGAAAAACAGAGGACTTCAGTCTTCCATAGTGTTAGCTTGGCACCTTCCATGAACCTTAAGTGTACATACATACATAGAACATATACAATAAAGTGCTCAGGACACCATTCACCCTGTATTGCATTTATTTCTTGTATCAAGTACTAATACTAATGGGTTCTAATATTCATTCCAACTAGGGCAACCCTAGAAACAGTTGAGATTAAAGATGGTGTTACCTGTTTCTGAAATGCTGGGTAATCAAGGACATGCAAGTAAACTGATTACTTTACTATTTGTACTGATATATTTGCCGATGATGGGAAAAGTACTTCCATCAACGGACAATTTGATGAGCCAACTTTTTCCACTTAGCATATGAATGACTTAGCATATGAATGACTATGAGCCTGCACTGAGACCTCACCTGAAGTAAATATTAATCTGTACTATGAGATCTCTATAATCAATAAACCAGTGACTTTGAGCTAGATTATGATTCTCATTTAACTAGTAGCCTCAACTCTAAGAGCAGACCAATGGATTGCAATGAGATTTTTGGAAGAGTAAGATACTACTCAGTAGGCACATCAACACATGCAATTACAGCTTCTGAATATGCCGCAGAGCTTATTGTTCCAGAGTTAATTGTTCCTGGGCATGCCATTTGAACATGCACCCAGGAGCAATTAACTCCAGAACAAAAAGCTCTGCAGTTTATTCAGGCACAGCATGTGGAGCCCAGGCAGAGCAGCCCCAGCTGGTAGGGAGACCTGGGGGGGTTAGCCTGACAGCCTGGGTTTGTTCCCTCCCAGATCACTGTGCTGCAGAGGGGTTGGCTGGGGCACAAGAGAGCTTCAGCATGGAGTTAGCCAGAAGGCAGCCCCTGCACTGAAGCATCCTCATGTCCCAGCCAGCCAGGCAGTGTCTACATGTGTGCTGCTGTGGAGTTTTTTTTACAAATACTTACATGTACTATCCTGCTGTAGAGTAAATTAGTTTACCCCAGACTAATAGGAACACACACATAGATCCCAAGACATTTACTGGGCAGCTAATAAGTCAACAGTGGACATGTCTACACAGGCTTTCAAGAAAGACTTTGAATTGGTCTCCCATGATGTCCTCCTGGTTCAGCTGGGGAACTGTGGCCTCAACCATCTCATGGTCCAATGGCTAGGGAACTGGCTCCAGGGTCGGACCCAAAGGGTATTAGTTGATGGGAGCAAATCAACATGGCACAAGGTGACCAGTGGTGTCCCTCAGGGCTCAGTACTTGAGCCAATACTCTTCAACATCTTCCTTAATGATCTGGATTCAGGCATAAGATGCTCAGCAAAGTTCACTGATGACACTAATCTATGAGGGAAGGCAGTCACTCTGGAAGACAGGCTGGGATACAGGATGACCTAGACACACTCACAAGGTGAGTGGACCAAAACCTGATGGTTTTCAAAGTAGACAAGTGCAGGGCACTCCACCTTGAGAGGAAAAACCAGCATCATACTTATAGGCTTGGCAGTGCTACGCTTGCCAGCACCATGACTGAAAGAGACTTGGGGGTCTTGATTGACCACAAGATGAACATGAGCCACCAATGCGATGCTGTAGCTGGAAAAGCAAGCCAAACTCTGGCATGCACCTACCAATGCATCTCAAGCAAAACCAGGGATGCCATCCTCCTACTTTACTTGGCCTTAGTAAACTGCGTCCAGTTTTGGGCCCCCCACTTCAGGAGGGATGTAGATAAGCTTGAGAAAATCCAAAGGAGAACCACCTGCATGATCAAAGTCCAAGAGAGCAAGCCTTATGAGGACAGGCTGAGGGACATGGGACTCTTCAGCCTGGAGAAGAGAACGCTCAGGGGCGACCTGGTGGTAACCTATAAGTATATAAGGGGGATGCACCAGGATCTGGGAGAACAGTTGTTCACTAGGGCTCCCCAAGGGATAACAAGGACTAATGGCCACAAAGTTCTGGAAGGCTAATTTATACTGGACATAAGGAAAAACTTCTTTACAGTCTGAGTGTCCAGAGTCTGGAACAGACTCCCCCTAGAGGTGGTGCAAGTACCTACTCTGGATTCATTCAAAAGGTGTTTGGATGCTTATCTTGCTGAGATCATTTGACCCCAACAGACTTTCTGCCTACATCAGGGAGCTGGACTCGATGATCTTGTGACGTCCCTTCCAGCACCTAACGTCTATGAAATCTATTAAACTAATGCAATGTAATAAACTCTGGGGCATAGCACACTGTAGTTTATTGCTCCTGGGTGCTGCATTTACATGCACGCCTGGGATCACAACATATTGAACTAGGCTGGAGTAGCCCCAGTTGGCAGATGGTCCAGAGGGTCAGCCCCAGGCTCCAGGTGGCAGCATCAGGTGGCAGAGGGGCTGGCAGAGGCACAAGGGTGCTGAAGTGTGGAGCTGTGTGGCTAGACAGAAGGCAGGAGTATGGCCCCCTGCTGGCTGGGCTGACTGGGCACAATTTACACCTGCAGCCAGTGTCTACATGTGCATTTAATAGCAGTTAATTATCCCGCAGTAAGACAGTACTGTTCCAACAGCACTATCTTACATTGGTGCTAATTAATTTAGCACGGCTTAATAACGTGCATGGTGATGCTTTACTCAGCAGCTTTGCAGTTAAGTGCACTTGTAGACGTGACCAGCGTGAAGAAGAGTATTAAAATCTATTCCTGTATCTTTATAATAAGGACAATTTCTTATCTGCCATGTTATAAAAGAAAATAAACTACATCCTGCATCAGAATTAAATAAGCATTAAATGTTAACAGTAACTGTTTCTCAAAATAAACAATTGGTTTGAAGCTCTTGGGGCATGCAAAACCAAGAAGCAGAATTAGAATTAGAAACCAAGAAGCAGAACTGTAGTAGAATTGATTTAATTCCTCCTCAGCCTTCCATAACATTCACACAAATCGTAGAAAATGAGAACTGGAAGGGACCACAGGAGGTCATCTTGTCCAACTCCCTGCTCAGAGTAGGACCATCTCCAATTATATCATCCCAGCCAAAGCTTTGTCTTAAAAAACTTTAAGGATGAAAATTCTACAACCTCTCTGGGAAGCCTATTTCAGTTTACTACTCTCCTTGTGAGAAAGCTTTCCCTAATATCCCTTGTTGCAACTTGAGACCGTTGTTCCTTGTTCTGTAATCTTCCACCACGGAGAACAACTTAGTTTCATCCTCTTGGGAACCACCCTTCAGGTAGTTGAAGGCTGCTATTAAATCCTACCTCATCTTCTCTCTCTAGACCAAATAAACCCAGTTCCCTCACTCTCTCTTCAGAAGTCATGTGCCCCAGCCCCCAAACCATTTTTGTTGTCCTCTGCTGCTGGACTCTTTCCAAATGTCTACATCCTTTCTGTAGTGGGGGAGAGGGGCAAAAATGAACAGTACTCCAAATGTGGTCTTCCCAGTGCCAAATAGAGGAGAAGAATCACTTCCCTTGATCTACTGGCAAAGTGTAGAACTTTGCACTTCCTCACGGGATTTATTTTGGTTCAATGCTCCAATTTGTCTAGGTCACTCTGAATCCCAGCCCTACCCTCCAGAATGTCTACTACTCCACCCAGCTTGGTGTCATCTGCAAATGTGCTGAGGGTGCATTTCATTCCATCGTCCAGATTGCTGATGAAAATACTGAAAAAAACCAGCCCAGGACCGACTCCTGGAGCACTCCACTTGATACTAGCTGCCAATGAGACACAGAGCCATTGATCATTACCCTTTGAGTCTGATGATCCAGTCAGTTTTCTATCCACCTTACAGTCTATTCATCCAACCGACCAATACCCTCCTTAGCCTGCTTGTGAGAATGTTTAGGAAAAACATATCAAAAGCCTTACTAAAATCAAGGTATATCACATCTCCTGTTCTCCCACCATCCACAGAGCCAGTCTTCCATAGCAGATGGATATTTCACCTGAACTGAAATATCACCAAAAGATGGAAATTCCCCAAAACCTACACTTGAGTAGCTTGTTTTATTGTCTAAATATTCTTACCATTATAATTTTTTTTCTAGTTAAACACAAATTTTCCTTACTGCATTTTTAAATCTTTGCTACTCTCCTTCATTGACCAATACACTTAATCATCTCTGGCCTCTCTGTTAAATCACCCCTTTCCAGTTTGAAAATATTCATTTCTCCTCCTTTTAGTCTTCTGTTATGCAGACTGCACAAGTTTATTTCTCAGAGGTCATAACTTTAAAAACTTACACCACTTTAACTGCTCTCCTCCAAAGTCACTGTACCCTTCCCATCCCTCCCCCCGCTCCTTCTGCCCCCCAAAATCTGCTTTCATGCTCCCAAAGCCCACTTGGAAATAAAAAGCCATCGGATCAAGCTGATACACTGTCTACCTTCCTAGCCACTTCAGTGGGTCACACACTCCCCTGTACCCTCTTCCATCATCTTCAACACATTATGGATTCCCTCTTCTCCCATTTACACCAAATCACAAGTCCTTTCTTCTCCTTTGTCCCAGCCATCTACCTTGTTGGTTTTCTTTCTTTTCTGACTTCCTCAGACTCATCTTTCTGTAACTTGGTTGTCTGACATGGTCCTTCAGCTGAGACCAGAGCTCTGCAATGAAGCTGCTGAGGAACTCTGTGGGTTTATATACAGATGACTGGAAAAATTGGCTTCTATGGTGTAGCAGTTAGCTCTAGCACTCTACCTGCAACAGAGAGAGAAGTTGTTTAGAAACCAGCAAGATGTTGCTTAATCTCACCTATGAGATTACTTCTCTTTTCCACCCTCTTCAAGTGCAGCCTTCCCTTCCCTGCACTTCTCCTCTCTCTCTTTTGTACTGCAGAGGAAGAGGGAGCCAGGAAAGGGATATGATATAAAAAGATGAAAAAGGGCTGGATATAATGGGCTAACTTTACCCTATTAGCCATGCAATACCAACTGCTATTGGTTTTTAATGGGAAGGAAAATATTGGGATTAAAAATTATTTCTTGTGAAGGACTTTTAGTTTTCAAACTAGAGCTGGTTAGAGAAGAGGATTTATTTCAATAGATTTTTTTTTTCAAAAAATAACGTAATTGTCAAAATATTCCATTTTGAACCTGGAAGTGTTCAACACCTCTGGGTCTGCTGGGAAGTGCACTGGGGGGCCCCCTGGCACCCTCCCTGGCTTGGCAATTGACCATGAGGGGACCCCAGGTGTCCCCTCCAGGCCCAGAAGGCACCAGTCACCAAGCTAGGGTAGGTGCAGAGGACCCCCCTACATGCTCCCCAGAGGACCCAGAAGTGGACTGGGAGTGCTTCTGTCCACTTCTGGGTCTGCTGCTGAGCGCACTGGGGAGCCACCCATGCTTCTGTGGGACACTCCATGTGCCCCAGGTTCACAGCATTCATGAGCCCTTGCTACCTAGAGGTATGTAGAAAAAAGATTTAAAGCTGTGTCTATGTCTGAATCTCCGAATCTTTCTGAATCTCTCCAAATCTATTCGTAGCATTCTAATTGGATTTGAAGAGATTAAAGGGTCCTCTGATTCGATTTGGATTCAGAAATTCGGCCACTGAATCAGGCCAAATCTCCACTAAATTGAATCAGGGACCAAAGCTTCGCACAGCCCTAGTCTGTACTACTCCAAATTATAACTAAAGATAGTTATAGGTGTTCTTGATTCTCAGCTGAGAGGAGAGAAAGAAAGCAAAAGCACATACTCCACAAAGAAACAAGTCTTGTTTTCCTTAAGACTCAAGCACTTGGAACCAATAAAACCAGAAAGGGAACTGGGAAGATGGCAGGCAGAGAACAGTAATAAGGGAAAATAAATATTCTTTTTGACTGACATGATTTTTGACATCTTAAAACTTGCACCCATAGTTCTCATTCACTTCAGTGACTTTTCTGGATGTCCATAATCTCTGAATGCAGGTATTGATAACAGAACCAGCCCCATAGTGAGCAGACAACTGCTAAAATTTTCTTCTCTAAAAGACCAAAGCACACAGAAAGGGAATATTTATCTCTCTAGTCTCATGTGTGATAAAACATGATGCAGTCTTTCGTCGTTTAGTGAAATAATAGAGGATGGTGGCCCCACATCTTTAGACATAGCCAAAGGTGCAGAAAAAGCAAATGGGATGTCCTAACAAATACATGTAAGCACCAGTCCCAAGCCCACAGATTTTAAGTCACCATATAGAGTGGCATCCCTCTGCATACCTTGATTTTCACCTACTACAAACTGTCTCAGGGTCCATTTTAGAGCTGGTTTCTGGAGTGTGACTATGTTTTCTCCCCAGTTAAGGCATGAGAAAAACCAAGGATTGTCAAAACAAGCGGTATTTTGCTACATAAAATAAGGTGCTTTAGCAACTGCTTCACCCCTTCGGGTGAATCACACATCCGTGGTAATAAGCATAGTCCTCATCAGTCTTCCTCCTGCTGAGGACTGTTAGCAGCTACACCAGATGGGGAAGAGTAGGAAGCTTTTCTATTCCTTTTTATTCCGCCAGAAGATTTCCACACAATTCAAGTTTGCTTTTGTCTCGGTGGACTCAAACTGAAAATACTCTGGGCTTTCCAACAGCCTTAGGTCAGTAGCACTCCTCTCAAAAAAAGAAAACAATTAGTGATCAATTTAATTAATTAGAATGTTTACCCACAGGAGAAATCCAAGCTTTACATTATTAGCAGGAAGTTTTTCTTAATTAAGAAAACTTTTAAAAACACCACCTGAGTGAAAATGTTTGTTTATTTCAATCCGGTCAGGTATAACACTCTTCATCCACTCCTAACTCATTTCAGATGTTGGGAACAGACACGTTAAAAAAGAACCATCCTCAACATAACAAGCTTCATTAAAATAAGGAATGTATTTGCACTGCAGTCTTAAACATTGTAGCCTTCTCTTCTAAAATATTGGGCACCCACAGCACCATTTGAAGTCGATAGGAGTTATGAAGTATCTCAGAAAAAAACTGGAATTATACTCAGTACTTCAGAAAAAAATCAGGCTATTAATCTGTTCCCTTCAATGCTTGATGTTAATAAAGTTTTGTGAACTCCCTGGATAAAAGGTGCTGTGCAAATTAAATTTTTTGGTTTGAATGCAAGACAACCAGCTCTTCTATTTAAGCAACTACAAAAACAACAGCATTACAACATGCCCATCAGTGCCATCTGTCCTGTGTCCCCACACTCCCACCCTTCCTCCACCATTCTTCTGTGCCTGCCCTGTCTCCCTCTAAACCTGCCAATATGCTTTAACCCTGACCTGAAGGGGCCATCTTTTCGGATGAAAGATTAAGATCATTCAGCCCATGGTCGCTTTGCTGAGACTAACAAGAATGCCAGTGAGTGCCTGTAGTCATGGTGTTGTTTATTATGCAGACCCTGAATGAGTGTGACTGAAGTGAAACCATCCAAGTCATGCCACAGAGGCCATCAGACAAACATCAGATGGCAACAACCATTATGTTTCACAAGTATAGACTGCCCTGAAATCATCAAGCCAGAGGTAATAAACTCCATATGACCCAGTATACATCTTCTCTAATTTCTGGTGTTTTAGAGAAAAAAAAAAAAAAAAAGAGTGCTACAGCATGGGGCTAGCCAGCAGGCAGCTCCAGTGTAGCACCCTTGTGCCCCGGACAACTCCAGTCAGCATCTACATATGAGTTATGGCAGAGTAAATAACTTCATCATAGGACAGTACTTGTGTTGACCAGCACTATCCTATGGAAGAGTTAATAAGTTTACTCTAGCCTAACATTACTGCACACGTAGACACTGATGCTTTACTGAATAGTTAATTAGTCAGCTCTACAGTAAACATTAGGGGTGTGTGAAATGGGCCATATTTGATTCGGATTTGGCCTGAATTGAGGATAGTAATTCGATTTGTTGATTCAGATCACTGTCCCAGATTCGATGCTGATTTGGAGAATCGGCAATTCAGCCACAGACACAGCTTTAAATGTTTTTTCTACATACCTCGAGGTACCAGGCGTGGCTTGTGAATGCTGAGATGTTGGGGTGGAAGGAGCATCCCCCGGGAGAACAGAGGACCCTCCTGCATGCTTCATGGCATATCTCCCCCGGACTTCCCCGGCTCAGCGATCAGCCATGGGGGGATCCAGGGTGCCCCCCCAGACCCAGGAGGTACCAGAAGTGGAGCGGAAGTGCTTCTGGTCCACCACCAAACACACTGGAGACCCCCCCACACACACTCCTGTAAGACGCTCCATCTGCCCCACCAATTCAGCATTCATGAGCCATCTGGTACCTTGAGGTATGTAGAAAAAATATTTAAAGCTGTGTCCATGTCTGAATCATCAAATTACTCCAAATCTGTCCAAATTGATTCAGAGTGTTCTGATTTGATTTGGAGAGATTAAAGGGTCTCGTGATTTGATTCGGATTCAGAGATTGGGCTGTTGAATCAGGCTGAATCTGCACCGAATCAAATCAGTGACCGCAGCTTCACACAGCCCTAGTAAACATTTTGTGTAGACATGCCCACTGGGTAGTTACATCTGTGAGAAGAGCCATACTAAAAATAGCTTGCTAATATTCAAATTAAAGCAAACAGAATCAAGTTTACCTAGGTCCCATAACCTCTTCCCAATTAAGAGCAAGTTTCTTAATGCAGAAACAAGGGCTATGTTAGCTAGATCTTGTTTGAACTTACTGCTTGAGTAGCCACCATTTCTCTAATGTGGTAGTTTTTATACATTTTGATATGATGAACACTACCTTTCTTACCTGGTGTTCTTTCATGTGAAATATTTTGAATCATTGATTTTTACCTCAGAAAAGCGGGAAGTATTAATTATTCTCTCTAATCACATTGTTGAAGAAAGTTAACAGACATTCTAATAAGAGTACAAGCTTGGCAGAATTTGAACTTACAACCTTTGAATCATAAAGCAGATCTTTTATACAGTAGGATTCACCATTTTTTGTGACCTATCATCCAAAGGAATTTACAGGTGTTATTATATTAGCTACAGGGAGCTCCCTCATTATTCCCTGAATACAACAGAAACATTGAGATATAACTAAAAACTTAATTTAAAAAATCAAATATTAGGAATACAAAGTTCATTGAAAAATGTACTTCCTCTCTCATACCAAATCTACATACAAAGTGTACTGGCAAAATGTCATGACAATTAGGCAAAACTGCACACTTGACCTCGTGAACAAACGAGATACTTAGAAACTATTAAAAGTACAGAATTATACATAATGGGCACATCTACACATGCATTTAGGCACTTTTCCAAATGTGCATTAAATTTAGTACCTTCAGTGTGAGGTACAAAATAAATATACCTTAGCATTAGACTGCCTTAATGCACAGTAATGAATGTGCATGATTTTTAAGTGACTCTTAATGCGCAGTAGCCTATTTTACTGTGCATTAGCATAATAGCACAATTTTTTATGTTAGGCTTTAATGCACAATAAAATAGGCATTAATGTGCCTTAATGTGCCTAAATGTACATTAAAGCACATGTGTAGACATGTCCAATGTCTTGAAAATGCCTTGAGCCCCTGCAAGCTGGACTTCTGAGCAGCAAACAGTGATTTGGACTTCAGCATCACAGCTCTCAGAGTCAGTATGAAAAGCTGCATGCAGGTTCTCAGGCAGGTTTTACAATCCATGTTGACCTCTGTGCTACTGTAGACATGCTACTATTGGTATGTAAATTAGCTCATTTAATGATAGTTTGGTACTATGACAGTCTCACCAACAATGACAGTACAGACATACCCTCAAGTTGGTACCAACTTCAGATATTTAAAAAAGAACTTCAGACACCATTAAAAAAAAAAAAAAGAAACACTGAAAAAAATCATGTTTTTTCCCAATATATAACACATTAAGAGTTTTATTCATTTTACTTTTCAGCTTGGTTATTTAGGGTCATATTTTTATACATTGTTCTATGTAATAACAAGGAACAAGTTATTTCTATTTTTTTTTTAAATGAAAGCTGAGGGTTTTGTGTAATTTCTACATTCTGTGGAAAAAAAGCCCAGTAAATACTCTAAGCCTCAGACTCAAATCAAAAGAGGGGGAAACAGCAAAAACAGCAGAAAAAATACTTTTAAGGAAACCTGTATTGAAGAGTAACAGGATAGCATTTTCAGAATTGCTCAGCCCTGGACTGTTCTTTTTAAAATTAATTAGTTTTACTATCAATGGCAATGGCAATAAAACTGGATTTGCACTGAGCTCTTCTGAAAAATCTCACCCAGGGAAGACAAAATTCTGGCCTCTAGTTCATATACAATGTACGCGCATTTATGCACTTGATACAATCATACTTAGTCCACTACAGTATAATAAATAATATGATTTTTCTTCTGTGTTATTATAGTTACAACTCTCTAATTATGTCTTTAAACAGTCTGTGATCTATTAGTAATTCTTTTTCCCTGTATGATATTAAAATAAACAGGCCTAGTTTATTGTCATACAGCATACACAATTTTTAACTACCAAAAAAATGCAATTCCAAGACTCATCGATGTCAGAACAACTCAGTAGAAATCATTTAATCAGGATGTTTCTTTCACTGGAGTGAACTATTTCCCGATTAAGCGACCATCCCACTTAAACGAAGTTTGTCTGAATGTCAGTTAATCCAGACCAAACGTTTTCTGCAACTCACTTAATTCAGCTGAAGCATGTGTGACCCCTCACCACCATATTAACACCTCTAATTGTAATTGACAGGACAATTTCCTGGTTGCCATTGTAAGAGACAGGCAGGGAACACTAGCCACAAGCAATTGGTGACCTTTGCCTGCCATATTAACACTTTTAATTGTAATTGACAGGGCAGTTGGGCCAAAAAAGAATCCCAACAAAGCAAGCTCCAAACATCTGAATGTCCCATTAAAGCAAAAGAATGACCATGAACTCAATAAGGTGTTGCCTGAAATTTGTACAATTCTCAAGTTCTATTTAGTTAGTTTTATCTAAATGCAGCTCAATGTCCTATCAAATTCCCCATAGATTAAATAATAATTATTTATTTTTATTTTTACCAGAGATGTGCGAGATTCAGTTGTGGTTGCACAGAAGATTTTGCAAAAGTTGTCAAAAACTGCTTAACTGTTTTCAGTTTCACGTCAAACCTTTTTGTAATCTCCTCAGGTTCTGTTGTGTACAACAAAATTGTTTTCTTCATTTTAAAAACTGAAATGTTTTCATGTATATGACAGTTACTTAAAGGCCAAGAATGTGTCCAAAGCAATTGTGCCTCTTCACAGAAATATTCTATGTGCCAAAGTGGTGTCTCTGAGAATGCTATGCAGAAGAATAAGGCAGGCTGATTCCTGAACTGAAGTTAGTGTAGCCACATCTGCATAGCACCACAGGTGGGCTAATTAGCATGGAGGTAAATTGACTATCACCATGCTAACTAGCCTGTTAGAAGGAAAAGTCAGAAAATCGTGTTGAGTCACATGCTCAAGGCTCCTGACGCATGGTTGTATTTGCTACTTTAGGCACAGGCAAAGTGAGAACAAGTCTTCTTTACTTGGTATTAGGCCCAGGCTGGGAAGGAAAGTGGTTGAAACACGTCTTTAAATTCCAAAATAGCTTTTCATAGGAGTTTTAACCTGAGTCTTTCTTTGTACTTAAATGGCACACTTGGGAAAAATCAATAGTTTTGTTCTTTTTGTATTTGTTGCTACATTTAAAAAACATGCCTTAAAGGTCTCCTTGTTACTTCTCCACAGTAAAGGCCAAATCATCAGCTGGTGTCAGAATAAGTTCCTAGGAATCAATGATGCTGCACAAAAATAATCAGATTACAATCTGTCCTTTCAAATTCAAAACACATCCAAGATGAGTAACCTCCTGAACAGTAACAAATCAATGAATTAGACTGAAGAACTAGTAAAATATTAACATTACAAAAGGCAAACAATATTGTACAACAAAGGCTAAATGCAGACATTCATAGGGGATAGGGGGAGGTTAGACCATGTTAAAAATGGCCACCCAATCTAACTTACTTTGCCCAGGTATGGACCTTACACTTAGATATGGTCTCAGTGATTGGAAGTCAATCTAAACCTGTAATTGTATAGTTGGTCTGCACACATAGACCAGTCTAAAATGGCAGAACCTGGATTGATGTACACTCAACTTAATTGATCTAAGTTAGACCAGGGCATGGAACTTCTGTACCATTATCTGTGCAGCCCCAGGGCTGTGAAAGCCCAGCCGCTGGCCCCAGCCCTGGGGCTGCACTTTTCCTACTCTCCTAATGGCACTAGGCTATTATTGGTATCTCTGGCCCCCTGCCCTGCCCCATAGACCAGCCAGCCCCCTCCTAACCCCCCATCTGACAAGCCACTCTGAGTGCTAGTTTTATCAGCATTCACTGCTGCCAGAAGGCAAGGAAGCAAGTATCAGTGGGGGGAAGAGTAGAAGGGATTGGGGTGTACGTTCACTGGGGAAGATGAGAGGGCTAAAAGTAGCCCCTGGTCTCCCCTCCTCAAACTCCACTGCAGACCTTGCAACCCTCCTCCCCCCCAACCTCACAAAACCCTTCTGGACCCCAGCATCCCCCATGGATCCCACCTGCCCCCTATCACTCCTGCAGATCATATCTGCCCTGCAAGTCCTCCCATAGACCCAGCCTGCCCCCCCTCTCACAGATCACTCCTGCCTCCATTCCCACACCAATGCCAATTGCCTGCTCATCCCGCGCAGACACCACATGCCTCATCACTCCCACAGATGTTGCCTGCCCCCGCATTGCTCCTCAAGATCACATGCCTCCCTGATCCCCAGAAGATCCTGCTTGCTTCCTAATCCCCCCACAGACCCCAATTCCCCCCAAGCCTGCATGTCCCTCATCCCCCAAACTCCCTCCTCTGCTAGCTGTATCTATCCTGACTTATCTTAGATCAGGTGGCCATTTTTAACACCATCTCCCTTAACTTCCCCCCAACCCAAATGTCTGCACTTAGCCAACAAGGAACAGATTTTTAGCAAGGTCTTCCCTATATTGCGAGCCTGCCCTTGTTCTAGCCATCAATTATGAGAAAAAGCTGATAAAACCATCTCATACACATCTCTAGAATAAGGGAAAACGATTTTCACCAGTCAACCTAGTTTCGGGCAACAGCAACAGATGCTTGCACTACCATAGCTATACTGGGGGCCAGTCAGTAGTGGCTAAGATAAGGGTAAATCTAAATATATACAAATGAGGTTTCACATAGCTCCAAATTCAGCTTATTAATGCTAACTGAATTGTGAAGACAGGACATTAACAAAAACTTCCTTTCTTCAATTATAAAAATCCAACAACGCAAGTCCTTCAATAATATGTCATGAGAGATAATAAAATAGATCACAACAAGCGCCCTAGCAAAGATCATATTTTCTATTTCTATGATAAAATGACAGGTAGAAAATGAACTTGGGGGGGCCGGGTAGTGAGAAAAAAAGCTGCCCACAATACAGGTCCTTTTTATACATCAAAAAAACATAAGCCCAAACTTTCAAAACATTTACAGGTCATTCACCTTCTATATAATTACCATAAGTCTGCCAAACAGCATCTTCTCTGTTTTATTTTTTGGAACTGAAGAGCCTAATTTTGAATACCTCTTATCTGGTTCATTTATTCTCATCCGCTCAGTACTTGTCTTACTCTAGTCAATTATGAGATAGAATATCTTTTCTTTTAAAATCAAAATCCTTTCTTTTAGAAAGAGACTCAGAAATGAAGAGGTTTATCTCTAATGTCTGTAAAGCATTTGAAGATCCCCAGATGAAAGGATCTACGTATGCACAAAAAATATTACTTGAGTGTAAATATTTTTCTCTGTTTTACCTACATTTTAAAAAGTGGACATTTTCAATTTTGCTTAAAGTTAGGTCCCTAAATCCATACTTAGGTTAATAATTTACCAATAGTTATATGAGTATGTTTGGCTGTGACAGCAATTGAGAATTTGAAAAGAGCTGCAACTCCTGAACGCTTCTGAAAATTAGTTCTCCTGTTTAGAAGCCTGAACATGGATTTAAGTGCCTGACTTCAAAAAACCTATTTCCCCGCTTACCTCCTCCCAGTTTTTAAAACCTCTTTAAGAAGATTAAACAAGCATATGATCTGACTCCCATATCTAAATCATTTCTCCTGCCTTTGGACTTGTGTTTGCCCTAACAGCTAGATTTATAACATGTTCTATATTGTTAATTTATATTTTCAATGTACATGCACGTAACAGTGTTTCAATTATAGATTATACTCAGACAACTTGAAATGGGATATAACAATGAAGCGTTCCATTCACATTATATACCCTCAGTATCACACAATTTTCAGACAACCTGTCAGAATACCAGTATCAGATGCTCCTGCCATTCCTATGGTTCTCTTAATGGCCTTTATTCAAATGACAGAGTCTTTGGGTTCAGTATAATTTCTAAAAATATTTAAAAACTAGCTAGTTAATAAGCCTACATGGAAATATCAAGTAGGCTGAAGTTAAAAAGTAGATGCTTGATCAGATATTTAAAGGCAATTTTAAGTAAGAGTGAACATCTTTGTGTTTGCTTTTTCAGCGGTTTGGTATTTCTAGGAAGATACAAGAGAATATGGGGAATTCTGCCTTCATAGACTTCACAATGGTCCTGAAGGACTTACCAAGAATTCTAAATAAACACGGTTTTTCATTCCAGCCACAAAGAGCTAACAGGCCCTCTCCGTCCTCAGACAAGCTATACCTCCCACCAGCAGCCCACACTCATCACATGCAGGAGCCCCAGATATCACACACCAGATCCTGCTGTGATGAGCAAACACCAATCAACAGTCCCATTAGCCTCCAGAGGTCTGTTTAGTTTGTTTACAGTAAATACTAGAGCACTGCCAGCGTAAGGCTACACATGAGATTAAGTGTTTGGGGGCTTTTTTAGTTTTTTTTTAATTTTTGGCTGGGGCATCTAATTTTTAGATGCTCCAGGTCTATTTGGGAGAAACAGCTTTCTTTCTTTTAAATGGAAACTAGCATATTCCCTCAGAATTATTTCTTATGAGCTCCTTGTACAGTCCCTTAAGTCATTTTTTTAGAGTCTCGGAATTACATTTTCATAAGTGAGCAGTGATTTTGGACGTCTAACTTGACACCAATTAAGGAGGGCTGACTTTGACAAAATGCCCTGGTTTTATGCTCTGAAAATATGGTCCAGCTAACATAGTTCAAAGGGGATACCCAAAAAAACTATTTACTTCTGAAAATTTTGGTTATGGAATATAGACATGGGGAAAACATTTCAGACACCTACTCCATTTCCCTACTGGCATATTATTTTTCTTCAATAATGATGCATTTCTAGTATTCCATGTATTAATATTAGAACTTTTTAAAGGTATTTTAGCTGAAATATTTATTTCTGCATTTTTTTATTCAGTACAGGAAAAAGAAAATCTTATTGCTAAGAGTAAGTCACGGTATTATAGTACTCATTTCAGCGCAGATGCTGGGTGCTATGCCCCAATCCTACAAAACATAAGTGTGACTTGAATCACAAGCAATGGTAACCACCAAGCCTCTGCCTCCAGAAGTGACAGATCATACAAAGCACTCACAAGAAACTCTACCACATTTACACTCTGCGTGAAACTAAGAACAGAGGGTGGGGAGGTAAGGGACAAGTCTGAGAAGTAGATAGATAAAATCCCTCACATATGTGGGCTGCAATTAAATATAGCAGCAGCATAGTTTGCTCCTAACTGAAGACGCTGAGGAGGAACGATTCCTTCCCATCCTGTGTAATCTTTGTACTATGTCAATTAACTTTGGTCTTTTGGAGGGTTGGGCAGTATCTGTTCCTTGTTAATGAAGACGATATAATAATAAAATCAGAGAGAACCAAGCATTACTGTGACAAGCTCATCTCAACACCATGGCAAAAAAATCAGTTAATTGTATATTTTGGTTCATCATTGCCTCAAATCAGTGATCCTATTCCAATGTCAATTAACTTTGGTCTTTTGGAGGGTTGGGCAGTATCTGTTCCTTGCTAATGAAGACGATATAATAATAAAATCAGAGAGAACCAAGCATTACTGTGACAAGCTCATCTCAACACCAAGGCAAGAAAATCAGTTAATTGTATATTTTGGTTCATCATTGCCTCAAATCAGTGATCCTATTCCAATGTGTTACATATTAGGAAATACACAACCTAAGTAATATTTAGCCTAGGAATATGCCAGTGAAATTCTTCATAATGTGCTGAAATAGGTCTGAAATCATGACATGCATCAGTTTCTTGTGTATTTTTTAAAGATCTGTATCAAGTTCCAAGTCATGTTTGCAAAATCTGTAATGAATCCTTCTCATCATCTGAGAAGTACGCCTAACTTTCCAAAAGAAAAAAAAAGCCTGTTATTACAGTTAACCAAACAACAAATTACATGTCAGCAACTAGGTAACCACAGTATTCAAATGTCAGAAAATAACTGGGAACAAGTATTCAAATTTCAATAGTAATTTCAGTGAAATTTCAACATTGTAGTATATATTTATCACTATAACCCATAACCACTGAATACTTTCCCAGATAATGTTCATAATGCAGTCAAAAGTCCATGTGGATAAGCACATGAAGACAGGCAGTTTAAAGATATGATAAATGGGTAAATGTTACATGGTAAAATGTTTATAGAAGCTGCAGTGAAAGAGCTTCTTGGTGGCTACACCTCCTCAGCCACCCCTCCATTAACTTTAATTAAGCTTGCACATAGGCTTACAAGCCTGGTGGACTTAGAGAACCTGATCTGAAAAGAAAAATAAGGGGTTTAATCACCAAGTCAGGTTTTCCAAGTTTTCATGGCTCTAATGTTTATACCCTGCACACTTATATAAACCCAAACTTCCATTACTTGCCTGAGAGTCTCAGATCAATATTATAGATAAAGGTAAAGCTTAAGGTAAACGATTACCCTATAAGATGATGGGAATAGTAATTTTAGTGTACATCAAGCACATTAGGATACAGTAAGCTTGCAAAGACATAATAAATTCATCAGCTATTTCTGTTGATTGATTTGTATTCCAGTTTAATTAGCCATGAAAGAGTCAATTTTTCTGAAACCTTTCCTTCCCTCCCCAACCCTTTTTGTTACAGATCACTGCCACAAAGGATAATCCCCAGCTGTCAAGTTAAGGAAATTTAAAAGGTAGGTTCTAAATAAAATCGTTACAAGCCATGAATTCATTTTCATATAGACCAACTACACTTACTTCTCAAAGAGTTTATAGCCAAGCTCCTATCTGAAAGACATCCAATTTTCTTCAGCTCTAGTTTTAAAATCGGCTTTAAAGTGCTCTGCAAACAAAAAGTAGCTTGATAAAATTGAGATAATGACCTGTAGAAAGGCAGATGTGTTGTGGTATGGCATGCAACCTATAATCTTGCCGTTCTTTAACTTTTTAGTAAACAACATTAAGTAACTTATAAAATGAGCAATGTAGGTTCGTACAGAATAAAGGATAAAAGCATTTGCCATACAGGGGGTATTTTGTTACTAAAAAAACAGTTCCACAAATGCATTCAGAAAATTCACAAAGAGTATCCGTGTTTGTTTTAAGTAGCCACTACAAAAGAAGAGAAGCAGGGGACAATAGTGAGGTCCAGCTGTTGTTTTTCTTGAAGAAGTCCCAGCTCCCCATGCAGATAAACTACACTTGAGATGAGCTGGCTGAGACAAATGTTCTGTCTACACTTTAAATGGCAGCTGGTTATTAAATGACTCCCAATAGGATGAACACTTGCTATTGACAATAAGGTAATATAAGGACCATGCAGAGCAATCAGGATGGGAATGTGAATGAAAAATCTTTAATCTGAAATTACAGCTGTCAGAGTTATATTATAAAACATGAAAGTTGCATCTGCACTTAGAATTAATGTGTCCCAAAAGCCAAGTTTCTCATAAACTGCATCTTGCAGATACATATTTTACAAATAGACTACCCGTCTCCCATAAATCAAACCAAACTGTAGCCTATATTAAGGAATTAAAAGGGTCATCTCTTCTAGGGTTGGTATTTGCTGAACAGTATTTGGGAAAAAATGAACATTGATTTACAAAGTCCAGCAGATACGGTGGTAGTATTAGTTCCTAACAATATTCACTGACTTCAAGTGTCAAACAAACAACTTTGATTCTTTTGTTACGAGCTCCAGTGTGTAATGTGGGCTTTTCAGATATAAAAGTATTTTCAAAAAGGTCACAATTGAATAATTGTGTATTTTATTTACGAAGAATATGTGTCACTTATGAGTGAGTGTTTTAGGTTCTATGTTAAATGGTTCATCAGCCTAATGGGACCAACTTCAAACTGGATGTGTGTTGTGAAATTAGTTACCTCCTTGCCTTCTTGAATCACCTAATGGCATAAAGCACTTTCTGTTTATCAAGATATTTTTACATTGCACTAGAACAATAGCTGCTTCTGTAGGTTTCGACTTTGCATCATTTGCCAGAGATTCAAAAGCACTATTAAGGTTGGCCCTTCCTTTGTGCAATGAATGACACCGTATTTTGAAAAATTTAACACCTGCTCTAAAGATCACTGATGTAAATGGAAAGACTTCAAGAGGCTTTGAATCAAGACTCTTGCACACTGACCATTCAGATATGCTGACACCTCAGATAAGAACACTGTATAAACTTCGCTGATTTCATCAGCACATAATTTGCTGGGGTCACATATAAGATATAAACAGCATGAAACTTACTGTAATATCTATCTAATTGTAAAGATGAACGTCATATAAATTGCATGGGCCCATTCGTGAGATCCCTGCTCAGACAAAACTCAAAAGGAAATGCTTAGCAAAACTGAACTTGAAAGGAGAACTCTTATCCCCTTACATACACACAGCCAGATACTCTTATTCCTATTCTTATCTTACTTGGTTCCCCTTATTTTTGTTTTACATGGTTTGGGAAGGGAAGAAAATAATATGGCTGGATAAAGAAGGGGGCTCACTAGCTTCCAAGTAGCGTAAACAAGCCTAAATCCTCATTCATCAAACCCTCTTGACACAGCCAAAGAGATCAAATCTAAGCATCTGTCTCAGCTTCCATTTAAAAGCAAACTTGCCACTGCTTAATTTTTCCTGTGTTCTCCTACCCTGCCCAACTACTGCCTGGATTGAAGAACCAAAGCCCCTGAAACAGATCTGTCCCTGCTGTTGGGCCCGCATACTTCCGCGTTTTGTATCTCAGTATTAACACTGTGTTGAATACTTCAAACCAAGCAAACGGAAAAAAATACCTTAAAGGTGAGCTACAAGCCAAAAATAAAAATGAAATGAAGCTCAGATATACGTGCTGTGGATGGAATTCAACAAAGAAATGTGTTAACTATCCCTATATATATTAAATTTCCCCTTGGAGAGAACCTGTTGGTATTTTCTAGTTCACTGATGAGCTCTTAGAATGCAACAGCATAAATATCAGCTGTCTGATTGCTACGTCTGCTAACCACAGTCTGTGATGTCACAAAATCACGATAGGCTAATCTCAGTGAACCAGGAAGTACCCAGAGTATTTCAAAGGAAGGACAGCAGGAGTTTTTAAATGGCATATTAATACACATTTGTGTGTACTGAGTTTCCCCTACTGCCACGTTAGTGAAATAGGCAACATAAAATCCTATGCTTAAGGCTGTTTGCATGTTTTTCACTGTATGGAACAGATTTATCTTCACTACACTGTAGTGAAAACACGTTGTGTTTTCTGGTATTGCTCAGAAATTAAAAATCAATCAAGAGCATCTTACAATCATTTTTCATGTGAGCTGATTTTGCTAATGTGGTTCCAGTGCATCGAGTATTTTCCCCTTATATTTTAAATCATTCAATTGTGACCTTCAGCTATGTTAAACAATTATCATGTTTCACTCCAGGTTGTGGCATCTCCATGTTGGGTGAAAGTTCTGTAATATTGGTAAAACAATGAAAACTGCAAACTTTGCATATATAGAATGATTTTCACTCATCAAAAATATTATGGCAACAGACCTTTAATAATAATTTAATTTATTTTTTTAACATTGAAGGGGAAAAGTCTGTTAAAGAAATGAAGTCAAAATAAAATACTTGGAAGTAACTTCAGGGCAAAAGCAAAAGCAAAGGAAAAAGCAATGCAGAATAGAAGTTACATACCATAAAAAATGTAGATGAGACATTAGTACTGAGTGATACTCAAGTTGAGGACAGGAGAAAACATTCCTATCTTCTTTACTGAGTCAACAGTGAGCTTTGGAGCCAACATACATGCTGCCTCATTATCAAATCACTAGATGTGAGCTTGTTCAGGAATCTGTATCCCTGACTCATTCTTTCCACTCAAAGAAAATTTTAAAAATGAGACCCCAAAGAAATGAAGGAGGAAAAGCAGAGAGAGTGGAAATACATAATTTACTTTTGTTACCCTGTCATCTCCCTCCAAGCCCCTTCCCACTTATTTGTCTCATCCGTCTGTGAGGTCTAGTCTTTTAGATTTTAAGCTCCTTAGGGCAAGGGCTGTCATTAACTATTTGTTTGCACTGTGACTAATAAGATGGGGCCCCACTGGTTGACGCCTGGAGGCAGATCTACAATATACATGTTAAATAAGGAAGCCTGAGTTGTGGCTTTGCCACAAGCCCCCTTTTGTAGGTTAGTATGGGGAGACAATTCCTCAGAAGGAAACAGATTGTGGTATACCTATTAGCAATGTTAGTGTAGATGTGCACATTTGGGGAAGTGACTCACAGTAAAAGATTTGGATCTTTGAAGTATACTGTGCATCAACTCAGCAGTGATGATGGAGTCAAATGTTCTCTTTCCACAGTTTCAATGACCTAATATGCCTCAGACAGTCAACCAGCATTCCAGACAGAAGCCCTACACATTTTAGCAATACTTACAGAGGGACACAGGACTGGAGAGACCTCCTGGATCACTGAATACAGGCTGCTCTATCACATGCACCATGTCATGTAATTCCTTTCATTTCGCAGATGCTCTTGAAATACTTTGGAAAGTGTTTCAATACTAATGGAAAGGGTTTCCAAGGCCTCCAGGTACTTACTAAGTCTCCTCTGTATTATTATAGCCAATCTGTAGGTATAAAGAGTATCCTACTGATATTTAAGCATTAGATTTCCATCCCAAGAAATTAAAGGCTTGCAAATAAACAGGAAGGGAAAAGCATGCAACAATTCCTTGGAAAATCTATTGAAAATCGTACATGTAAATACTAAATATCTGTATACTAGAAATGTGAGACTCCATGCAGGTAAGATGCCAGGTGGACTTTACAAATACACAAAGATAATCCAGACTGTCTGAGACATTATTAATCGGCCAAAAGGAAATGAACTGTAAAAGGGAACATGGCAGAGGTTTCTACCGAGGATCCAAAAGGCAAATCTTTCACCACTTCTTAGCATAGATCTTCCTCATAGGAAGTTTAGTCTGCAGAACTTTTTTCTGGGCCAGAATTTAACAATATACAACCATTTTGGCCTCAAGCAAAGAGATTTTGCATCTGGATGAAAAACCTGGCTCAGGCCCTTATGGTAGGAAATTGGAGAGAGTTGGTAGTGGAAAAATAAAAATTAGATCTTGGGGCTGAGAGCTAGAGTACAGAGGTGCAACTTGGTATCTGCCAATATCACACAACCTGCCTTCTCTGATTTGCTTTAGGTATTGGTTGGAAAGTATAACCTGTCCAGGAAATGTCCAATTCCATCAAGGATCCATGTTCTGTGCTCCACTTGGAGTAGGGCACAAATATTTTGCGGTTCTTTCTGGATATCTTTTTCCACTGATGTGCTCTGTGCCTGAGTCATCACTTTGTGCTTAACAATATATTTCCCACTCAAACTCACTGCCAAGAATTTTTCTTTACAAGGAAGACAGAAGCCAGAAGTTTTGCTATGATAGATGTACCATTCCAAAGGCCAGACAAACACATGACATAGCAATGAGAATCAATGCTTCCCTGTTTATGCATTTATACATAACTATATGGTGTTATCCGTCAATACTTGGACCTCGAGAGGAAAGCTCTGAAAAGAAACTGAATTGCACTTGGGATATTTATGAGAGGTTTTGGTCCCTTAGATTTTCTAAGTCCACATATGAGGCACCTGTCTTAAAAACTCAGCCTGTGATAAAGGAAGGCACTCCCCTGTATGTGTTAACAGGTTCTGACTTTGAGAGTCTAAGACCCTGCAGAACAGAAAACCCTGTAGGTTAAAATACTGCCTAAACCAGCCCTGCAGGGTTTTTATTTCCCCAATATAGCAAGTAATGTTCAAGAGACAGCAAGAAACCATTAGTCTCTGAAACCTCAGAAGCAAATAAATTGGAACTGAGTGATTATATCTGCAAGAACGCCATTGAATGTCCCCATCTCTCTAAATCAATTATTTATCAAGTGTCTTGAAGTTAATATTAATTCTTTCTTGGTTTAATTTTTCAGCCTAGAGAAAAAGAAAGCACATACAGGAAACCACTATGATCATCTAATCTAGCATCCTGTATGGCAGACCACAGGACTTACCTGGATTAGAGAGTACCTGTGTTGGGAATCTTTGGGTGCATACCAAATAAAATTGGGAACACCTAATATTGATGTAAAATTGCCCATGGTGGGGAATCAACAATTATTCTTATTCAGCTGTTTTAATAATTACTCTCAGTATGAAAAAATTTGTGCTTTATATCTAGGCTGACATTTGGCCAAACTCATTTTCCAGGTACTGGACCTTTTGTAACTTTTGTCTGATAGATTGAAGACCCTATTATAGAGGGTCTTCAATCTATCAGACAAACTTTGTTCTCCACACAGGTATATTAGACTACGATCAAATCACGCTTTATCCTTTGAAGGGGGGGGCTTGTTGTTTCTTTTTTGTTGGGTTTTTTTGCTTGTTTGTTTGATAAGCTGAGTAGACTTAGCTTTGGAAAGCTTTCATTAAAAGACATGTTTTCCAATTCTTTATTCTTTGAAACTTCTCCTGGTTTACCCCATCCTGCCTGAACTGTAGACATCAGAACTTGACAGAACATTTCAATAATGGTCTTACAACTGCCACATACAAAATTATATAACCTTCATACTGTAATCCTACATTTTCCTGTTTATGTATCTATGAGCTGGATCAGTTCTTAGCAATACATGCATTGCATTGGGAATTCACATTCAGTTGATTATCCACTTCATTTACCAAATCTTCTTCAGACATACCAATTCCCAGAACAGAGTCTTAAGCAATAGACACCTATCCCAAAGCTTTTAGAAAGAAAGAAAGACTTTGACCTTTAAGAAATGTTTCTTCCGAGGAGGGTGACAAATGGGGGGGCAGTAAAGGCCAACAGTCTGGGCCTGCAAGGACTGCCCTCACACTCTCGATTAAAATCAAAACATAAAGGACAAAAGAAGTACGTACATATATAGATATATACAGCTCTGTGAAAGAAACAGAAAAAATACGGAAATGGAATTAGGGGTCTTTCAGGTTGAGTCTTAACCAATCCTGCAGACTGAAATAGGGGCTTATATGTCACGATAAAGTACATCAACTTACTTGTTCAATTTCTAAAGCTAAACCATGGAAGGGGGCCTCCTTTTTAACTAGGATTGGGAATTCGAGGTAGACAATCTTTTCACACCAATACTGATAAGAAGTTTCTCTATTACTCTGAGCCAGAAAAATTAGGTTATCCTGATATTAGCTCTTTATGGAAAGAATCCCTAAAACAGAAAGCAAATAATTGGCTGTGTCTACACAAGATGCTGACTGTGCAGTAGCTCGCAACTACTCTGCAGTAATGTCATGTGGTAGAAAGCGTAATGCAACACTACTGTACAGAAGTCTCGGTCTATTGCGCAATCAGCATCACAAAAAAGCTGTTTGGCGGCACTACTATGCTGCATAGTAACTCCAGTTATTGCACAGTCCTTTAGTACTTGTATAAAAACGTAGTACTTTGTTTATACAAGTACTAAATGATTGTGCAGTAATGACTGCATAGTCAGCATCTCATGTAGATGTGGCCATTGTGGCTGAGGGTGTAAGAGTCTGAATGGAATTTAACTGAATTAAGCTCTTCCTAGATCATTTCATTCCTTATCCCCTAAAAGAAAAAAGCATCTGTGAAGAATTGGACGTAATGAAAGAGAAAGGGAATAGACTTGGTCAGGATTCTTTAGAGGATGCATGTGGAGTCCCAGCAACAAAAAAACGTTATCTTCTGCCTCTTGGGTTTTCCTGGGATAGGATAATAAGCCCACTTTGAGCACCCTTAATGTCCAAGGTAAATAGCTGATGAGTCCTTCCTAATAGAGCACCTCATATTAACACTGCTTGTGCCAGTCCTCAGGGTGGATAGTCTTCAGCTACTCCAACAGCTCCTTCATTTTGAAGTTGAAAAAGCTAATGGCAAAATATACAAAAACACATAAATGATTTTGGATCCTAATTCCCATTGACCCCCTTCAAAATCTTTTGTGGTTTTACAGCCCAATAGGCCACCAGAAAATAGAGGCTGCTCTAATTTACAGGGACTAGATTAGTTGGCCTGGGAATAAAGGGACTAGATTAGCTGGCCCTAGAATAAAAGGTGCATCAAGATGGTGTAGCCACAGCAGTTTTTGCTTTCTTATCCTGTCACCAAGCACACATTCTCATCCTGTTCTTGGAACAGAGAATATGAGCCATAGACTTTAGCCATTTAAATCACAGATTCCCCTGCTGTTAATAAAAGGACAGCCTGGCTCCAAGCACTGTGCCTATATAAGGTAGCATCAAAGCAGTTGCCCCTCAGCCAGACATCAAAGCCAGTAGCTGAAGTTGCAGTGCCAAACTGGAAAATCTTTGGGGAAATGGAACAAGAGTCCACCATCCCCCCTCTTTCTACATCCTACACACTCATAAGGAGTTTATTTATGTGGAAGCGCAAGAAACATTGTGGGGGGCGGTGGGGGAAGGAGGGTATCACACTGGCTTTACTTTAAACATTAAAAAAATGACCTGTCAGACAAAAGGAATCTTTTCTTGATTGGATATTTAGAAAAAAAGTTGTAGAGGTCTGGCACACAAACAATATTTTCCACACAAGCATATATTTCATTTGGAAAGCAATTGTTCTGGATATCTTTTTCCAAGCAAAGTATGCCAAAAATCTTAAATACATTCAATGTCATTTTACTGTGAACTGAGTTAATCCTGTAAAGTTATTGTTATTGTTTCAATTAAACCAAACAAACTACTGCATGAGAGTAAATTACCAAGAAAATCAATTACCAATAAACCGACAGCAAATTTGTATTACAATTCATACTTTAAATAATGAAATGTTCTTGCATAAGCTTCAGCTTATTTCCTAAAAAGGGTTGACAGGGCATTTTGTCTCATGTTCGAAAGCCATCTTTTGGTATTAATTTGCATTGAACAAACAACCAAAAGATGAAGAAAATCAAAGGGAAGTTCTCTTCTCTACTTCTCCCACACATCTTCAGCTGTGTGAGCAAGCAGTTAAAACATGCAAATGTAGTTTGGAGGAAATTCGACATCTCTATTATAGATGAAAGGTAAACAAAAGCAGATGAAGGATTAGTGCAATTCCAAATTTAAGATATTGCTCTCAGTGACTTATAATAAAGTGGTGTTGCATACGGTGGCATGTTTTAGATGACATTTCAATTGTACAAGCAATTTGCATTCTATCTGACATTAAATAACGTTCTCATTATTATGAATTCTGGCAGCATTTTCATCTCTACAGCATAAAGATATGAACTACGAGGCACATCTTAATGAAGGGAGTAAGTTTTCCTGTCAATCTGAAATGTGAGACAAGGCTGTACCTGGGCTAAACCTCCAGTAACATTATTGTGAGTTGCCCACTTCTGACATAGTACAAATCTTCAGCTAAAGCATTCTTCTTATTAAATAAAGATCTATAACTGAACACATGTATCTGTAATATCACTACAATCCAAAGAAAATTAAAAGACAGATTATGTCCAGGATATTACATGCACCACCACAGAGCACTGCTAGAATCTGGTATGATCCTGTTGCTAAGATACCTGGCTAATGCCACGGAAACAAGCCCTTCTTACTAATCTAGTACAATCCATGCATGCTTCCACATATTTTGGCAGGGGAAAGTAGGAGTCCACTGACAATGGTTTGGGATATTACTAGCCAGTGTTCCTGAATTTATACATTTTTTATCTCTTTCTGGTAAGCTTCAACAATCTTAGTGAAATAAGAAATGTAACACTCTGTTAATAGCATTTGGTTGCTTTATACCATTTAAAACAAGTAAGATTACTTTTTATCCTCCTGCATAGTCAATAAAAGTTGCTTAAAAAGGTAATTATTTAAGTGCTTTTGGTTGCAAAATTGTGGTGCTCCCAAAAATGACTCCCCTTAATCTTTGTGATTTATACTGTAATATGCACATAAATGACTAACTGCATTTTCTATCTCTATTGCTGTCTTCAAGGAGAATGTGATATACCGGTTTACTTGGGTGCATACTGAATAAGAAATAGAAAAAATAAAGTGGAATTCTTTTAACACAAATAACTTACAAGTCTATACTGTTTAAAGCTGCTTTGTAGCTTTTAGCCTAACAACAGCTCTTTGCCCTATACACTAAACTTTTTTTATAATAGAATTTATTCCAGGATACATGTAAAACTCATACATGAAATAAAAATATTTTATCAAGCAGTCTGGATAGAATGTAAATTTACTGCCAAGCTATATATGCTACATGTATCATTTTTTAAATATGAAAAAGACTTACGTCTTTGTTGATGAAAAAGTGCACTAACAAAAAGTTCCTACTGTAAATCCAAGAAGAATTAAAAAAGAGAATGTAAATGTACTCCTCGTCTTTACTGCAATATGATCTGCTAAGCATCAGTGACGGTAGCTCTGTTGAGCTCAAGTTATGATAACAATAACTTTTGCAGATGTTCATAGCTGTCAAATATTATTCACTAAAATGTCAGAAGATGTGATAAAAAGTGAAAACAGAAGAATCCTTCTATAGTAATCAGTTGAAGTCAGGAAGGCAGGGGTCAAACATTAATCTCCAACTATAAAACTATAAGCTGTAAAGAAATTATGGAAATATTATATTAAAACAAGCAAGCAATTCTGTATGTTGGGGGAGCAGTGGTTGCAAAGTGTGTGTGTGAGAGAAAGACAGCAACATGCTCACACATTTACCACATTAGCTTCTAATTCATTCATATTTGGATTTAGGCTCTTTTTTTGTTCTAGAAGGAACACTCATCTCTCTGATGATAATATATTACCTTACTTTTCATCACTCCTTTACTCTTTTCCAGTTCTTGGATTCTCAAGGTCATACTGTAAGAGGGATCTGGCAGGACATGATGGGGATGGTATGGATTTGGAATGCCATTTTCAATGTTATGACAATTGTCCATACACAATACTGTACCCTTGATTATGTTGGAAACAAGCCTTTCATCATCAATATATGCTACATAAGATACAAAAACAATGCATGTATACGTCTGCTCCTTTACTCAGAATGCTTCAAATCTTTGGAACCCCCCAGCGACTTTGTTGCAGTAAAAACTATTTCTAAATAACTACCATAGGGCAGCATACAAGGGTAACTGTATTATAAAACAGGAGATTGTTCATGACAAAGAAGAAATAAATCAATAACAGGTGCAAGTATCTCAGAAACTGTTACTTCAACATAAATTGTCCCTGTAAGAAGGACAGAAAAATGTTTTTACAAACCTTTTACTTTTTTCAATTCTCACTGGAATCCAAGTCAGAAGAGAAAATGGCTGTTTGCTTAGAATAAAGTGTCTGAGCTATCTGTGTGAACCTGACTGTAATGGCAAAGGATGGTGCAGATCAATATCCATCTTCTTCATTCCTGAAGTAATAACTTTCAATAGGAAAATCTATTTACTTTTACTTACCTTTATTTTATTTCATTTTGCTTTAAAGAAGTTCATTCCAGAGGGAGGGTTTAGATTGCAAACAGCAGTTAACAAACTGATGATTTAACTAAGGACTATAGGCCAGTAGGCATGTTACCATTCGCCCCTAGTCATTGGTTAGGGGTAAGAAGAAAAACATTTGCTTCAGACAAAATTATTTATTATATGAGCAATAAGCATTACAATCCATTTAAAGCATACAGCTACATAATTATAGTGTATATTAGAAAAGTTAATCAGAACCAAAGGTTCATTTGTCTGATCCTTTATTTATAGGTCCAGCCTTCATTGGCTATGCTCTTCTCCCATTAAAGCCCATATTCCTAAGTATGTCCAAAAATGTTCATATTCAAACAGCAGAAGGTATATTGTATCTGGCACAATTCCCCAAACCTTTGGGGAACAAAACATACATTTTGTAAACAATACCTACTTATACCTTTTTATGTTTTAAAAGATCTATAACATCCAAGACAGCATGTAACTGTACGTAAGAAAGTTTAAACTTCCTGTACATGCTGTTGACTACGTGATCAGTTTTCTCCATACCATCTCAGAACCCAAGGTCAGATTCTGCAGTCTCTCTACTAGCAATACCTTTTAGTTCTGTACATTTTTTAAGTATGGACTTGAACAAGGACAGGGATTTTTTTTTTTAAATAAAGAGCTTTATTTTTCATGGTTAAGTGAACCAGTTTTGGGAAAGTTTGTAGTGAGTGTGTATATTTGAATTACACTGGCTGTAAAATGGGACTTTTAATGCTGTTCTGTTCATAATGGCTAACATAGCACAATATTTATCTACTTTCTTTTTGTTTTACAGATTACTTTCAGGGCAAACCAAAAATTGAATTTATGGCAGCTCTTACGACACAATGGCATTCTGGATAGATGGCTCAGAAACAATTTACTAACAGTGACTACTGCAGTCAATAAAATGTGTGTTTCCTTTTTAAATGCTGTTTTCAATTTGCTTTATTTATCTAGTGCATAGGTAAAGGCTTCATTATTTTATATGCACTGAAGGGAGAAACTTTAATTAATCTGAGCTTAAAAAGAATACTTAAAAGTACCCTTACTCATTTTTCTTGTGCTTTGTAGCTTTTTACCGTTCTTTTCCTACCACCCTATCACCCTAATAAAACTATAGCAAGAGGGCAATTTAGACCTCACATAGGATTTGCTAGTAACCATCTATCTTTCCATAGTACCAATTTTTAATGTAGTTGCAACAGTTTTACAACTCAAGCCTTGTCAATTTTTAAATCCAAACAGAAGAGACTACAAGAGAGACTAGAAAGACAACACTTTATTCACACTGAGGATTTTATTAATAATAATTGCTAATTAATCTTAACTGAAGAAGCAATGTAAAACCCCATGTCTGAATTCCAGGTTCTTATATAAATCTCAGAACGCTCAGTGTGTATTTGTAACTAAGAAAGAGATCACTAGCATTAAAACCCTGCTTAAATCAACTGCAAGATGGGAAATAAATTAGACACTACTCTCTTTAGAATTTGAAGGGAAACATATACTAATATAGATGTAATATGGCAAGGAGAATTAATTGTAAAGTAAAATATGAAGAATACTAAGAATAAATTAGATTTCATTGCTACTAATATCTGCATATTTAATGAAAAATCTATTATTTTTGTAGAAGAAAAAAAGATGAATGATTGTACAGTTTTCCATGTAGGCCATTTACGTAGAATCACCATTTCGCACTTTTGTTTTTGCTGCTGTCAGGGTAAAAGAAAAAAATACAACCATATATAGATAAACTACTGCATATATCGCTGAAACACAAAAGGCAACTATTGAAGCTAAACAGAAGCCCCAATAAATCTGAAGAAAAGCCATTGACAATTTTATAAAAAATAAAAAATAGTTTCACTTGTTAAAAGGCACCAAGGGATTAGAAAAAAATATTCAGGGTCTTAAAGGTTTTAGAAGGTTGGTGGTTTTGGGTCTTGAAGACAGTAATTTTTATTCATTGGTTTTTACCTGCAACAAATTTTGTTATGAAATTTCATCCACCATTTTATTTCCCTTTATATTGAACTGAAACACAAAATAATTGAAGCAAGATAGAAGCATCAGGAAATAATTAAGGTTATTGCAGGGAAATCACAATATGTAATCAATGTTTCTGAGCTTAAAGCAGCCCAGGTAAAGGATTAGTCCTGCTGTACGGAAGGAGATGTATTACAGCTAAACACACATAAAATACCTACTGGGGTAACTAGTAAGTTAGAGGCTTTAGACATAATTATGCTATATATAATTTAAAGCTCAACTTTAAAGCAAGTAAGTGCTATTAATTATCCTTCTACCCAACACAGCTCTTAAAATGTCAAATTAAAAAAAAGCTATTGGTAATTGTATAAGTTATGGCAAACTAGCTCCCTCCAGCAATGACAGGAGACAGCAGGAAGAAGGAAGCAAGATGTACTTTTCTTCTTTGATATTTACAGCCACTTGTTTTTCACTCAGATGAAAGAAGTGATAACCATTGCGTCCACTCAGTTCTCTTTCAGGACCTGAGCCTGCGAGTTACCCCAGTGTTTCATATGAGGAAGAACAGCAAGATCTGGCTTTTATACTCAGAGGTTCCCTGAATTCTTACTTATAACTGCAAATTGAGCACAAAGTGGCAATACAATACTACTACATCAAAATGTTTTCTTTCAGCCTCCTGCTAACTACATGGCATGGGGAAATCAGGAATTCTGAGTTTTTTTCCCCATCTCTGCCACCAATGACTAAGCAAACCATATAACTTATGTATGTGCCTCAGTATTTCCACCTGTAAAATGGAGATAGTAAGAGCTATGTCTGTACAACACTGCCTGTTTATGATTGTAAAAAGTGGTCAGCATTGGCTTAGCTTTACTCTTACCAAAGTTAGAGAATTTTAAAATCAGCTTCAATGAAAGAGAACTTTGACCGGTAATGAAGGCTTCATAAAAGTCCACCCTCTGCCCAAAAGAGGAACATAAGAACACAGAAACAATAGGACTAGAAGAAACTCTCCAGCCCACTGAACCCAATACCCTACAACTGTAAGCAACTGTGTAACAAACATTTGTGCAAAACAGTTCACCAGAATGCCCTTCCTCCCCCACCAAGACTCTCCCACATATCATACAGCACCCAATAACAGCCTTAAGAACTTTAGTGACAAAATAAAAATGACAAGTGTGTTATTTGAAAAAGAAATGTATGTGCTTGTGGGCATTTGAAGGAGTATTTCTGTGAAAAAAAGATATTTTCTTATTGTTTAAAAACCAACACTCATAAAATTGTTTCTTAAAGAACAGAGAGAAAAAAGAACTTCACATTGCACATCCAGGCTGTGCAGTAGCTTTATGATGAGGCCCAAGTTCAAGCTTGGTTTACATAAAAAAGTGAAGCAGCTTAGTACACCTCTCAACCCTTGGCTGTATATGCACTGAACATGTAAAACCACTGGAGAGTTTGTAACCTTGAGTTTTGGGAATGACACTGTCATGAATTAGGAAATTACGTGCTGTCCAGAGAAGCTTGCACAATTTTGCCTGCATTATACACTGCATTCATCCTGGCTCACAGCCATTGCTCACTCATAACCTCCATAATTCACTAAAATTATATATTAAAAGCATGTAATGAATGTTGAGTTATTTTGAGCTGAGTTTCAGAGTTAATAGAAGGTTGTCATCATGCCAGATTACTGGTATGGAGTAATTATATTAAAGAGATAGCAGATCTTTATCCTTGAATGAATCTTTTAAGGCAAGAGTTCTAAGTAAAGATGAGATGTACAGTAACTTATGGCTATATTCCCAATTCAGAATCAATTGGGTCTTTCATGCTTAATATTCCAGGAGGTACTACTTCAAGAATGCTGTCCTGGGAAATGAGATCATTTGCAGTAAATTTTGTTTGATTTCAATGGGAGCAAGGTGCCTACATATCTTTAAGAATCTGGCCTTGTAGGTATTTTTGAAACTGTGACTTAAGTGTTCCAGAAGTGGAAGGATCCATGCCTAAAAATCCATCTTTGGAAAATCCCATTAGGTGCCTATCTGCAGCTTCAGGTAACCAACTGCATTTTTAGGCATCTAAATACCTTTGCAAAGCTGACCTTAGATGCTCTGTTATGGCCAGCTGAAACTCGGCTTGTATGGGGGGTATGACAAGGAGCCAAGTACCGATCTGCCCTTAGCCCACAGGCCTTCAGGTAGGTTCTGTGCACTTTAGCTTTAGGTACAGGAAGGACAGAATTGGCACTGTACACTCCCTTTTCTCTTCCTCCATACAGGTGAAAGGAAGGAAGTGGTTAGAAAAGTCTGTGAAATGGAGAAAACACTGTTGCCAACCAAGTGCCATTTAAACATGTCCATGAATGCCATTATTTTGATAGAAGACAGTAGAGAAGTAATTTGCTACTGGCCTCTTACTTCTTTCTGAGTCTAAAGTAGAAGCAGAGGAAGGAGAAATGACTTAGCTTCATAAATCACAGTTTCAACCTGTCCCCTTACAATAGACAGTGCCTGAAGCTATATTACTCAGCCACAAAACGTAGTTCCCAGCTGTGCTACTTAGGCTAGATACTTTCCCTCACTCCCTCTCCAAGTCTGCTCTCCATGCATCTTATCTGCTACTCTAGGGACTTCTTTCATAGTACCTTTCCAATGTCTTGTGACGCAAGGGGTCTGTTTTTACCACAAATATGGAAAATAGCAGTTGTCAAATGAAGGCAAAAGCATTCAAAGCCTTACATCCTAAATGCAGCATACTCAGAGCACCCAAGAAAAGCACTCCCATAGTTTTGCAAATGGCTAAGTGAACCAGTTGGTCTAAACAAGATCCACAGCTGACCTTAAGGGTAGGTGATAAGGGCAACTGCCTAGGGTACTGTGGCCAGGAGTGTGCCACACACACACACACACACACACACACACA